>NC_136416.1:147210743-147810743 GCF_051521515.1 Lactuca serriola
TAACAAATTTTCAAATGACTCTCTCAACCTATGGTATTAGGTTACTTGTGTCAGGTGAAACTTATGTTTTCAGTTCTAGCTACCTCGGTAACTCATTTTGTATGGTCCAAATATAATAGATTAGTGTGTGCATGTGTGTGTGTTTATGTGTGTGTGTGTATGTGTGTGTGTGTGTATATATATATATATATATATATATATATATATATATATATCAAGGTTGTAAAAATCGTTCGACGTTAGCTAGTCGGTTGATTAGGGTTTAGGGATTAATCGGCTAGGCGGAGATTAATCGGGGACCATTAATTGCTAAATTGTTAGATTTAAAAAAATTACATATGACTAATATCATATAAAAGTTCATAAATAAATACAACACTAATCATACCTCAAATAGTATTTATTGAGATATAACTTCTTCAAAGTGTTAAAATTTCATCAGGTTCTACTGTTTCAGTCATTTTGTATGCATGAATTAATCGTTAGGCGCTCTCTAATCGGTCGAGTAACGCCTAGGGATCAATCAAAGATTAATCGGGACATAATCGTGATTTTTACAACACTGATATATATATATATATATATATATATATATATATATATATATATATATATATATATATATATATATATATAATACTTTATATAAACACTTATATATTATTGCTCGGATATCGAGCAATCGAAATTCTTATTTCTATCTTATGAGCTTTACGAAACATTTTGAAACACCTGTTTCCCTCTTTGTTCCTAGTGGTAGAGGTGGAGATTGAATTATGGGTTTACACTATGTGTAATTTAATAAATTGATCTTATGAGCTTTACTAAACATTTTCAAACATGCGTTTCCCAATTTGTTTCTAGTTGTAGATATGGAGATTGAATTGTGGTAGACGGTCTTCTTGTTGCGCAGCGGAATAGTGGTAGGCCCATAACCCACAGGTCCCAAGATCGAAACTTGGCTCTGATACCAACTTGAAAAATCTCATAAATCATAAAAATTTAAAATTTTCAAAAACAACCCATTTCATGCATAAAGTGTTTACAAGACCATAGTTTCCAAAGTATTATTCAAAATCAGAAGTATCCCATATCCGATGTCATAAAAACAGGAAGATGTGCACGATCACGCCTTCGTTTTTCCACGATCATCAGAAGTACCTGAAACAATAAACTGATACTGTAAGCCAAAGCTTAGTGAGATCCCTAAAGTACCAACGCAAAACATATAACAACATATATTGGGTCCACAACTAACAAACTTGATTACCCTTGAGCCCACACTATGATTCTGGCTTGCCTTTCAGGCCCACAACTCATATCTGGCTTGCTCCCGAGCCCGCATCACAAGTCTGGCTTGCCTTTTCGGCCCACAACTAATGTTCAGTTTGTTCCCGGATTTGTTGGCTACTGCACAAAACAATACTACCTCAACCTAACCATACTATGTTGACATATAAGTAATAGATAAACTTATACCTAGCAAACAGATAATCATATGACTAGTCAACAAACAAAAACGCATATCCAACTATCACTACCACATAACAACATCCTGTATATACCGGGATACCTAACCTTGTGGGTTGGAATTAGTGCCTTCAATCCACCATTATAGTGAGTAAAACTCACCTCTCAGTCTGAAAAGATCGTTGAACAAGACACAACTCAGAATATCATCTCTACATGTCACATATCCTTCAAATAGTGACCAATTCTCAATTACAACTCAAAATACCCAAAAAATACCCCTATGTCAAACTTGATCATAGTCAACGGTCAAGGTCAAAGTCAATGCATGCTGAAAGGTCCCACAGTTGACTCGTTACATCATGACCCCTAATGGCCACGTCGTGACCTACTAAGTCCAAAACAGTAGAGGAATACCATCCTCAGGTCGTGACACCCCTTCTGCTCACATCATGAGAATTCCCTAATTAGAAGCTCTTAATCTCTTTTGGCTAAGCAAACAAATCCTCCATAATGTCTTATTTACTCACGAACATCATAAAAATCATGGCTTTTTTTACATGCATGTCCAATGCATGTCCCAAAACACTAGTTAGGACATAAAATGTGGAAAATGACACCAAATCTCATGTAAGAGTCATAAAACTCAACCATCTTCCAGATCTAGCAACTATACAACTCAAGCGACACTAAAGATCCATAAAGTTGGCAAATTTATGGATTCCAACCTCTACATCATGTTGAAAATGAAGGTTTTAGCATAAAAATCTAGATCTAGGCTAATGGACTAACAAAATGAACTTGAAACTCACAAAAGGTCCAGATGATGTGTGAATGCATGGTGGTGAGACTTGAATGCAGAAATGATGGACTAGATGCTCTTCTTCTTCTTTTCATTGGCTAAAATCACCACAAATGAGCTTCAATATCAAATATCGAGGCTAGGGTTTTAAAGGGCAGTGCAATGAAGTGATGGAGGCTGAGGGTTGGTTAACCCTAGCCCTCACATCCTTTAAATACGGAAATAAAACCCCAAACTTAAGATTTCCTCCTACGCAGTTCTCACGTCATGAGCCAATATGTGCTCACGTCGTGAGCCCAAAAACGATGCACATACTCATTAAACTCCTCACGGCGTGACATACATTCCTCACGTCGTGAGTAGGTTTAAATGCTTTGAAAACTTAAACTTGACAATTTCTCTCCTTAACTGAATGTTACAATTCTCCCCACTTAAACTAGAATTCGTCCTTGAAGTCCACTGCTATGAACAACTCCGGGTAATACTCTCGCATTGTAGACTCGGGTTTCCACATCTATTCGGAACCCTTCTAATGATGCCACTTAACATCGATCAAAGACACCGCCTTATTGAGAAAGGCCTTCATCATTTGGTCCATAATCGCAAACGATCTGTCAATATAGTTCAGCTGATCATCAACATGAATATCCTCAAAGGGAACAACTATTGAATCATTAGCCACACACCTCCGGAGCTGAGAAACATGGAAGGTATTGTGAATTTTACTAAGCTCTTCAAGAAAATCCATATTGTAAGCTACCTTTCCAACCCTGGTAATCACCCTAAATGACCCAATATACCAGGGCCCCAACTTGCCCCTCTTCCTGAAGCATATTACACCCTTCTAGGGTGATACCTTCAGCAAAACCATGTCGCCGACCTGAAACTGCACATTAGTTTGATGCTTATCAACATAAATCTTTTTCCAACTCTGAGTTGTCTGCAATCTCTGTTTAATCTATTGAATACGCTCTATCATCTAAAGGACTAACTCAGTCCTTCACATGACTCTATGACCAATCTCTCCCTAACATACCGAGGTACGACACTTCCTCCCATAGAGAAGCTCGAAAGGCGACGCACCAATACTGGAGTGATTGTTATTGTTGTAAGGAAAATCACTTAAGGGAAGGTAGGAGTCCCAACTCTGACTAAAGTCTATGGCATAGGCTCTTAACATGTCTTCAAGTGTCTGAATGGTCCGCTCACTCTAACTGTCGGACTGCGGATGATAACTAGTCCTAAGATGAAACCTCGTACCTAGTTCCTCATGGAACTTCTGTCAAAAATGAGATATGAACTGAACATCTTGATCAAATACAATATAGACTGGAATATCGAGCAACAATCTCGTGCATGTACAAATCGACTAGTTTCTCGACCAAAGAACTCTCTCAAATGGCTAGAAAGTGAGCGTTCTTGGTCATACGGTCCATGATAACTCATATCGCGTCGAATCCCTTAGTCGTCCGAGGTAACTTGGTGATAAAATCTATAGTAATATGTTACCATTTCCATATGGGAAACTCCAATGGTTGAAACTTGTAATGTTGCCTCTGGTTCTTGGCCTTGACCATTCGATAGGTCAAGCACCTCTCAACATACCATGATATCTCTCTCTTCATGCAAGGCCACCAGTAACTAAGTGTACCATCCCAAGATTTTGCAGGTATTTCTAAACCCTCTTCTATCACTACTTTGTCAATTATAGTCCTTGGATTAAGAATGAAGAGCCAAGATAAGTTTAAGGGCCAAACTTGCAAATTTGGGCCAAGAGGGAGTACGCTGCGCGTACATAATTGTACGCTAAGTGTACTAAGGTCCGCCTTAGTACGCTGGGCATACACTTGTGTACACTGGGCATACTAGCGTTAGGATGAAACCCTAATGTTTAGGGTTTGGGGCCTATATAAGCAACATTATGAGCACCAGAACCTCTCTATCCTCAGCCTCCACATATTTCATTCGTTCTCTCCAAACCCTAGTCCCTCATTTTTTGTGTTTAAGCGTATTTGGTGTATTCTTGAGTGATTTAAGAGGAATGCATTGCATCAAAATGTTAGAGAAGAAGATCAAGCTTGTGGATCTAAAGTTAGCTTGTGCTCAAGAAGCTCCAGAAGGTATAAAGTTCCAAAATTTATGCATATATGTATAGATCTCATCATTTTACTTTATTAGAAGCATTTCTTGTCCCAAAAGCCATGAGGTGTTACATGTTGTGATTTGGATAAAGTTCCAGAAGGTATAAAGTTCCAAATCCATTTAGCCCATAATTGGTACATGTTGGGCCATTAACAAATAGGCTTCGGGTTTTGGGTTGTTTATGGGCTAAATGGATTTGGGCCTTTGTTGGACTTTGTAACTAAGGGGTTTTGGGTTAGGTAGTGATAGTGGATCATGAGGTTAAGCCCAATTAGGAGGTTGGGCCCAATTTAGTAATTGGGCCGATTATGGACTTTATATTTGGACTTTCAAGTCAAGAGCTTGGCAATTGGGCCTTGGCCCAATAAAGAAAATGGACTTATGTGTGTTGTAGACACTTCGTCAAGAAGGGTATTTTGGGTATTAAATTAGTATTGATTATGTAATAGTTTGGGATTCCCGATAGGATAGCAGTCAGAGATTTACAGCATTTCGGCGCTACTTGCGAGGTGACTTATCCTCACTATACTAAGGGGTCTAAGGCACCAAGGTCGACCCATTGGATATGTTATCCTAGCAGTGTTAGGTGTGGAGTATGAGTTAGTGTTGCATGCCAGTGGTTACGCCAGTTAGGTAGATCTGTAGGACTACGTGTTTGTTATATGATTATCTGCATGCTCAGTGCTAATGTTATCTGTTGATATATTATGTAGGAAGGGTTAATGTGATACTGCTTCGTTCAGTAACCAACAAACCCGAGAGAAATCCAAATACGAGCTGAGGGAGACTCGTACTGTGGGCTCGATGGTAAGCCAAATGTGAGCTGTGGGCACTAAAGGCAATCCAGACTCACACTGTGGGCCCAGGGGTAATCCCGTTTGTAAAGTTGTGGGCTCATTACATGCTGTTTAGTTTGTTATGTCATGATATTGTTGACATGGTTATGTGGATTGTATGTGTATCGGTATTTTGGGGGAACTCACTAAGCTTTCGGGCTTATAGTTTCAGTTTATTGTTTCAGGTATATCAGGGAATCGCGGCAAGGCGGAGGCGTGATCGTACAACTCCTCATGTCTTGTTTATGTTTCTGGGAAAACTCTGATATTATATATTTTGAAAACAAGTTGTAATGAATTAATGGTTTTGAAATGTTTTTAAAAGTTCAAATTTGTCATTTTTTATGGGTCTTGTTTATGTTTCTGGGAAAACTCTGATATTATATATTCCTTTATGGAATTTAACTCTAAGAGACCTGAGTCTAAGCATTGCATCATTCGATGAGAGGTCAGTAGAGCACGACCCATCGGTCTGTTGCAATAGATAAAGGAAAGTATTTATCCTAAGAAGAAGAAGGAGTCCACAATAAGGATTCATTTTGTAACTTGTAAGTTACGGTTGAAAGTCCAATATAGTACGAAGAACAGGTGCAAGATTTAGCATCACGGTTATTACTTAGGATGGATAGGTAACGTATGGAATCATGATACAAGTCCTATTTCGTTGATGATTCCGGGACGTAATCATCCAAAAGGGGAGATAATTGTAACGCCCGTAGATCAGGGCTAGTCAATTAGAGATGATAAGCATCAAAAATGACTTTTTGATGGAAGATTATTTAGAAAGATTAATCTTAACTATGTTGTAGTATATGTCACACGGTTTCCGTGTATATAAAGAACGCCGAAATCCGAGTTATAACAAAGAAGTTATGACCTGTCGAAGTTTCGCGACAGAACCGGCACGACACAACGCGACGTAAATAGTGAATTTACGTTAGAGAGATATTTGGCCTTATAAATCTAAACGAAAGTCGTAGAATACATTAAACCGAGAACGTGCCTAAAAAGAACGTCTAAATCTGACTTCGTATGAGGAAGTTATGATTTTTTCGAAGTTTCAGCATTAGCAGTATGCAGCCCGAAACTCGAGATTTAGGTCGATTGATATTTAGCCAAAACTTTCTAAAGGAGAATTGAATATCTCATCAATAGTAGTCCAACGATAAAAAGACAGACGGAAACAGAGTTAAGATGAAGGAGTTATGAATTTCGAACGGAGTTTTCCTGTCCCGGCCTACTAAAAATAGTATATTATTAATATATTAAAAATAAAGTCAAAATTATCCTACATAGTCTAAATGAAACTTGTAGATCTTGTTTTTACCTACGCATCGATATAAAGAACGTTGAAAACGGAGTTCGTATGCGAAAGTTATGAATTTCTGAAGTTCGGGGAGCGAAACCCCAAAATTGTCAAAGACCACGACGTGGCAAGCAGTGCCACGACGTGGCAAGTCTTCTGACACCTCCGAGAGTCCCCCAGATGCAACTTGCGATGACGCATGCAGTGACGACCAAGCCCACGACGTGGAAAAAGGTTCCACGACGTGGCAAGGGCCAGTTTTGCCCTATAAATAGATTTGAATGGCCAGCCGAGTTTGGTTGCTCATTCTCTCTTCTCTCTCTCCCGTTTTACCTCGATTTGCATGCAAAAATATCAGAAGCCCTGGTATCAACCCCGAGACCCGAAGCGAGTCCCGAAGCCTGAAGATCCCGAGAAGTGAAATTCTCGAGCCGAAGCTCTGCCCGCGAGGAGCCCGGTTTTTTAGAAGATCTTCTAGATCTACCGAAGAATACTACTTCTGCAAGTCGTACTGCTGTCCGAGCATCGTCTAATCAAGTGAGTGTATATTCCCTTTCATAAACACGATTATAATACAAGTATTGTTTGAATGTATTAAGTATATGTTTTGGGTGAGTATGTGATCACATTCTTCTAACACATATATATGAAGTATTTGCTATGAAATACATGCTATGTGTTTATATATTGTTTGTTTATCTCAGATGAATATGGAATGGATGAACTATATAGGTTTTAATGAGTTAAACTGTATAGATATTTTGTATCTACAAATATGTTAGGTAGGACATGGGTAGATGAGATCCGTGAGTATGGATCAGATCAAGAGGTTAGTTTTAGATCCGTGAGTATGGATTAGATCAAGAGATTGAATTTAGATACGAGAATATGGAATAGGAAAAGAGATAAACTTCTTATTAATCTGGGAGTATGGATTAAGACATAGTAAATTGTCCCTAGTCCAGGAGTATGGATTGGGCACAGTTTAGATCCGGGAGTATGGATCAGAACAACATTTAGGTATAGTAAATTGTCCCTAGTCCGGGAGTATGGATTGGGCACAGTTTTAGATCCGGGAGTATGGATCAGACTAATAGGTAAACTTGTTATTAATCCGGGAGTATAGATTAAGACATAGTTAATTATCCCTAGTCCAGGAGTATGGATTGGGCATAGTTTTAGATCAGGGAATATGGATCAGACCAAGAGATTAGTTTAGATCCGAGAGTATGGATTAGACCAAGAGGTTAGTTTTAGGTACGAGAGTATGGGTCAGGTGGAGAGATTAGTTTAGATCCGTGAGTAGGGATCAGATAAAGAGGAAAAGTTTAGATACGAGAGTTTAGAACGTGTCGTTGTGAGGATCGATGGGGTGGGATAAGAGTTGCTTTTATATGGTGAGATTATATAAGTTTGGATGTTCTATATATATATATATATATATATATATATATATATATATTAATATAAAATAATATTGTGGGTTGAAAACCCTATATGCTCACCAGGCTCCCAAGCCTGACCCACTCAGTTTAATTGTATCACAGGTATCGATACGAAACTGCTTTGCACTGAGAGATTAAAGGAGATGTAAATCACTAGAGTAAATAAATGTATGTTCTGTTTATGCTTATGTGTCTGTATCGGAACATGACATCTCGAGATTTTGTTATATAATGAAAATACATTTCTTTAAAGAAATGATTTGATAAATCTTTATCATATTTTGGGAACAAATTCCGCAACTGTTTTCTTTAAAAGATTACTCTGATTTTAAAAACAAGCATAAACAAATCCGTCTTTTCTGGCCGTGAAATTGGGGATGTCACATTAGTCGTCTTAGGTTAAGTTTCGAGGATAAGAAGTTGAAAATAGAGTCTTTAGAACGAGAACTTGTAATGTCACAAGATGAATGTATCATTCTTAAAGACAAATGTGAAAGCAGTTAATCTGAAAGAAATGTTTTAGTTTTTGACAATAAACATCTTAATGCTAAAATAGATGCTTTGCATAATTCCATTGACATTCTTGAAGGAAATGAATGGATGATTCACAATTTTCGTCATCCTTGGTCAAAAGCTACTGGTCTCGGAAGTAAATTTCCAAAACCTATTGCTCATCCACCTAACTTTTATAGGAGACGTTTCGAACATCAAACATTCGGACATCCCTGTCTCACCTTTGTCACCTCTTCCTGAGACTTCTAACCAATTTGCAACACTAATTCCTGAGTTTCAGCCTATAGTTGTCAAGTGTCCCGATTCCATGCCTCTTCTGCCTCTGACAAACCTGGACATGAATCGGACCTGAGAATCCCACTCTAGCATTCCAAGCACTATTGCTCAAAATCGGAACCATAGTCCTCCTAAAAATTGTGTTGTTAAAGAAATCATTCCGGACACAACTGAACCTGATACTTTTGAGTTTGTTTGGGCATCATTAGATAGTGACATTGATAATTCATCTAATTTATGTGAGTCTGATTCACAAGTGGTCTCCAAAACAAAACTTGTGCCAATCAAACCTGTATTTGACAACCCCTATGTTGGTCAAACTTCCAAACCTTCTTTCAAATCCAAAAAGAAACCTATGTTGAATAAGAAAGATATTGTTGATCCTAAGGTAGAAGCCAAAAATGCTCTCAAGAAGGAAATTAAGTTGAGACAAAATTCAAGATTCCTCGATAACTCCAAAAAGAGTGTATCTCGGACTCCCATTCCACCAACTAGGAGTCATAGCACCTTCATACCCACTTAGATCCTCAAAAGGCCTTTTAATCCTTCCAATCAGGTAGAACATAAGCAAGTGTTCAGTCCTACCTCGAAAAAGCCATTGTCGATACTCAATCTATCACAACTAACTCTCCTCGCAATGTTTCATCTGTTTTTATAGCCAAATCTGATTGTACAATTTTCAAACCACAAAAGCTTTCAAAACAAAATGTATCATCAACCAAAGAACAAGTTCTTAAGAAAACAGTTTCACAAAAAGCTTCGAAACAAAATCTTGTATGGAAAGTAAAAAATCTCAAAAATGAAACTGCAATTCCGAGAGACACATTGATTCCTACTATTCTGGAAGCTACTTGTCTGAGAAAGGTTGCTCCAAACCCTCAGGTCATTGAGTATGATTATTGGAGAGATGAAAGAACCATGGCCTTCTGCTATTTTCCTAAAGAATCTCGGAACAAACCATCCAAAACATCTATGGCTCAAAAGTCACAACCAAAGTCCAAAACTTGTGCCTTTGTCCTAAAACCTAACTCGGAGCCTAAAAACTCCACAACTCACAATTTTGCAGTCACTCTGTGCTTCGGAGAAAGAAACAATATGGTATATTGATAGTGCTTGCTCCATGCACATGACGGGGCAGAAGGACTTTCTTCGATATCTCAAACTTTCACCAAATGTTCGCTACATGACTTACGAAAATCATTCCAACTCTCAGATCAGAGGTTATGGCATCCTTACAAATGGCAACTTCTTCATTTCAAACGTGGCATATGTACCTGATTTAAAACACAATTTGATAAGTGTGTCTCAACTCACTAATGCGATGTAACAACCGGTTATTGTAGGTTAATAAAAGTCAAAGAAAGTCAAACAAAAAGTCAATTGTGCCAACAAAAGACAATAGATAAAAATTTACAAACAAATAAGTCTTAAATAATTAAAATTTAAAATCATGAAAAATACAGTTTTGCTTTTGAGATTTTCAATTTTAGGAATTAAAAATCAAAATCTCATGCCATAATCGAAAACACCATTTGAGAATGACTGGACCGAAATCCCCAACCAAGGCCGAGAACAACTCCACCGAGAACCGTCCTAGCCGAGAACCGCATTTGGATTGAGAACCTAGAGACCGAGAACACCCCTTTGACCGAGAACTCCCTGGACCGAAGACCTTGATATCTCGGTTGCACATTGGACCGAAATCAAGTGTTCTTAGTTGGAGGATAAGCAGAGATCATAAATTCTAGGCAGTAGCACACCTTCCAATGTGATAGAATACACATCCTAATGCAAATATCAAATCATTTTTACCCCAATATATATAAGTTTAACCGAAATAACTTTCCTCATTCCTCATTCACTCTTCAAAAAATCACAATTTCCTCTCAAAAGTGTTCTTAACATCTTCAAATCTTCAAGCAAAATCCGAGAATTCCTTCAAACATTCCCAGAACACCTTCAAACTTTCCCCAGAAAACAATGTTCTTCAATTAATTTTTAGGAGATAATTGGTAATTTTCCTTATATCACTTTGTGTTTATATAACACTTTATTAAGAGTTTATCTAATTTATACACGGTATCATGTGTTAAAAACAAATTAGGATAAAAACTATATACACATGTTCTAGCTCAAAGAATATCGCCACTCACATCGTTGTCCAGTCAAGAACACACTCGAGGTGAGTTCATACCACTACAGTTTTCACGATTTTTTTTATTTTTTTAGGGGGGAGGGGAAATAGAAGTAAAACAGAAGAAAAATTATGTTAATATACAAACCGTTACATTTATATATTTTTTACTAAATATAAATATACATATGGGTACAAATTTGATACAATAAAACTTTAACCCTTTTGTAACATGTTGAGCAAAAAGGGTATAATTATATAAACATATGTATATAATTATTTAATTTCACTATATTATCAGGGTAAATTGATAATCGCATACAAAGGGTTCTTTATTTCAACGAAATATTTTTATAAACTCTAATAGGTATAGTTTATGGAACATTCAAACTATTTTACCATGTTGGGGATATATAAATAATTATTTAACATAATAATTATTTTCTTACTATGTAAATACTATAAAAGGATGATATATACATTTACAAGAAAAGGAATTTTCATTATACTACACGTAAATAGTCAATATGGCTTTGTGAGTCACTTCTTCAAGTACTTACCTAAGTACCAACAAAAGTCTTGTGTTGTATTATAACCAGAGTCTCTTGGAGGGAGAGCGTGACACTTGTGTATAGATCTATACGGGACTAACAAACCCGCACCTAAACTGTTAGCTACAGTTAGACCTGTAGGTCTGGGGTGATAAATCTTGTAACATTCCGACACCTGAAGAACGTCATAACAGGCCAACAGTCGCTAAGTATGGTTATAATAACTCACAAGGGGTATTAACAATATGTTTGGTTTATGAATACATACTTGCCTTCAAATGGTTTTATTTATATAAAACTACATTACACTATTTCCCCAGTACAATACAGTTTACATTTCTGGAAACATTCATTCAAATGGTTTTATAGATATATAAAACTACATTATACTACTTCAAAGTACAACGATACTAATACAATTTAGTCAAGGAACATTTAAAACCTACATTACATTTAAAAGAAAATATTGGATTTTCTGGAAGAACATACTTTCATTTTCATGGAACAAAGACATATACTTCTCATACAAAATGTTTATGAACTCACCAACTTAATTGTTGACACTCTTTTTCAAAACCACTTGTATTCTCAGGAAATCAGTAGACATGTACCCGCATAGGTTTTGGGGAAGACGGAGCTTAGGATTGTTATGTCTTACATTTTTGTTGTATGCTTTTGGATTTAAACAATGATTCAAATACCATGTAAAGACTTATCAATTATCAATATAATGTTTGTATGCTTTGATATCTATTATTCAATTCTTATGATACTGTACATGACGTAATCTGCCCTTGGACGTTTTCGCCGCTTACTCGGTTCGGGGGTGTCACAGATTGGTATCAGAGCATTGCTTATAGTGAACTGAGCATATCAAACCATATAAGATATACAACTATAAATACAATGGGGCTAAAACGCTCTGACTAGAAGTATACTTTTAAAATATAAAGTATTTTTATAAAAGTATACGTACATGCATACATTCTTGAACAGTGTCATAATAAGAACAATATAAAAGTATTTAGATAAGTTGGACGTTGCGGTTGAGCCTAAAACTTACCAACCCTATGTATCAAGAAACTTTAAGAATCAAACACTAAGTTAAAATACTATAGGAGTATTTTATGACACTATAGAAGTTTACAACTACACCCTTAATGTGTCTTTTTACTGCTATTCTTGCGCAGTCAACATAACTGATAGTTAAGACACTCTATTTCGATAATGCTCGATTCATAGGCATTATCAAAGACTTATCATTATTCCACCCTTAAACCTTGTGGCAGAAAGATGCCACCATGCAAATTTATCAGGCGTGTCAACAACACACCACCAACTCTGCCACTGTTACTACCTCAACAGCTGGACACTGCTATTTTCCAAATTGTTGTAATAGCAGCTGTTGCAGCCGACATGGCGCAAATCATCACAAATGTCGATAATGGGTTAGGAGGCGGTACCAATAATGCTATCCAGGGAGACAATCAGGAACAACCGAGGGAATGTTCCTACAAAGACTTCACAAATTGTAAACCAAATTCTTTCGATGGCATCAGAGGTGTCATTGCTCTAAAAAGATGGTTTGAGAAAACAAGGTCGGTGTTTGAAATCTGCACAATCCTAAAGTCTAGCAAAGGTGAAATTCACAGAATGCGCATTCATGGGTAGAGCCCTCTCTTAGTGGAACGGCTATGTCAAATCGCTGACTCTCCCAATGGCCAATGCCATGAGCTGGGAAGACTTGAAAAATCTAATGCTAGCAGAATACTGCCCAAGTGGTGAAGTACAAAAGCTAGAGCAAGAGCTCTGGAACCTTACTATAAAGGATTCTGACATTGCAGCCTACACTACTAGATTTAGCGATCTAGCAATACTATGTCCTGGGATGGTCACCCCGGAAAGTAAAAAGGTAGAGCGATACATCTGGGGACTATATCCCAGATTCAAGGGAATTTAATATCAGCCAACTCGTCTACTTTTGAGAGTGCCAAATGCTTGCCACAGATGCTTGTAGATCATGGAGTCCGCCAAGGCTTTATGACAACTACTCCTGAGCAAACCAAAGGAAGTGACAACAAGAAGAAATTTTGGAACAAGAGAAAGATCCAGTCGACACAAGAGCCCACAAAGAAACTACAAACTGTGGAATTCGATGTTGTTACTGTTCCAGCCACTCCAGCACCAGCTAAGCCATATGTTGGCACTCTCCCAAAATACAATAAATGTAGATTCCATCACACCGGAGCCTATTGAGCAATGTACTGCAAAAATTGCAACAGGATGGGGCACACTGACCGTTTTTGTAGGACTCTGACACAACAAACCACCCAAACTGCTAATGTAGGAGTGAGCCAGGCCTGCTATGGATGTGGTGAAATAGGGCATTTCAAGAGGGATTTCCTAAAAGTGAGGAATACTGGAGGTGTGGGTAGAGTTCTAGCAATGGTGCATGAGGAGGCCGTGAATGATCCTACCGTGGTTACCAGTACGCTCCTCCTCAAAAATTCATATGCATGCATACTTTTCGATGGCGGTGCAGAGAAAAGTTATGTGAGCCATAAATTTACACACTTACTTAAACAAAATCCCCAATCACTAAAAGACACATTCACCATAGAAATGGCAAACGGAGAGGCAGAGAGCACTAACGATATATACATAGGATGTACGCACACTCTAAACAACTATTCCTTCCAAATCGACCTAATGTTGGTCACAATAAAAAGTTTCGACGTCATCATTGGCATGGATTGGTTAAGCCCTCACCATGCCAATATCCTGAGTTACGAAAAAGCCATTCACCTTAATGTATCAAATAACAAAACCCTCGTCATTTATGGCGACAAACCCAACATGAACCTTCAAATCATTATTTTTGCGTCAAGGCTCAAAAGTATCTTCAGAAAGAGTACTACGCCTTTCTAGCCCATGTGGTGGATAAGAAAAAAGAGGTAAAAGACATCAAGGATATCCCTGAAGTTTGTAACTTCCCTGACATATTTCCCGAAGATCTCCCAAGAGTACCACCCGAACGCCAAGTCGAGTTCAGAATTGACTTGATTCCCAGAGCTACCCCCAGAGCCAAATCCCCATACCACTTAACGCCGGCAGATATGTAGGAATTGTCAAGTCAACTGAATGAATTGCTAAGCAAAGGATTCATCAGAGCAAGCTTCTCTCATTGGGGAGCATCGGTCTTGTTCGTGGAGAAGAACGATGGATCATTCCGCATGTGCATAGAGTACAAGGAACTAAATAAACTCACCATCCAAAAACCGATATCCTTTACCTCAAATCGACGACCTCTTCAACCAACTACAAGGAGAAATTTAATTCTCAAAAATAGACCTAAGATCAGGATACTATCAGCTGCAAGTCCGGGAGGAAGATGTTCCCAAGACCGCATTCAGAACTCGCTACGGTCACTATAAATTCATAGTAATGCCCTTCGGATTAAAAAAATACACTCGCAGTGTTCATGGACCTGATGAACAGTGTTTACCAACCTTACATACACAAATTCATAATACTTTTCATTGGCGACATACTAGTCTACTCCCAAAGTAAGGAAGAACATAGTCAACATCTGCGACAATTATTGGAAACATTAAGGATGGAGAAGTTGTATGTGAAGTTCTCGAAATGCGAATTCTGGATTCGAAAGGTGGATTTCATAGGTCACGTGGTCAGCACGTAAGGGATACACGTGGATCCCTCCATAATGAAAGCAATCGAAAACTAGGCGACACCAAGAACACCAACTGAAATTCGTCAATTCTTAGGCCTCGCTGGCTACTACAGGGGGTCCATACAAAACTTCTCCAAGATCACAAATCCACTCACCACCTTGACTCAGAAATTTTTAACCTTCGACTGAGAGGAAAAATAAGAAACTGCTTTCCAAACACTAAAACGAGCCCTATGTAGCACTCTGATCTTGTCCCTCCCAGAAGGGATGGAAAAATTCATGGTTTACTATGATGCATCCAAGCAAGGGCTAGGTTGCATTCTTATTTTATGAGAAAATTTCATTTCCTATGCCTCGAGACAGCTTAAGAATCACGAATTCAACTATACCAAACATGACCTCAACTTGGAGCAGTAGTATTTGCTCTGAAGATCAGGAGAAACTACTTTTATGGTACGAAATGCATAGTCTTCACACATCATAAGAGTCTCCAGCACATCTTCGATCATAAGGAACTCAACATGAGACAACGACGATGGGTAGAACTACTAAATGATTATGAATGTGAGATTCGATATCATCCAGGCAAAGCCAATGTAGTAGCAGATGCCCTTAGTCGAAAGGAGTACTCGGGCTGCCGAGTAAAGTCATTAACCACGACCATCCATTCACACCTGTCCACGCAGATCAAAGATGCTCAACTGGAATCCTTGAAACCCAAGAATGTGGCAGGTGAAGCCTTAAGAGGAATGGATAAAAACCTTGAAGCTAGGGACAACGGAGTTCGCTACCTCATGGATCGAATCTGGATACCGAGATTCGGTGAATATAGAGACGTTGTTATGAACGAATTCCAAAAGACCATATACTCCGTTCATCCCAATTCATATGAGATGTACCTGGACCTCAAGAAACTTTATTGGTGGCCAAACATGAAGGCAGAAATTGCTACCCATGTATGCAAGTTCCTGACTTGCGCCAAGGTCAAGGTAGAATACCAGAAGCCTTTAGGTTTACTACAACAAATAGATAGACCCGAATCGAAGTAGGAGCGGATAACCATGGATTTCATAACCAAGATTCCCAAGACAACGGGTGGTCTTGACACCATTTGGGTGATCGATGACAGGTTAACCAAATCCGCACACTTCCTGCCAATAAAAGAGACCGACAAGATGGAGAAGTTCACCAGGACGTACATTAAAGAAATCGTATGATTGCATGGTGTACCAATATCCATTATTTCTGATAGGGATAGTAGATTTACCTCAAGGTTTTGGCAATCACTGCGAAAGTCCTTGGGAACCAATCTCGACATTAGTACAGCATACCTTCCCCAGACTGATGGGCAAAGCGAGAGAACAATTCATAAGCTGGAAGACATGTTGGGAGCTTGTGTGATAGATTTTGGTAAAGCTTGGGATACCTATTTACCACTTATCGAATTCTCGTACAACAACAACTATCACACTAGCATCAAAATCGTGCCATTCGAAGCCCTCTATGGCCGCAAGTGCAGATCACCTTTGTGATGGGCTGAAGTGGGTGATATGCAGCTAGCAAAAGAAACAAGTTCCTAACAACACTCTCGTCGGACCAGAGATCATAAGGGAGACCACGGAGAAAATAGACCAAATTCGGGAATGACTAAAAGAGTCTAGGGACCGACAAAAGAGTTATGCGAACAAACGACGAAAGCCCTTGGAGTTTGTCACACCCTAAAACCGGAACATCAGAAACGTTCTGGGGTGGATGATGTCATGTCAAGTATCACAACATATGCAGTATAGTAATCAAAGTACAACAACCATTGCCTTAATAGTAATAATTTTACATAGGTTACATTTCATAGCAACATCAAAGTAATACAAAGAATAATATAGATGCAGCTTGGTACTAGGTTGTCTTCACAAAGCTTCCGGCATGTACCTGTCTATCGAGGACCTGAGAATACAAGTTATTTTGAAAGCGAGTATCAGCATTTTTATAATGCTGGTGAGTCCATAAGTATTTAGTGTCATTTGTATAAATACACATTTTTATTCAAAATAACTTTATGAAAGATAGTAACCTAGAATCTACGGTGTATTAGCATTCTTTCCAGAAAATCCTATATTTTCTAAATAAAAGCAGTCTTCTACCAAGACCCGACAGATTTATGTTTTAAGGAGTAATTTTCCCCAAAATACTATCATTACCAAAATACAGAATTGACTTTAAAAGAATAATGAGAAAATCACAAGTGAAAATACTAGGGGAAAACAATATATACCTCAGCAGTAACACTGCTGACTAAAACAAAAGAAAACATAGACTCCAACAGAGTATCGTATGAATGATACGCCTGGCTCAGTCTAACAGAAGGAATCACAGAATCCAGATAGTATCGAATGAACGATATAGCTAGCAAAGTCTAAAATAAGGGGTGAATGTGAACTCGTATGTAACCATGCTAATCGACAATAGAGTACCCGATGACTCTCAAGGTCACGCGTAAAGGTAGTGGCATTATGTCACCCATGGGCCATACCGACGCGGACTGTAGCTAGTAGTTTGGGTGTGGGAGTGTCAGTCCCATATAGATCTATACACATGATGTTCACTCTCCTTCCAGAGACTCTAGTTACACGGCGATGGCGCTATGAGGCGTCATAGAGGGAAATAGTGTGTCACATTCTAAAGTAAAAGAGAGAGAGAGAGAGAGAGAGAGAGAGGGAGAGATAGAGAGAGATAGAGGGAGAGATAGAGAAAGAGAGAGATAGAGGGAGAGATAGAGATAGACAGAGAGAGAGAGAGTCTCCTAACTATTCCTATAATAGTTACTAAGGTTCCAGAAACATGAATAATAAAAGGATGCCTGTACTACTCAAGGCGATGAATTGGCTGAGAGAGAGGGAGAGAGACAGAGAGAGAGAGAGAGAGAGCTTTTATGTCCATACATGTATACATGATATATAACTAGTATTTAAACGACCTTCGGACAGATAACCGCTAACCACCAGACCACATCCCAACGAGAAAAAAGAAATAGGGCGAACTAGACTTCCTAAGTCCTTTAAACATTATTTGTATAACTATACAAATATAGGCATGCATTTAACGAAATAGAAGCATAGAAGAAAACTTTGGTAAAACCTTTGGAAAACCTTTAAAAATAAGAATTTACGACTTGATGTCATTTTGTAAAACAAGCTTTGAAAACCTTTGGAAATCCTTTGAAAAACCTTTCATAAACAGCCTTGAAAATGATTTTTATAAAATAGTTTAAGTGAAGAAAACCTTTGGAAAACCTTTAATAAGAAATTACGACTGGATGTCTCTTTAGTAAACAAACTTTAAAAAAACATTGGATAACCTTTAATGATCTAAAAAGGGATATTAATACTTTAACAAGATTCGAAAACATGATTTGGAAATCTTAAGTTGGATAAAACAGTTTAACATGCAAAAATCTATTTTGCTATACAGTTATTAATCACATGTGATTTATCTAATAATTGTACAGTTCAACTTGTATTCCCCCATATAAAAGCAGTTAAAATCATTTAAAAGGTTATTTCAGGGGTATGAACTCACCTGCTGCGAGTGGATCGGATGGAGGTGTCGGTTGAGTGCTCAGTGTCAAGTAAAGACTTAAACACACTTAATGACCTAGTAACATATGAAGACATATGTTTACATATAATTAGTGATTATAACACTAATTAAACACGTATAAGCATCCTAATGTGTGGAAAAACACTTTGGTCAAGTGCTAGGAGGTTATTGGGTTGTAATAAGGGAGTGTATGGCCTAGTTAGGGAGTCTACTCTTCAAGAGTAAACTCTTAGAGGAGATTTCGGCCCAATGACCATATCCCCATGAGTTTAAGGCTGTAAACTCATGGGTGGTGTGTTCTTGGTTGCTCAAAGGTCTTATATCACTTGGGGAATTAAGCTAGGTTCAATTCTAGGGCATAGGAAGTGACTAAGGTTTCAAATGAACCATTTATGGGACTTCATGGCTGTAAAACTAGATTTTACGGCCATAAACTCTTACTTGTCCCCTCACTTCATGTTTTGATGGTTCTAGGTTAAGCACACATGATTCTAGTCCAATATACAAGCCATGGAAGGAAGTTAGGGCACCATTTGACCTCCTTAGAGGAGTTTACGACCAAGGGACCAATCCTTGGGGGGTTTATGGCCGTAATCTCCTAAGGTCATGGTTTCCTTGGTGTTTAAGGTTCCTACTTCGATGGTGGTTGGTTCTAGACATTATTCCAAGCCATAGGAGGTGTTTAAGGGGCAATTTAACACCTTAAATGGTGTTCACGACCTATGAAGAGGGGTTTACGGTCCAAGAATGTTCTTGGGCAGTAAACTCATGTTTACTCCCCAAATGACAAGATTTTGGTGTCCTAATTTCATTCATGCAAGTCCTTAAGTCAAAGCTAAGCACTAGAAGTGATTTGGAAGGGTTTTGGGGCTTCAAAACCCCACTTATGGGTGTTTGCGGTCCAATAGTATTCTTGGGCCGTAAACACATGATTTTGAGGGTTTTGGATGATTTAAACACGAATTTCCATGCTAAATAAGCTAAACAACATGCTAGGATAGATTACTTACAAGTTTGGAGCTTGAAAGAGGTGTTTTGGATCAAAATTGGCTTGTAGAGAGAGAGTACAGAGAGAGAGTGTTATGAGTGGGAAAGGCTTCAAATGTGACCACTCAATCCCTTATATAGGGGTTGAGTTTGTGGCCCGGAGGAAATCTACCCGATACCGACGTTAAACGGGGCTTATGGTCGTACCCGATTAATTGGTCGTAACTTGACGTGGTCGTAAACTAAAAACTTTTCAAAGGGATATCGAGGATGTTTCACGTGTTTCTAATTCGTTTGGACACTCATGACATCATAATAATAATCTCAATTTAAATAACCTAATCCAAAAAGGTTAACGAAACAATTTAATAAAGGGAGTTTTATTAGCGGAAAAGGGTTTACTGTGACGGGATAAATTTCAGGTTGTCACATCATCCCCCCATTAGAGGGAATTTCGTCCCGAAATTAGGGTTTTGGCAAGGAAGTAGGCATGAACAATCGGGTAGAGAGATGAGGGTACTTCCTATTCGGTTGGGCTTTACGCTCCCAAGTGAACTCCGACCTTTGCTTGGCGTTCTAGCAACCTCCACTTAACGGGATGCGGATTTCGTTTCGTTCACTTGATCGCTCGGTTCGCGATTCCTACAGGTTCCTTTACGAACTTAGGGTCCCAATGATATCTATCAAAACGAGTGGGATTTAGAAAGTTATGTCAGGCAAGCACTTTATCAAGTCTAGGACGTGGATTGATTTAGGGTGAAACTTATGGAATTCCGAAAGTAGTCGTGGTCTGACGAGGGTTGGACCAATTTTTGTAAAGAATCTCGGATGGTCCTAAGCTCTCGGAAACATAGAGCTTTTCAGTACTTAGAACATAATGTACTTCTATGGCGAGATCATCACTGGCGTGATTGCCATTTTGAGGTTCTAGACGTCCTCTCATACTGGGGGTGTAGTTCTTCGGGTTGGTTCTTAGAAGGCTTGAGTTATCCTTGGATTCGTGTTTCCTGCTGATTGACTTTCAGAGGTTTTCTGGATCATCGGATGAATTGGATGTCTACGGGTATCTATTTGTTGCAGGGTGTCTATATCAACTTAGTGCAAAATGAACCTGCACTTTTGGTTCTTGGGATGTTTATAACGGAACTCTCAGGGTCGGTGAGATAGGGTTTTACCAGACGACTGTTTAGAAAGTTTCTAAACTTTACATCATCGTCTAGTTGACGCTGTCACAATATGATTCCTAACAAGAACAAATCATGATCTTACTTGCTTTGCTATTTCATGAATAGGAATCTCTGCTCAGGGCAAACTCAGTCCTTAGAGATTTTATGAAGTGTTGGACTATCTCGGGAGGTGGTTCTACAATTTCCGTGTAAGATAGTATCCTTGGAACACCTAGTAGTCCAATGAATCTCTAAGACATGCCCTATTCTCTAAGGTGTCAGTTCATTCCAGTTGCAGAAAGCGCGTGATCTTGCATAACCCATCGAATAACACCTAAGTCGGTGTCGAGTCTATAATCTCTTCAGGATCTGGGTTATAAGGCTTAACGCAAACTACTTTCGTACTTTATTCAAGTATTCTTGGCTGCGGAGATTATCCTGTGGTTCTTGGCATTCTAGTATTCACTTTGGAGAATGCAGTCTATCGTCTACAGGGTGACGGTGACTTCTTCCTCGTGAGGAGGCGGAGTGTCCTAGGCACTACTCGTCAGTAGCGGGGTGGACGAAGTGCCTTAGTAGTGCGAGTATCTTTTGCAGCTACTCTTCTGGTGTTTCGGAGCTTTCTCGATCTAGATCAAATCTAGAGAGTATAGGGTTCCGTCACTCGGAACTTCTAATTTCCTCATCCACTCTTCTCAACATTTAACTTATCGCAACTTCCAGGTTTCTGGGATATCTGTTAAGATGCTTAATTCGTGGGATCAGACGTGAATGGATGGCCGTAGTCAATGTTCTTGACTCTTACGAATGGAGTTAATTTTCCAACTGAGGGTGTTAACTACTATGTTTGCTTAACCGGGATGACTACAAATTTCAGATTTATGGTCATTTTAGTAGCTCAACCTGTAGTGGTTCTCTCGACTCCAGTTCCTATTCTATGGAATTGGATGAAGGGTTTCTACTTTAAGGTTCGTGGTAGAGCTCATACTTGGCTTAATCACTAATACTTGGTGTACGCAAGCTGTATATAGTTGAGATCGACAGGACATTCAGCTGTGTGGCCCCACCCCAGACCCATAACCCAACAAGGAACAGGGAGTAAGGAGGAAGCACACATCTTAAATCATATTGATCTAAATTATATACCACTCTAATGCATGTACTCAGTAGTAGCAAGTTAATCCCATGCGTTTCTTTTCTTGATTCTCGAATCTGATTGTGAGGTGCTAAGGGTCTTTCTGGGGGATCTACGGTGTAGGTTTCGGGCGGTTATCGTCTTCTGGAATACCTGCAGTGTCTTTCGCTTCGGGTTCTATTTGTCTAAGTAGGGGTTGGTTAACAGTGTGCAGTACCCTTCTCCTGGGTACTTCGAGAGGTTTTAGATAAGAAAGACGACCGACGGATCGCATTAGGTTTTATTATTATTTAGTTAGCAAGAACCTTTATTTGCCGAAATGGCTATGGTGAAAGTTCTTTTTACACAACACTAGGAACTTACACATGGTTGCACTAAGTCGAACCATGATTGATAGCGGCGTCAAAGTTTTTATACAATGACATGATATAGAATGAGGGTCGATAGGGCCATGTACTGAACGGGCACACAAGTTCTTGGCGTCTCGGGTTTCGTCCTGTGTATCATTGTCGTGGATACTTGGACTGATAGAGTCGACGCAGAACTATAAAGGGTCCTGAGGTTTCGGAATAATGTACTTTTCATGAATGGATTCTCATGAGGTCTTTCTATAATCGCTTAGCATACACTGTTCATGTATAATTAAGGTGGGAAGTACTGTTGACTGAGCGACTCCGCCCTAAATCCACAACCAAACGAGGAACAGGAAATGAGGCAGCATCACTCACTCAGGGTCTATCCATCTTAATTATACATGGCTTTAATGTATATACCGAGCCATTATAGCTTTACCTGATGAAATTTTGAATTTTTACAACAGTGCTGCAACTTTCGCCTTAACGGTAGAGTAATTACATTTAGAATTAGCCTTTTAATGTTTTCGGTTAGTTATCTGAGATTGAGAGACGTACCAAAATTTTACCGGGTTCATTGATGCTTCTCCTAGATATTAGGGTTAGGCTCCTCCTACGCCCTAGTCGTTTCTTTCAGTTGGGCAGTCCTTCTTGAAGTGCCCAATCTCACCACATAGGTGGCATATTGGACTGGTCCCAACATTGGTGGTCGATGTAATGAACTCAACCAGGGTTCTGCAGACGCAAGCGGTATGCCCCTTTATGTTGCACCTAACACAAAGGAGTTCTCGACAGGTACCATGATGATGGTAGCTATATTTGCTGCAACGAGGGACGCTTCCTAGGTATGGTCTTCTAGGTGTCGGGATGGAAGGGTTGATAGGGATATTGACTGCCTCAGCTCATTGCCCTTCGGAAGGTCCTTGATCCGAGGTACTTCCATCCTTGTTCTTGAACTTTCTCTCCAGTGGCTTTGGTTGGGGTTCTTGGGTGGCTGGGTACGCAGGAGTTGGTTGTTGCCGTCTATTGCTAGGATCGGGAATCTCGATAGGGATCTTGCTAACATTGGCGTTGAAGAGTTGAAGAACTCTTTGATCATTTAGATCTTTAAATAGATTAATCATAGAAATAAGAACAGAAAGATCAAACGGTGGAATGAATCAAAATATGCTAAATGATTCAATAGATTCACGCCTCAGCAGAGCTCGACTAAGAACTTCCGTTGTAGAGGCTGTTTGGGGTTACAGTCGATAAAAGTATTAACTGTGAATGATCGACTCCAAATCTTACGTACTAAGATGCATGCAAGCATCTATAAATACTAAACCCTAATAAATAAATCATGGATGGACAGACCCAATCCAGATACAAAATTGGACTAAAGAACGAGCCCAAGACAGAACACATAACGGACCCTACAATCTCCCCCTTTGTGTCAATTGGAGCGAGACTCTACTTCGGCTTGCTGGGTCCAGCTGCAAAAACTTTCTTTGTGGTTTCGAACAGACGAGGAATGAGGGCAAGGATGGTTTGTCTGAAACGAATGTACCACCGGATCATATCATCAAAATATTTCTTGTCATCATCAGAGTTCTGCTTGCATCGATTGATGATCCCCAGAACATGTTCCAAGCATGCAGTGGTATAAAGATGCTTATCTGCCAAGGCGAACATGCATTTTTGGCCTTCGTTCCTTGTGAACATGACTGAGTTCCGCTTTGGGTCGATCCTCCCCATCTACATCATATTCAAATCACTTGCAGAGCCAACTGGAAAGATAGTGGGCTTTTTCTTGAAAATACTTGCGATCTGCTGATCCATCTTGGCGACCTCCATGATGTAGCAAACCAACATCCTTTTGAAGTGATCTATGATTGGCCCATATTCAGCTTCGTTGGTGTGGAGGATGTTATGCAGGATGATCCAATCATGTGGATTCAGGTTAGGAAGATCAGCAAGTGAAATGGCATGTTCGGTTTTAGCTGACCCCCTCAACACTTTGAATCGGACATTTGTGAAGTTACCCTCCCGAAAGGGTTTGAGGACCTGAACGTTTATGATATTCTTGTTGGAATAGTGTCTAAGGCTGTAACTATATTAGTCAAGTATTTGATCCGGTTGTGCATAGTCCTTTTGGGTTGCCTTCACCATAGCAACTTGATAGGATGATTTAATAAGAGAGAGTAAATATTATTAATATATTATGGGAATAATATAATGAATAATATATTGTTATTTGATTAATATAAGTCATAGAATTAATTAGAATTAATTTGGTGACTTAAAGAGATTAATTAAATAAAGGGGTATAAACTGTCAATTGTTTGATAGTTAAACTTTGGACTGTAAATCCATTTGGATATGGTATGGACGAATTCTAAGAGATTTAGGATAGCTAAAATCGTCCATATGATTATCTTAGGAATGGATTTGGATAGCCTTAAGAGAAGATTATCTGATAGGGACTTATCTGTAATCCTTAAGGAGTCTACAAGTATAAATAGACCCTATGGCTGATGGAATTCGACACTTAACCTAAAGTAAGGAACCTCTGGTCGAATTCCTCCCCTCTCCTCTCTCCTAAATCATCTTCCTTGCTATTGGTGTTTGTAAGCCATTAGAGGAGTGACATTTGTGACTCTAGAAGCTCCAAGACAACAAGGTCAACAAGGAATTCAACGGTATGATTCTAGATCTGTTTCAATGTTGTTATTTAGCCTAAATAGTTATTAGAAGTCTTGGATTCAAAGCATGTTTAATTAGAAAGCCTAGATCCGAGCATTAGGGTTTTGCATGCGCACATAGGAAAGTTCTTATGGCTAAAACCCATCAGTGGTATCAGAGCCTAGCTTGGTTTTCTTTAAATTGTTGCTTGATTAACTGAAACAAACCTGCAAAATTCGATTTTAGGTTTCTGAGTCATGGACTCGGCGAGTTCCAAGGTGGACTCGGCGAGTAGGCCTGACTCGGCGAGTCCCCTTGTGCACTCGGCGAGTCCAGGCGTCAGGAATGGCCAGATTCGGGATTTCTTTGTAATTATCTTATCTAAACTTTCCATAAACTAAATAGATCAATGTTAATTCGTTTTTCTGATAAATATAACTGCAATCTTGATCTAATTAAATATATTTATCATATAATAAAATATTTGATTTCCTTATATGATAATTAATTAATTATTTTGATTATTTTGATAATTATCTTAAAAGAAATCTTGAATAAATCAAATATAGATAATTAGGATATTAATTGTTAATTGGAATTATTTGTTATTTGATCCTCCATGTTTTAAATGTTTAAAACTTGCCCTCAAGTTTTGAAATTTATATTTATGATTAAAAGTTTTAATTTAGACAACTTAAATTTCAAAACCCTAGATTTTAAAAGGTTTAAAATACAACCCTATATTGATATGATATTACTAGTATAATATATATATATATATATATATATATATATATATATATATATATATATGTATAACTAAATGCTAGTCTTACCGTTAGTAGGCCTCATTCACGAAGCCGATCTATAAGGTGGGTATAAGGTTGCGGCCTATAAAATGGCGCTTAATGGGTGTACACTCACACCCACCGCTTACTTGATTGGTGGAGGGTCGTTAGCCGAACGGGTAGGATAGGGCAACCTCATCCTCTCATTAAAAGTATAATAAGAAATATAAAGTAACTACACATATTTTAAAATTTCCCAATCTTAGTTACTTTAGGAAAAGTGAATTGATGCAATCCCATGAAATTACACTTTGCACCTTGCTAAGAAGTTAGTGGAGCGTGTGTGGTTTACCGGCACACTAATTGGTTCTAAGCGAAGGTGGCAAAGGGTGATTCATTGTATATCATAGTTCGATGGAGCGTGTGTGGTTTACTGGCACAACGAATAGGTGATCGTTACAATGAAGGTACCATGTGAATTTGCATGGTTATTCACACCCGCTTTGTGATCCTCGGTATCCCAGTCACAAACAAGAGGAGCATATCGAGATTTAAACATGCCATTGAATAGTTTCAATGAATCTCATCCGAACCTAGGAATTCTCAAAAAAAACACTTAGGGCTAATAGTTTAGGTTTTTGTGATGGAGAATTAGTGAATCGTCATTCACTTACCTTCAATTTATTTGCATGTTAGATTACGGCATCCCTTTTCTAATATGTAAATGTCATTGTTGGATCCTAGCCCTAATTTTTCTTATTGGGTGATAATTAGGGATTCATATTCTAATCTATCTTTGTCGTTTTCTAATTATAGATGTCGAACGCAAACAACGCTGCTGCTAGTTCTTTCACGTTGATGAGCCTTTGCCAAAAGGTCACTTTCGATGGAACGAACTTTAGCGAATGGATAAGATACATTCGCACCATTGCTCGCTATGAGGACAAGGAGTATGTCCTTGATGAGAAGCTCGAGAAAATCAACACCGAAATCGCTACTCCAGCCGAAATCACCGCCTTTGAAACTCATGAGCGAGATACAACGAAGGTACATTGCATCATGATTGCTACCATGAACTCCGAATTCCAAAAGTCCTACGAGGACATGTACCCGTATGAGATGCACCAAGACTTATTGGAGAGGTACCACCAAAACGCGAGACAAGAGCGGTATGAGATTTTCACTAACATGATTTCTGCGAAGATGGGTCATGGAGAATCTCTTACCGTGCACTTGCAAAAGATGCAAAGGTATGTCGACCGCCTTCGCAAGTTAAATGTTGACTTCGGGGAAGACTTGGTGATCGACATGGTGCTTCACTCTTTGCCTCCGATGTACAACTAGTTCAGGATGACCTACCACATGAACAAAGAGGAGGTCACCCTAAGCAAACTCCAAGGTCTCTTGAGAGTCGCTGAGAGCAACTTCAAGGACAAGTCTGTTGCACCTACTCCCAATCCGCCCGCTGCTCCTGTCTTGGCTATTGGTCAAGGAAAGGGAAAGAAGAGGAAAGCTTCATCGAAGAACCATCGCAAGGTGAAGGCCCGAGATGGTGCCTCTTCTAGTGGGACCAAAGTTGATCCCGCTAAGCCCTGTCCTAACCCGAAGGAGGCAGAGTGCCACCACTGCCACAAGATAGGACATTGGAAGAGAAGCTGCCTAGAGTACCTGCAAGCAATCAAAGAAGGAAAGATCAAGCCATCTTTCGCAGGTATATACGCAATTAAATCTAACGATTCTAATCATGCTATTTCTTGGGTCCTTGATACCGGTTGTGGTTATCACATTTGTTCTAATGTGCAGGGACTAAGAAGAAGTAGGGATGTGGAGCAAGGAAGGATCAATCTAATCATGGGGAACAGAAGATCGTCGCCTGTAACCAAGATTGGAGTGTATTCTTTAGTGCTTAGGAATAGTTTGGTTTTAGATTTGAACAATTGTTGCTATTCGCCATAAATGGCAAGAAACATCATTTCATTTCATGGTTTATATAGACAAGGATTTAGATTTTCTTTTAATAATGAGAATGGTTCTATTTTGGCTTATCTAAATGGTGTCTTTTACTTTGAAGCTATACCATGTAATGGAATATATGAAACTGTTATGATTGTTGATAACTTAGGAAATGATGTTTTGAATATTGATTCTTCCACTAGTATGGATAAAGCATCCTTGTGGCATTGTCGTCTTGGACATGTCAACAAGAAACGCATAGCCCAACTCCAAAAGGATGGAGTGTTGGAATCATTCGACCTTAGGGAAGATGACACATGCGAGTCTTGTTTACTTGGGAAGATGACTAAATCACCCTTCACGAGTACATGTGAAAGGGGCGAAGGTCTATTGGACCTAATACATACCGATGTATGTGGACCGTTTAGATCAACCACGAAGGATGGGAACCGCTTCTACGTGACTTTTACCGATGACTATAGTAGATATGGGTATATCTACTTAATCAAGCAAAAGTCAGAAACCTTTGAAAAGTTCAAAGAGTTCAAGAATGAAGTGGAGAATCAATTGGGCAGGAAAATCAAGATGCTTCGATCCGATCGAGGAGGAGAGTACCTAAGTCTTGAATTCCACGATTATCTCAAGGAGTGTGGAATAGTTTCGCAATTGATGCCTCCTAGGACACCGCAGTTGAATGGTGTGGCAGAAAGGCGTAATCGAACCTTATTGGATATGGTTCGCTCTATGATGAGTCGTGCTTCACTACCTATCTCTTTTTGGGGGTATGCCTTAGAAACTGCCGCCCATATCCTTAACCGAGTCCCTACCAAGAAGGTTGCCAAAACACCTCACGAGATGTGGACAGGGAAAGCTCCCTCGTTGGCACATATCAAGGTTTGGGGTTGCGAGGCTTTCGTAAGACGAGATACTCACGACAAGCTTGAACCTCGAAGTGAGCGATGTATTTTCATCGGCTACCCGCAGACATCCTTTGGATATCTCTTCTATAGACCGAAGGACAATGTGGTCTTCGTTGCGAGGAGAGGAGTTTTCCGAGAGCGAGAACTCATAAGCCAAGGAGACAGTGGGAGGCAAATCGAGCTTGAAGAGATTCAAGAGTCGATAGATGAAGGAACCTCTACCGCTGGCACTCAACCCGAGGAGGAAACTCCGGTTGAACCGATTGATGAATCCTTACCTCTTAGACGCTCCGATAGAGTTAGAGTTCTACCCCAGTTTTATGGTTTTCATATTACTACCGAAGGGGACACGTATATTAGTGATGGTACACTAATAAATCTTGATGAACCTAATAGCTATAATGAAGCCATGGCAGGCCCGGAGTCTGCGAAATGGAAAGAGGCAATGGATAGCGAGATCCAATCCATGTATGATAACCAAGTTTGGAATTTGGTTGATTATGTGCCCGGACGTAAGACCGTTGGGTGCAAATGGATCTTCAAGAAGAAGACCGACGTGGATGGAAACGTGCACACATAGAAAGCGCGATTGGTTGCGAAGGGCTTTACTCAAACTCCTGGAGTTGGCTATGATGAGACCTTCTCACCAGTTGCGAAGATTAAATCTATTAGAGTGATGCTAGCTATTGCCGCATTTCATGATTATGAGATTTGGCAAATGGATGTCAAGACCGCTTTCCTTAACGGGAAGTTGGCTGAGGATGTTTACTTGGCTCAGCCCGAGGGGTTTGTGGATCCGAAGCATCTGAATAGAGTGTGTAAGCTTGAGAAGTCCATTTATGGACTTAAGCAAGCATCTCGCAGATGGAATCTTTGCTTCGATGAGAAAGTCAAAGAGTTTGGATTTGTACGAAGTGAAGACGAGTCTTGTGTATATGTCAAAGCCAGTGGGAGTATAGTAAGCTTCCTCGTTCTATATGTCGATGACATATTACTCATAGGAAACGACATCCCGATTCTGCAGGAAGTTAAGTCCTGGCTCGGGAAGTGCTTCGCTATGAAGGACCTCGGAGAAGCTTCTTACATTTTGGGAATAAGGATAGTGAGAGAAAGAAGTAAGAGACTAATTGGACTTAGTCATAACACTTACTTAGAGAAGGTACTAAAACGTTTTAGTATGGAAAACTCAAAGAAGGGAGAATTACCGATACAAAGCAATGCCAAGTTGAGTAAGACTCAAAGTCCGAGTACCGAAGCTGAGATAGCAGAAATGAGCCGAGTATCATACGCTTCCGCAGTTGGCTCAATCATGTACGCTATGACTTGTACTCGCCCTGATGTAGCCTTCGCTTTGAGCATGGTTAGCAGATATCAAGGGAATCCTGGCAAAGCACATTGGATTGCGGTGAAGAATATGCTTAAGTACCTTCGGAGGATGAAGGAATGGTTCTTAGTCCTCGGAGGGAGTGATGACTTGAAGGTGCGAGGGTATAGTGACGCCAGTTTTCAGACCGACAGGGACAATTACCGTTCGCAGTCGGGCTGGGTCTTTACCCTAAATGGAGGAGCAGTGACATAGAAGAGTTCCAAGCAGGAAACCGTAGCTGATTCAACGTGCAAATCAGAGTACATTGCAGCGAGCGAAGCGTCGAAGGAGGCGATATGGCTAAAGAACTTCATCGGTGATCTTGGAGTCGTACCTGCCATAAAGGAGCCAATGGAGATTTTCTGTGATAACGAAGGTGCGGTTGCCTTAACCAAGGAACCGAGGGATCATGGTAGATCAAGACATATCGACAGAAAATATCACTTCATCAGACATCGTGTAGAAGAAGGACAACTCGTAGTGAAGAGGATATCATCAGAAGATAACCCAGCAGATCCGCTTACGAAGGGACTGAGTAGGGTTAAGCACTTACAGCATGCTAGGAGTATTGGGCTGAAGGATGATATTAGCATAGATTAGATAGTATTAGAAACGTGTAATAGATAAATGTAATTAACATTTGATGATTAAATAAAGGAGTTTTATTTATGAGTAATGTTACTGTCTTATGTTAATTGTTTAACTATTGTTTCCTTTGCATGTTTTGACTTCCAGAATAATTGAAATTATTAGGAATAATAGAATTGTTCAAATTGTCCACAATCGTTCATATGTTGGAAGTAGATATGAATGAAGATTGTCATGAATTGGTGTGTAGATTGTCTAAATGGTGTTAGACATAGCAAAGGGTTGCTGCAACGTTCATGAGTGCTTATGAACTAGTTTTGAGCATTGGAACAAACCCGCGCTTGTTGGAATCACCTTATGGAATAAGATATAAAAGGGTGATCGCAAGACGATAATATCATATAGTCTTAAAACCTAGATATATGGTTTGTTATTTGTTAATTGGTTGTACATTGATAATGCGAAAACGCATCAGTAACTCGATGTTATAAAACGCATTGTTGTGTATAGTTGGTTAATGAATAAGTAAATGCATATAAGTCGAAGTTTATCTGTAACTTTTATCTAAGAAGGTAAAAGCGATATCTCGGCCGCTCGATGATTTGATTTGACTTATGTGTCGGGCCCGGTCAGAACTGAATTGATGTGTTCGATTAAGTTCTATGTCAAATAAATCAGAGATCGAGAAACCTAAATGCTTGACTAACCATTCCATAGGATTGTCAGCATGATATCTAACAGAGGACTGTACGTTCCCTTATCTAAAGGACAAGATTGATTAGATCAGAGTTTGACAGCGTCTTTGAGAGCTACGATTGCAAACCGAATTGTACTTGTATAGTTACTAGACTTATCCAAGTGGGAGACTGTTGGAATAGTGTCTAAGGCTGTAACTATATTAGTCAAGTATTTGATCCGGTTGTGCATAGTCCTTTTGGGTTGCCTTCACCATAGCAACTTGATAGGATGATTTAATAAGAGAGAGTAAATATTATTAATATATTATGGGAATAATATAATGAATAATATATTGTTATTTGATTAATATAAGTCATAGAATTAATTAGAATTAATTTGGTGACTTAAAGAGATTAATTAAATAAAGGGGTATAAACTGTCAATTGTTTGATAGTTAAACTTTGGACTGTAAATCCATTTGGATATGGTATGGATGAATTCTAAGAGATTTAGGATAGCTAAAATCGTCCATATGATTATCTTAGGAATGGATTTGGATAGTCTTAAGAGAAGATTATCTGATAGGGACGTATCTGTAATCCTTAAGGAGTCTACAAGTATAAATAGACCCTATGGCTGATGGAATTCGACACTTAACCTAAAGTAAGGAACCTCTGGTCGAATTCCTCCCCTATCCTCTCTCCTAAATCATCTTCCTTGCTATTGGTGTTTGTAAGCCATTAGAGGAGTGACATTTGTGACTCTAGAAGCTCCAAGACAACAAGGTCAACAAGGAATTCAACGGTATGATTCTAGATCTGTTTCAATGTTGTTATTTAGCCTAAATAGTTATTAGAAGTCTTGGATTCAAAGCATGTTTAATTAGAAAGCCTAGATCCGAGCATTAGGGTTTTGCATGCGCACATAGGAAAGTTCTTATGGCTAAAACCCATCAATTCTGCGCACTCAATGTCTGATACTGAGGCTGAGCAGACCTCAGATAGAATTCAACATGCTCCCTATCGACCTTCGGGTGAGGATGAGGGACATCAGCAACATGGGAGAAGGCATGAAATATGAAGGCCTTTCAGGTCAAGGGCATGTCAAACTGAGAGTCGACAGAATTGACCCTATCCAAGGAAATCACCAGTTCGAGCCATAGGATGCTAGGAGTATCAATAGCTTCTTTGATAAGCTTCTCGAGAGTCCACGGAGGGATTAGAGTTTTTCGACTCTCAAGGAGATCATGAGCCTCCTTCATTTTTCTTTCATTCGCCTCTGCCTCTCTGGCAACACGAGCACTCATATCTGAATCCTTTTCCCTAGCTTGTTTCTTCAAGAGATCAGCAATGGTCTCTTTGTCATCATCACCATCACTGTCTTCAAGAATCTTTTTCCCTTTATCTTTAGCACCCGAACCTGAAGTTTGACCTGTTGTTGGAGGTTCGGTTGCTTTAGTTGAAGCTGATGTAGAAGTAGGAGGTGGTTGAGATTGATTTTCACCCTTTGAAACCCCTTATCCCCCTTGTTTTGGATGGGCCACGAACTCAGGAAGCCCTTCAATTTTGCTGAGTAGGTCAAGAATGGGAGCAAGCCTCTCTGCTAGAGTTCGCCTCACTGAGTAATTCACGATGGGGTCATGTGCTTCAATAATTTTGGAGAGGGCGGCGTGGACATCCGAAACACACATGGAAATGACCGCTCGCTCAGATCGGAGAGATGCAACTTCCTTTTCAGATTGCAAAAGCTAAAGACTCCTGATCTTTAGAGCAGTGGTTTTGCGAGCAAGTGCATCCATGTCAGAGTTCTCCGAAGCAAGATCTTCTTGGAGCTTTGTCAAGCGCTCCTCAACAGTCGCCTGGAAAGTTTTGTTGTCAGCTGCAAGAGTCTGACGAAGACCGACAAAGAGTTGTTGTTTTGATGCGAAAGAAGTAGCCAGCTTCTCAACAATAGAATCAACCTTCACTGCATTGGATTCAACGGCCCCCTGTAAAGACTGTAAAAGACTGTGAGCATCAAGAAATAGTTTTCGACTTTTTCGGTCGCAACAGCACAGGCCTTTGAAGATGCGTCGATAGCAGCAGTGGCGGAGTTGATTGAGGCTTCATGTGCCTTGGTGAAAGAATCAACTAACCCCTGAATGGAAGCCTATGAGATATTGGATCGAGATGAGGAGGAGGAAACGATGAGACTATCGATTTTCTCATGAAGTTCCTTGAGATGCTTTTTAGTGACAGGGGCATCATCATCATCATCATCTCTTTGAACCTGGTAGGGACTGTAGTAGACAGAGTCAAAAGTCATGTCTTCCCCTCCAAGAAAAGTCTCGTCATCTGCTGAAGGATTGGGAGATGAAGGCGAAGGTGGAGGTGCGGTTGTGGTAGTAGGTTCGGGTGTGGAAGTATGTTCGGTAGCGGGTGTGTGTTCGGGTGCTGAAGTATGAGCCCCCATATCAGATACGTTGGTTCGAACTCCAGTGGTGGCTGTTGTCGTAGCTTCTGAGAAAATAGGGGGTGGTATAGGAATAGAGGTAGGTGGAATATGAGTAGTGGAGGTTATGGGGGGAATGGAAATAGAGATAGAGATTGGGGAGGAGAGACTGGTTTAGTTGAAACAGGTACCTCAGGTGAAGGCGAACGGGGAGGAGTGTCACCTCGAAGCGACTCCTCTGAGTCTGAACTCGCATCCTCTGATTCACTGGAGGAAGAGGCAAGAATAAGTTTCCGTCTGGGCTGGGTTTTCCTCTTCTTCAGTGGAGGTGATTAGGCTGCCTTCGTAGGTTTTCGCTTCTTTGGAGAGGGGCCTTTGACTCCTTTGACTACCTTCTTGTCTTTCCCCTTTTCTAGTTTCTTGCCCCTGGGAGCAGGTTTGTCAGCCTCATGGATAGATTGAATCATCTCTGGAGTGAGCTCTCTAGGGCCTGAGCGACGAAACTCCTTGTAGGTCTTGATGATACGACTATCCCTTGATACACACGCATACATTGACTCAGGAATTGAGCCAACAAACTGAAACTTGGAAGGATGAGTTACGATGATCTTCGTTGTGTGGAAAACGGAAATTGAGGAGAGTGGAGAATTAGCTACAACAGGGACATGATACTTGTCCATTGCCCACGTGGTGACCAGCGTCCAGAATCTGGCATAAGAAATTTTAGAATGGCGATAAGTAGAAGCAAGGCTTTGAATCAACTGTTGCCATAAAACAGAGCCATAGTCGAGATTAACGCCATGGTACAACCCGTAGAGAATTGTCATAAACATACGGCTAGCCCCATCAGAACCTGCACTTTGTTCTGATAAACCTTTGAATAGTACCGTGAAGAAGCCATTCCACTAAGGAGGAAGACATGATTTCTTGAACTTTGTAACAGTGGTAACAATCTCAGTGTAACCCATGTTGTAAAACATGGAGAACAACTGTCCCACAGGAATAGACTCAGGGTTAACCCTCGACTCATCAGGTTCGAACCCTAGGTGCGAGCAAAATCGCTGTTTGGAGATGGAGGTTTTGGTATCAAGAATGTCGAAGAAAATGCGATCGATAGACTTGTCATAGCGGGCAGTAGAGAAAATCTGGGATAAGCACTCCATCGGAACGATTTCAACCTTGGTCAGTGCAAGAGCGAGTGGAGAGTGTTTAAGACATTCCATAATAGGGAACATGAAGGCGTCATAGGAATGTGGGGTGAGATCAATGATCAGGCTTTGCTGAGGTCTGATTGGGAGAATGTGGGAGGTTTCGTGAACAGAGGATGATTCCGCCATTGATGAGCGCTTCGAAGAAGAAGATGAACAGTGGGAGAAAATAATCTACGCTTGCTCTCTGAATTTTGTGTGCAGTAAAAGGGTAAAAGAACTTAGGGTTTACCCTTTATACCGTATGTAGAGGAGAGAGAAAAATCCGCCCCCAAATCTTCTTGAAAAACGAAGCGTTTCATGAGTTGATTGACGCGTGCCAGCTAGCAACCCCTATGATTACGAATGAGAGAGAAAAACGCTTCCGTTTTGCATGCCTTTCCATCAGATACCTTTTTTTAATTCCTGTAACCTTTAGTCTCCCGGCTGAGTCATCAACTTATCCTTCTAAAATGAGCTGTCTTCATAGATAAGCCACGTAAATAAACCATAGCAACATTAAAAATCAGAGGTATAAAAAAATAGCTTGTAATGAACCAAACTAGACTTTTGGAAAATCAAAAAGATTTTCGTGCATAGAGTGTCAAAGATAAAGAAATAAAGCAACATATATGTGGGAAATCGTGATGTCAATATTGACACGAAACAGTGGATCCCGGGCACGAATCTCTTCCTTCAAAGTCAAGAGAGACTTTAAAGTGTTTGTGTGGTTTCCCATTGAATTACGATCAATCACTTGTTAAGAAGTGTTGAAAGGCATCTTTTAATGAGGCTGATAAGGGTGGCTTTCGCTTCAGTTCAGAGTTCCTGATCTTGACATAAGATAGAAACCGAATGAAGTATTTGTGAGACCAATGAGGTCTGTTGAACAAGTAGGTTTGGATAATATTTAAGTGACATGCTGGAAATACTTGGTGTGAAATCTCAAGAAAATTTAAAACTGGATTCTAAGGGAAGAAATGTTATGGTATGTAACAATTTCATAAGAATCACACAGAGAGAAAATTAGAGATTTTATGGTACAACCGCTTGGGTGGATTCGTTAATTCATAAGTGAAAGCTAGAGCAAATTTAATTGTTCACCGTCAACGCATAATAGGTATTGAATTGTGGGTTTCACTTAGCACGTAGTGACATGAAGCTAAGATCACAAACACAGAGATTGTGTAACCATAAACCTCAGTGGTAATTTCTGAGAGTCTCAAGGGTTACATGTATGAAGCAAACATGATGGAGAAAAATGTTTGAGATGGTGTAAGAAAACCAAAGTACCTCTGCTATCAATATAGTGACTAAGCATAAAACTCTTAACTCATATGAGAAAAGAGTAAGGTAGATCATGATTAGAATAAATATAACAACCTAATTGGGAAGACAAGGCTTGTATATACCAAGTCAATAAGGCTTTATTCAGAATCAGTTGAGGCTTTGGACTACATGCAGCAGCATGCTTCTAGGGACACTTAACTAGTAAAAAGTGTGAGAGTGATACCTGCCCCATCATTAATCCATAAACTGTTAATATAAAAAAAAGTAGAGACAAAAAGAAAAAGAAAATATTTTTGGAACTTTTGATATTTTTGTAAAGAGAAAAACAAAACAAACCAAACAAAAAATTTTTTTTGGAACCGAACCCGAAATGGACCGAACGCTCGGTTCATTTCGGTTCCTTAAAAAAAATATTTTTGGAATTTTTGAAAAAACAGTTGTACACATGTATACAACCAAAGATATCACCTTTTTGAGATAAGCGAAAACAAATGCAGTGGGACCGAACCCGAAATAGACCGAGCGTTCGGTTCATTTCGGTTCCCATGTGAACCGAGCCTGAAATAGACCGAGCGTTCGGTAAATTTCGCTTCCAACTTTTAGTTCTCAGAAGGTATTTTTGGTACTGACTCTGATTCCATCATACCTAGACCTTGTAGTATTTTATTAAAACTTGCTTCAGGAAGGGCTTTGGTAAAGATGTCGGCCAGTTGATCATTTGTTCGAACAAAGTGAATTTCTACGTTTCCTTCTTCCACATGATCCTTAATAAAATGATACCTCAGTGCTATATGCTTCGTCTTGGAATGTTGTACTGGGTTATGACAGATCCTAATTGCACTTTCTGAGTGGCAATATAGAGGGATCTTTTTCATATTGAGTCCATAGTCCCGGAGTTGGCTTTGGATCTAAATCACTTGAGATGTGCATGAGGCGGCTGCAATGTACTCTGCTTCGGCTGTAGACAGAGAAACACACGTTTGTTTCTTAGATTGCCAGCTCGCCAACTTCCCGTCGAGGAATTGACAGCCTCCTATAGTACTTTTCCGGTCTAGACCACATCCTCCTAGGTCTGCATCTGAGTAGGCTTGAACGAAGAATCCTGAGCTTGAGGGATACCAGAGACCGAGAGAGGTCGTTTGCTTCAGATACCGAAATATGTTCTTTACTGCCAGCATGTGTGGTTCACGAGGGTTTTCTTGAAACCTGGCACAATAGCATACATAAAACATTATATCGGGCCTGCTAGCTGTGAGGTACATCAGGGAACCAATCATTTGGTGATAAAGCGTAATGTCGACTGCCGGTTTTTCCAAAGATGGTGTGAGCTTGGTACCGAACGCCATAAGGACTTTGACCTTTAAGTCTCCCATCATGCCGATCTTGGCAAGAAGAGTCTTGGTATATGCTTCCTAGTTGATAAAGATGCCTGCGGGTCCCTTTCTAATATTTAAACCAAGGAAAAAGTTAATTGGACCCATTGAGCTCATTTCAAATTTAGTCTCCATCAACTTTCTGAATTCAGCTGTTAGGCTGGGATTCGTTGAGCCAAAGATGATATCATCGACATAGATTTGAACGATCATAAGGTGGTTACCTTCCTTTTTACGAAAGAAGGTTGGGTCAACCGAACCTTGATTGAATTTAAACATCTTTAAAAACTTAGTTAGTGTTTCATACCATGCCCTAGGTACTTGTTTGAGACCATAAACAGCTTTATCCAAGATGTAGCAGTGATCTGGATGCTTTTCATTCACGAAGCCAGGAGGTTGCTCCACGACAGTTTCTTCAAGTTCCCCATTCAGAAAAGCGCACTTCACATCCATCTGGTAGACCTCGAAATTCTTGTGTGCAGCGTAGGCAAGAAATATACGAACGGATTCCAGCCTTGCCACCGAAGCGAATGTCTCTTCGTAATCGATTCCTTCTTCCTGGCAGTAACCTTTCACCACTAGACGAGCCTTATTTCGAATCACATTACCCTCCTTGTCCATTTTGTTTCTGAACACCCATTTGAGACCTACGATCGAGGCATCTTTTGGTGTTGGAATGAGTCTCCAGACCTTATTTCTTTCAAACTCATTGAATTCGTCTTGCATTGCCTGAACCCAATCAGAATGACCGAGAGCAATATTGACGGTCTTCGGCTCTATTTTGGAGATGAAAGAGTTGAACATGCAGAATTCTACTTTGGAGAATAATGAAGTTTGCTTTTCCTTCAGTTGAGATAGAGTTAGAACATTTTCAGATACATCACCCACTATTTGAGATACAGGATGATCTCTGGTCCATTTGGTGAGAGGAGGATAGTTTGGATCATAGGATGGATCTAATTCAGCATTTACCATTTCTTCCAACTCTGATTGAATGTCATCATCATAGATCATATCTGAATTCTCCCCCTCGACAGATGATGAGCCAAGAAGTCTTTCTTCGACTGAGCTTTTGGGTTGATCCGGACTTTCGGTTGTCACTGGACTTTCGGGTGCTACTGGACTTTTGGGTGCAACCGGGCTTTCGGGTGCAGCGGGGCTTTCGGGTTCGTCAAAAATTGGATTCTCCCCCTGAATATGTGAGTCCTGTTGATTTGAAGAAGATAGATTCTCCCCCTCGACCGAAGTACCGCTCTGGGGAGGTTCTTTTCGAACTGGTTCTTCTGCTCCCATTCGTTTGGCTGCATCTTTGACGATCTTCTTAAGGTGATCAATCTTGGTGTCTGCTGTCATGGCTTCAGAGTGATCTACTTTCTCAGGTTCATCAAATAGATCCATGAACTGGTCAAAAAGATTGGCAATAGAGGTTGTGACTTGACCTGTTTGAGAGAAAATCTCTCCAATTGCTTCTCCGGTAGACTTCAACTTCTTGACGTAATTGTCATCGAACGTCACATAATAGGTTTCTTCAATTCTTTTAGAACGCTTATTCAAAACCCTGTATGCCTTTGAAGTAAGAGAATATCGCAGAAAGATACCTTCATCAACTTTGACATCAAACTTGTTGCGATGTTCTTTGGAGTTGAAGATGAAGCACCTGGAACCAAACACGTGAAAGAACTTGACATTCGGCTTCCTGTTGTTAATTATCTCATAAGGAGTGAGAGAGAAACGCTTGTTGAGATAAGACATGTTCTGAGTAAAACACGCTGCAACAATGGCGTCAGCCCAGAAATATAAAGGAAGGAAAGTAAAACTTAGCATTGTTCGGGCCGCCTCACACAGAGATCGGTTTCGCCTTTCGACAATTCCATTCTGTTGAGGTGTATAAGCGGCTGAGAAGTTGTGACTGGTGCCTTTTTCTGCTAAGAAGTCTTCGAATTCGTTGTTCTTGAATTCCAGTCCATTGTTGCTCCTAATGTTTCGAACGACTTTCCGCAGTTGCACTTCGACCTACTTGATAAAGACCTTCAGTTTGGGAGTCGCCTCTGATTTGTGCTTCAAAAAGAATACCCAAGTAAATCGTGAGAAGTCATCAACAATAACAAGAATGTACTTGTTACCGCCAATGCTCTCGATTGATGATGGGCCACATAAGTCGATGTGAAGCAACTCAAGTGGTTCAACAACTTTTGTGTTTATGATCGTTGGGTGACTTTGGCGACTTTGTTTCCCCATTTCACATGCAGCACACAAGTGTTCACGATCGAACTTGAGCAATGGAAGTCCCCGAACATGACCACCGGTAACTAGCTTGTTGATGTCTTTAAAGTTGAGATGTGAGAGCCTTCGGTGCCACAACCAACTTTCGTCTGAATGAGCTTTGGACAAAAGACATATTGATTGATTCCCTTTGATTGGTCGGAGATTCAGAGGGAACATTTCACCTTTTCGTTCAGACTTGAGAATGACTTTGTTGGATTTCTTCTCTATTATCTCTGAACCTTCGTCATCGAATGAGACTTTGAGACCTGTTCCTCCCACTAGTTGAGACACACTGATGAGGTTATGATGCAACCCTTCTACATACGTCACCTTCCTGATTGTAAAGTCTCCATTGGTTATCATCCCATAACCCTTTATCGTTCCATAAGAGTTGTTACCAAACTTGACATTGCCACCGTTTTGAAGTGACCAAAACTCCCTTAGCTCTTCCTTCCTTCCTGTCATGTGACGTGAGCAGCCACTGTCTATGTACCATTCTTTTTCAAACTGCTCGTCACTTATAACCTGCAAAAATTAAGCAGATTTAGGAACCCAAAGTTTCTTGGGTCTTCGTGTGCCTTTTACAGAAACAGGAATAGTAATTGATACATCAACCAGATATGTTCGTTTTATTAAGTTTGTTTCATCTTTCCTCTTAATGGTAAATACTGTTAGATGCAGGTATTTTGGATTCAGGTTCGGGCGTTTGGATTTTAGCCTGCTTTCGGTCTTCATATGCTGAGGAAATCTTACTTTTTCCTTTCAAATCCTTCGATGATTGCGAATTTGGTGTATGACGAGAATTAGGCTTAGAAGAAGAATGAGAACGAGAAGAATTAGAAGAAAAGAAGTTAGAATGAGAGTCTTTCCTGACTTGAGGTTCGAAATGACCCTTTCGGTTGAGATCAGTTAAGGGACCGAACCTAGACCTTCGGTTGTTGTTTGAGGATGGACCGAAACTATTTTTTCCGGTTGTTGTTGCTTTCGGGACCGAACCTATCCTTTCGGTTTTGTTCTTCCTATGGCCCGAAAGTCTTCCTCTGGTTCTTTTGGATTGATGGATCGAAGTTCCTTTTACTCTTTTTTTCTTCTCCTTTTGGCTTGGACTTTCTGTCAAAGTGAGTATAGTGAGGATTTTGGGAACGCCAAAACTGCTTTCGCTCTGAGAGATTTTTCTTGTATCTCAAGTTTCTCTGCTGCTTTTGATTTTTCACCTGTTTCGGTTGTCTGTGAATATTTGCCTTTTGTTTCTGCTTCTTAGCAACAGGTTCACTCTTCATGGAAGAGGTTTCACTTGTTGAGGTGACATCTTCCACTGGAATCTCTTTTGTGCCGCTGGAACTTGGAACATCAAAGTTGGTAGGTTTATTCAATGGTTCTGCCACGTATCTCCCTTTGGCTTTCCATGATGTTCGCTCCGACAAACCAACCGTTTCATTTGCGTTGTCTATCGGTGCTGACCAGAAAAACTCATCACAGCGATCTGCATTATCTTCATTCACTATGGCAGTGAGTTCGGCTGTCTGATGTTTGGTTATTCCTGTGACCTTATAAACTTGATTAGGAGTGGTTCGAACCTTTTGGTATATAACAACCTTTTCTTTAAGGATCGGGGACTTATGTTTGGACAAACGAGCAAATTCCACAAAATTTTTAGAAATCAAGTTTTTGTGGTTTTCAGTTTCGCTTCTAATGAACTCGGAACAATCAACCTCATCCTTTACAGAAATTTCACTCATGTCATTGTCCTCATTAAGTTCAGTTGCATTTTCAACATCGATTTTATTTTCTGAACTTAATTTGGTACTCAACGAGTCAAATTTTTGTATAGTTTCAGCCCTGAGTTTCAACTTATCATTTTCATCCAAAAGATTCTTAAGCATGTCCTTATGGTCTTTGGACTTTATAAAAGATTCTATTTTGTCCAGACCATACATATAGGTGGGATTAACATCATCTGAAGATACAACACTTTCGCAGTTGTATGCTTCGGCATCGATTTCATCCTCCTTTAACTCAAGGAAGGGCAGAATCATGTGATGTATCTTCTGGCCTATTTCACAGTTTAAATGCAGCTGAGTGATGTTAGTATAAAGTCCTTTTGCAATTAAACAAAAAACATTCCTTTGTTTTAATAACTTAAGATTGTCTCTTTGCAAATAAATGTTCTCATCCCTAGACTTAACCAGCTCCAACTCCTTCTGCTCTATCCATATCCTTCGCTCCTCACTCTTGGATGACACCCTGCTTATTTGGTCAGTTAGATTAGAATTCGTGACCCACGTTTGAGTTAAACAACTATATAGATTTAAAATTCTTGAATTCAAGTTATTTAATTCCTTTTCATATGATGTTTGTGGAATTTTAAACGAAATAAATATAGATTGTACCTTCTTGATCAGTTCATCTAGCTCACTGATCTGCACACTAAGAGGCTTCGCTGTAAAGCACAAGCCCTCTCGCTCCTTAGCCTCTTCATTTCCACCATCAGTGTTGTATCCCCTCATCTGGGATATATATGACACCATCAAACATCTTCCACTAGCATCCACATTCTTCGCCAAATATGCCTTTCCATGAGAAGGCTTTCTCACTTCATCATCTTCTGAGTTGGTTGACCACACCTGTATGCCACCGAACTCATCATCATCTACCGAATCCTACACAATAAGAGCATTCATAGAGGGATTGGTAGCAGCTTTCTTCCTCTTAATCTCCTCCAGTCTTTTCAGAAGACTTGCTTCTTCATCTTTCTCCTCATCTTTCTCTGCCATCTTCTTCAACACACAATCTTTTGCGTAATGATTTTTCCCACCACAGTAAAAGCAACTGACACCAGAGCCAGCTTCACCCTTCACTTCCATCTTTGATTCCTCAACCTTCGGCTCCTCTTTCACTTTCTCAGAGCTGTAGCTTCCCTGCCAATTTCGGTTCTTATTGGTAGGGAACTTCTTCTTAATGAACCTTCTAGGATTTCATACTATCATAGCATAGTCTTCAGCTGTTAAATCGTAATCTCCCAGATTCAAATCTTCTTCTTCTGCTGCTGCATTCTTACCTTTGGACAAAAGCGCCAAAGACCCCAAGTTTGAAACCACACTTTTTTCTTGTAACACAATCTTTTCTTGGGATTTCAGAATCCCCACCAGTTTTGCCAAGGAATACGATTTGAACTGCTCATGTGCTTTAACCGTCGACACAACTGCCCTCCATTCGGGTCTTAGGCCATTTAAGAAGGTGACCTTCTGTTCGATGAGCTTTCTTTCAATGTCATGCTTGATCATCTTACTGAGAAGATGATTGAACCGATCAAATGTTTGTGTAACAACCTCCTTTGGCATCTGCTTCAATTCTCCAAATTCAGAGAGAAGTAGGGTCTGAATTGAGTGCTCTAGATCTTCATCTGTGGAGTACAACTCTCGCAGCCGATCCCAGATTTCTTACGCTGTACTGCAAGAACTTACTAATCGAAACGTGTCGGACTGAAGAGCGAATCGAATTAGTCTCAATGGATTAATGTTGCATTGGAACTTCTCCTTTTCATCCTGAGTGACATCTTTCCCATCTTTTAATAGATCATTATACTCCTTTTGAGTTTTAATGATTCTAGAAGTGCTTGAATGAGCGAAAGGGCCAGATGTGATAGCTTCCCATATCAGATACCCGTTATCTTCAGATCCAATAACGTAATCTTCAAAGTGGTGCATCCACACTTCATAGTCTTGAGTATAGAGGATTGGAATCTTGGTGGTTTATCCGATGCTATTAGATATGTTGATGGGATTGGATTGAGAATCGTCCATGCTTGATCGTGTAACCTGTTATAAGATCAGACTTTGTAATACGTAATATTAGGGAAAGATGAATAATTAATGAGATACGTCAATTATGTAGCGACGGCTCAATAAATATCAATGAATGCGGAATAAACCCTAATCACTTCTTTCACAGAAGAGATGTGTATGAATTACACAGTCTCCTGCTCTGATGCCAATTGAAGAGTTGAAGAACTCTTTGATCGTTTAGATCTTTAAACAGATTAATCATAGAAATAAGAACAGAAAGATCAAACAGTGGAATGAATCAAAATATGCTGAATGATTCAATAGATTCACGCCTCAGCAGAGCTCGACTCAGAACTTCTGCTATAGAGGCTGTTTAGGGTTACAATCGATAAAAGTATTAACTGTGAATGATCGACTCCAAATCTTACGTACTAAGATGCATGCAAGCATCGATAAATACTAAACCCTAATAAATAAATCATGGATGGACAAGCCCAATCCGGATAAAAAATTGGACTAAAGAACGAGCCCAAGACGCAACATATAATGGACCCTACAGGCGTTGTTAGCATTCAGTTGAGCCATGACAACTACTACGGCTGCCGAGACTGCAGCTTGGAACGTAGCTTCATCGAATAGGAGAGCCGGTTTCTTGCCAGCAGATTGGTTACGTTTCTTCAGAGGCATGGTTTTCCTACACGGAAAGGAACACAAGCTGATGAGAGACGATGTTTAACTCTAGACGTATCTATCCTTACTATAATAGGCATAAAGTTTCCCGCGCCTCGGATATTGGTTATCTGAGTGTCGACCTACATCCCTATGATGTAGTCCGGGTATTCAAGGTAGGAGTAAGAGTATCGGAAAGCCATAAGATGGGGGTCGTTCCTACTAATTTATTTTTATATTGGAGAGATCCGCTCTCCGGTTCTGGAAAGATTTGAAGACAGTTCGGAACGAAAATCACAGAAGAAAAAGGCTCATAAAGACTTATGGCTAAACACTCTCAATTGAGGTCTTGGGATTTTATTTAATCGTATTACTTGTGACGGGAAAAGGCGATTTACCTAACACATAGTGTGAGTAGTGTAATCACTAACTCACTAAATTGTTTTATTTTATGGATGTATTAGCGCGACCACAACCAGGAAAAGACACTTCTCAGGTTCCATGTATTGGCTCCCTATGTCTACCTCTTATCCTTGACTGGGATCGGCGTTGGTTTTCTTCGGGTAGTTACCTAGGGTTCTCTTCTCGTGTAGACATATTGAATTTCTACTCCGTCTAATTTCCGATTCTGACTCTGAGTGTCATCACTTCATGATGCATGACTGAAAATCTTGGAAGTTCAGGCGAATTTCCCACCAATGTCCCTAAAAGGTATAGGCACTTGGTGGTTTCAGTAGTCTCGTCCTGGTTCATTTATTTCCGAACTAGAAATCTTCTCAATGAACTTCTTTTGGGTCTAAATCAACTCTTCTGTCGAACATTGAAGTGGATAAGGTTTTCTACAGGGTTCGTGCGAGAATGGAAATGTCTAGAGAATCCTAAGAGATTATTAACATTTCACTGGGTGATCCATATCGAGTCCTGCTACAATTACATAGGGTACACAAATTATATATAACTTAGATCCGATAGGCATTCGGATATGTGATACTACTCTATATCCACATCCAAACAAGGAAAAGGAAGTAGAGCGAAACCACACATTCTTAGTCTATGGGATCCTTACTATACACAATCTTGGAAGTATGCCCTCTGTAATCATAGGTATATCAATAAGGATCTCTTTAGTTTTTCACACAAGGTTAGCTATGGATCCTAAAATACCCCTATGGTATTTAGTATTCCAAAATACTCCCATAGTATTTTAAACTTAATGTTTGGCTCTAGAATTCCTATTTGGTAAGTTTCAGATTCGTTACAACACCACCATCACTCCTAAGCACACGTTGGTCGCATCTCGAATAAATGTAGTTTATCAGGTTACATTTATTCCAGCTTACAATTACATAACTGCCCAGGTTTGACGGTAATGGTCAACATCCAAAGACTTTTATTTTGTTCTTCTTGTGATACTTCGTTCGAGTGCTTAGATTCTAGATGTTCTTATACTTTGGTAAAATATGGTTATATTTTAAAGTATAATTCTTGGTTAGAGTATTTTATCCCAATGTATTTATAGGCAGTATATCTTTTATGAATTGATATACTAAGCTCACTATAAACAATGCTCTGATACCAATCTGTCACACCCAAAACCGGAACGGCAGAAACGTTCTAGGGTGGATGACGTCATGTCAAGTATCATAACATAAGCGGTATAGTAATCAAAGTACAACAACCATTGCATTAATAGTAATAATTTTACATAGGTTACATTTCATAGCAACATCAAAGTAATACAAAGAATAATATAGATCCAGCTTGGTAATAGGTTGTCTTCACAAAGCTCTCGGGATGTACCTGTCTATCGAGGACCTGAGAATACAAGTTATTTTGAAAGCAAGTATCAGCATTTTTATAATGCTGGTGAGTCCATAAGTATTTAGTGTCATTTGTATAAATACACATTTTTATTCAAAATAGCGTTATGAAAGATAGTAATCTAGAATCTATGGTGTATTAGCGTTCTTTCCAGAAAATCCTATATTTTCTAAATAAAAGCAGTCTTCTACCAAGACCCGACAGATTTATGTTTTAAGGAGTAATTTTCCCCAAAATACTATCATTACCAAAATATAGAATTGACTTTAAAAGAATAATGAGAAAACCACAAGTGAAAATACTAGGGGAAAACAATATATAACTCAGCAGTAACACTGCTAACTAAAACAAAAGAAAACATAGACTCCAGGAGAGTATCGTATGAATGATACGCCTGGAGTCTAACACAAGGAAGCACAGACTCCAGATAGTATCGAATGAACGATATAGCTAGCAAAGTCTAAAACGAGGACATACAAGTTATTTTGAAAGCGAGTATCAGTATTTTTATAATGCTGGTGAGTCCATAAGTATTTAGTGTCATTTGTATAAATACACATTTTTATTCAAAATAACTTTATGAAAGATAGTAATCTAGAATCTACGATGTATTAGCGTTCTTTCCATAAAATCCTATATTTTCTAAATAAAAGCAGTCTTCTACCAAGACCCGACAGATTTATGTTTTAAGGAGTAGTTTTCCCCAAAATACTATCATTACCAAAATACAGAATTGACTTTAAAAGAATAATGAGAAAATCACAAGTGAAAATACTAGGGGAAAACAATATATACCTCAGCAGTAACACTGCTAACTAAAACAAAAGAAAACATAGACTCCAGGAGAGTATCGTATGAATGATATGCCTGGCTCAGTCTAACACAAGGAAGCGCAGACTCCAGACAGTATCGAATGAACGATACAGCTAGCAAATTCAAAAACAAAGGGTGAATGTGAACTCGTATGTAACCATGCTGATCGAGAATAGAGTATCCGATGACCCTCCAGGTCACGCATAGAGGTAGTGGCATTATGTCACCCATGGGCCTTACCGGAGCAGACTGTAGCTAGTACTCTAGGTGTGGGAGTGTTAGTCCCGTATAGATCTATACACATGATGTTCGCTCTCCTTCCCGGAGACTCTAGTTACACGGCGATAGCACTATGAGGCGTCGTAGAGGAAAATAGTGTGTCACATTCTAAAGTAAGAGAGAGAGAGAGAGAGAGAGAGAGAGAGAGAAAGAAAGAGAGGCATAGAGGGAGAGATAGAGAGAGATAAAGGGAGAGATAGAGAGAGAGAGAGAGAGGTAAAGGGAGAGATAGAGAGAGAGGGAGAGAGAGAGAGATAGAGTCTCCTAACTATTCCTATAATAGTTACTAAGGTTCCAGAAACATGAATAATAGAAGGATGTCTATACTACTCAAGGCGATGAATTGGCTGAGAGAGAGAGAGAGAGAGAGAGAGATTTTATGTCCATACATGTATACATGATATATAACTAATATTTAAACGACCTTCGGACGGATAACCGATACCCACCAGACCACATCCCAACGAGGAAAAGGAAATAGGGCGAACTAGACTTCCTAAGTCCTTCAAACATTATTTATATAACTATACAAATATAGGCATGCATTTAACGAAATAGAAGCATAGAAGAAAACTTTGGTAAAACCTTTGGAAAACCTTTAAAAATAAGAATTTACAACTTGATCTCATTTTGTAAAACAAGCTTTGAAAACCTTTGGAAATCCTTTGAAAAACCTTTCATAAACAGCCTTGAAAATGATTTTTATAAAACAGTTTAAGTGAAGAAAGCCTTTGGAAAACCTTTAATAAGAAATTACCACTGGATGTCTCTTTAGTAAACAAACATTAAAAAAAAACTTTGGATAACCTTTAATGATCTAAAAAGGGATATTCATACTTTAACAAGATTCGAAAACATTATTTGGAAATCTTAAGCTGGATAAAACAGTTTAACATGCAAAAATCTATTTTGCTATACAGTTATTAATCACATGTGATTTATCTAATAACTGTACAGTTCAACTTGTATTCCCACCCTATAAAAGCAGTTAAAATCATTTAAAAGGTTATTTCAGGGGTATAAACTCACCTGCTACGAGTGGATCGGATGGAGGTGTCGGTTGAGTGCCCGATGTCAAGTAAAGACTTGAACACACTTAATGACCTAGTAACATATGAAGACATATGTTTACATATAATTAGTGATTATAACACTAATTAAACACGTATAAGCATCCTAATGTGCGGAAAAACACTTTGGTCAAGTGCTAGGAGGTTATTGGGTTGCAATAAGGGAGTGTATGGCCTAGTTAGGGAGTTTACTCTTCAAGAGTAAACTCTTAGAGGAGATTTCGGCCCAATGACCATATCCCCATGAGTTTACGGTTGTAACCTCATGGGTGGTGAGTTCTTGGTTGCTCAAAGGTCTAATATCACTTGGGAAATTAAGCTAGGTTCAATTCTAGGGCATAGGAAGTGACTAAGGTTTCAAATGAACCATTTATGGGAGTTCGAGGCTATAAATGAAGAGTTTATAGTTGTAAACTCTTACTTTTCCCCTCACTTCGTGTTTTGTTGGTTCTAGGTTAAGCACACATGATTCTAGTCCAATATACAAGCCATGGAAGGAAGTTAGGGCACCATTTGACCTCCTTAGAGGAGTTTACGGCCAAGGGACCAATCCTTGGGGGATTTACGGCCGTAATCTCCTAAGGTCATCGTTTCCTTGGTATTTAAGGTTCCTACTTCAATGGTGGTTGGTTCTAGACATTATTCCAAGCCATAGGAGGTTTTTAAGGGGCAATTTAACACCTTAAATGGTGTTCACGGCCTATGAAGAGGGTTTTACAGTCCAAGAATGTTCTTGGGCTGTAAACTCATGTTTACTCCCCAGGTGTCCTAAGTTCATTCAATGGAAGTCCCTAAGTCAAAGCTAAGCACTAGAAGTGATTCGGAAGGGTTTTGGGGCTTCAAAACCCCACTTATGGGTGTTTGCGGTCCAAGAGTATTCTTGGGCCGTAAACACATGAGAGAGAGAGAGAGTAAAGAGAGAGAGTGTGTGTTATGAGTGGGAAAGGCTTCAAATGTGATCACTCAATCCCTTATATAGGGGTTGAGTTTGTGGCCCGGAGTAAATCTACCCGATACCGACGTTAAACGGGGCTTATGGTCGTACCCGATTAAGTGGTCGTAACTCGACGTGGTCGTAAACTAAAAAAATTTCAAAGGGATATCGAGGATGTTTCACGTGTTTCTAATTCGTTTGGACACTCATGACGTCATATTAAAAATCTCAATTTAAATAAGCTAATCCAAAAAGGTTAACGGAACAATTTAATAAAGTGAGTTTTATTAGCGGAAAAGGGTTTACTGTGACGGGATAAATTTCAGCTTGTCACAGAGTTCCAGGTAATGATACATTTTGGAAAACATGTAAACTAAATCCAAGGTATATCAGACCATTCAATATTCTTGCTAGAATCGGTCCGGTGGCTTACAAACTTAATCTACTGCAAGGACTCAGTAACATACACCCCACCTTTCACGTGTATAATCTAAAAAGTGTCTGTCCGACGTGACTCTTGTAATCTCACTCGATGAAATCAAGATAAACGAGAATCAACACTTCGTAGAGGAACCAGTGGAAATCATGGACAGGGAAATCAAGAGAACGAAACTAAGCCATATACCAATACTGAAGGTCCACTGGAACGCCAAGCGAGGACCTGAATTCACTGGCGAACGAGAAGATCGGATGAAACAAAAATACCCACATCTTTTCCCTAGTTCATGAGTGCCCACTTTAAAAATAATTTCGGGACGATATTCCCTCTAACGGGAGGATAATGTAACAACCGGTTAATACGGGTTAATAAAAGTCAAAGAAAGTCAAACAAAAAGTCAATTGTGCCAACATAAGACAATAGTTAAAAATTTACAAATAAATAAGTCTTAATAATTAAAATTTAAAATCATGAAAAAGACATTTTTGCTTTTGAGGTTTTCGATTTTAGGAATTAAAAATCAAAATCTCATGTCATAACCGAAAACACCATTTGAGAATGACTACACCGAAATCCCCAACCAAGGCCAAGAACCACTCCATCAAGAACCCTCTTATCCGAGAACCGCATTTGGACCGAGAACCTGGAGACCGAGAACACCCCTTTGACTGAGAACTCCCTTGACTGAAGACCTTAAGTTCTCGGTTGCACATTGGATCGAAATCAGGTGTTCTCGGTTGGAGGATAGTAAATATCACAAATTCTACGCGGTGGCACACCTTCCAATGTGATAGAATACACATCCCAATACAATTGTCAAATCATTTTTACCCTTCATATATATATATATATATATATATATATATATATATATATATATCTGTTTAACTGAAATCACTTTCCTCATTCCTCATTCACTCTTCAAAAATCTCACAATTTCCTCTCAAAAGTGTTCTTAACATATTCAAATCTTCAAGCAAAATCCAAGAGTTCCTTCAAACATTCCTAGAACTTCTTCAAACATTCCCTAGAAAACAAATTTCTTCAATTAATTCATAGGAAATAATTGGTAAGTTTCCTTATATCACTTAGTGTTTATATAACACTTTATTGAGAGTTTATTTAATTTATACACGGTGTTAAAAATAAATTAGGATACAAACGATATACACGTGTTCTAACTCGAAGAATATCGTCACTCACATCGTTGTCCAGTCAAGAACACACTTGAGGTGAGTTCATACTCCTATAATTTTCATGATTTTTGTATGTTTTAGGGGGGGGGGAATACAAGTAAAACACAAGAAAATTTGTGTTAATATACAAACAGTTACATTTATATTTTTTTACTAACTATAAATATACATATGTTTTTACAATAAAACTTTAACCCTTTTGTAACATGTTGAGCAAAAAGGGTATAATTATATAAACGTATGTATATAATTATTTCATTTCACTATATTATCAGGGTAAATTGATAATCGCATACAAAGGGTTCATTATTTCAACGAAATATCTTTATAAACTATAATAGGTGTAGTTTATGGAACGTTCATACTATTTTACCCTGTTGGGCATATATAAATAATTATTTAACAGAATAATTATTATTTTACTATGTAAATACTATAAAAGGATGATACATACATTTACAAGAATAGGAATTTTCATTATACTACATGTAAATAGTCAATATGGCTTTGTGAGTCACGTCTTCAAGTACTTACCTAAGTACCAACAAAAGTCTGGTATTATAACCAGAGTCTCCTGGAGGGAGTGTATGACACTTGTATATAGATCTATACGGGACTGACAATCGCGCACCTAAACTGTTAGCTACATTTAGACCGGCAGGTCTGGGGTGAAAAATGTCATAACATTCCAATACATGAAGAACGTTGTAACAGGCCAATAGTCGCTAAGTATGGTTATAATAACTCACAAGGGGTATTAACAATACGCTTGGTTTACGAATACTTACATGTCTTCAAATGGTTTTATTTATATAAAACTACATTACACTATTTCTCCAGTACAATAAAGTTTACATTCCTAGAAACATTCATTCAAATGGTTTTATAAAGATATAAAACTACATGATACTACTTCAAAGTACAACGATACTTATACAATTCAATCTTGAAACATTTAAGACCTACATTACATTTAAAAGAAAATATTGGATTTTCTGGAAGAACATACTATCATTTTCAAGGAACAAAGACACATATGTCTCATACAAAATGCTTATGAACTCACCAACTTAATTGTTTAAACTCTTTTTCAAAACCACTTGTATTCTCAGGAAACTAATAGACAAGTAACCACACAAATTTTGGTGAAGACGGAGCTTAGCATTGTTTCATCTTATATTTTTTTTGTATGCTTTTGGAGTCAAAAAATGATTCAAATACCATGTAAAAATTTATCAGTTATCAATATAATGTTTTTATGATTTGATCTCTATTATTCAATTGTTATGATAATGTACATGCCGTCATCCACCCTCGGACATTTCCGCCACTTACTCGGTTTGGGGGTGTGACATGCGAATCTTCGAGTTGAATTCTACAAGAAACACAGCTATGTCATGTCAGAAGACTGGAAGGACTGTTTAATCAAGTCAAATCACAACATGAAAATGTATCCTCTTGACATCAACATGATCATTGGCAAGCCCCAACTCTGCTTACTCTCAAAGGTTTTTCCCGACATTAGCTGGTTATGGCATAGAAGGCTTGCTCATCTAAATTTCCGATATATGAATGATCTTGTTTCTGGTGAGATGGTAAGAGTTTTGCCACTCCTCAAGTTCAAAAATGATCATTTATGTGTTGCATGTGAGTGTGGAAAGCAATCGAAGTAGGTTCATCCTGTCACCATTGAAAAACCCAATGTTGAGAGTCTACATCACAAAAAATGCATTCTTGTGATTGTGGATGATTTTACTAGGTGTACCTGGGTCTTCTTCTTAAATCTCAAATCAGTAACCGCCTCCGAACTTATCAACTCCATCAAAGGAATTGAAGTCCTCATCAAACTTCCACTAAGGCGAATCTGAAGTGATAATGGTTCGGAGTTTACCAATACCTCCATAGAAAACTTTCTTACCAAGAAAGGTATTGACCACAACTTCTCTGCTCCATACACTATGCAACAAAACGGTGTAGTCCAACGACGTAATAGAACACTTTTGTTGAAACTGCTCGATCAGTGTTTGACTTTGCCAATCTTCCACTCTATCTTTGGGATGAAGCTGTCTCAACTGCATGCTTCACTCAGAATAAGAGTATTATCAATTGACGCCTCAACATGACACCATATGAGGCAATGAATGGTCGAAAGCCAAGTATTTCCTTTCTTTACGTTTTTGGATGTCAATGCTTCATCAAAAACAACCGTGATCAACTTACAAAGTTTCAACCCAAAGTTGATGAAGCCATTTTTCTTGGTTACTCTACAAAATCAAAAGCTTAACGAGTTATTAATAGACATACTCGATTTATGGAAGAAAGCTTTTATGTCACTTTTGATGACAACTTCATTCGGAATTCTAGCCCAACCCATGTCACAACCCATATCTTGGAGTCCGATGCTCCACAGCCAAGATGTCCGAAGCAGCAAACAATTTATGAAGTTGACTTTGAAACCCTGTTCGAACCTTCAGAAATAGATCTTGATTCGGAATCTCGAACAAGACAAACCTCTTCAACTGAAGCTTCTGTTTCCCAAAATGTTTCAGGTCCGAAACCCAATTTTCCTCTATTTGATTCAAAACCGCTTTAACCATCTCTGGTTGAGGGGAAGAATGGTCAACCTTCCCTTGAATCAAATGTGGATGGATTCGAAGATACAACTGTTGAATTTGACTATAATCCTATCAACAACGATGATGATGCAAATTTCTTGATTTCCCATCTGATGACGATATCAACCTATCTGGTTCAGAAGTTCAGGGGGGCATCATCCACAAGTTCAAACTATTCAGGGGGAGCAACACAACCCCATTGTTGATATTGGATCTTCTGCTGCACAAGAGCTTCCGATATTACATATATGGACCAAGGATCATCCTCTGAACCAAGTTATTGGAAATCCAAACGTTGGCGTACAAACTCGTTCTGCCAAATGTCATTTCTTGGCATTTATCTCGATGGTTGAACCCAAATCCACTAAAGAAGCACTAGAACATGGTGATTGGATTACAGCCATGCAGGAAGAATTGGCAAAATTCGATAGAAATGAAGTCTGGACTCTCTTCCCTCCTCCTTAGAACCATCCCACTGTTGGTACTACATGGGTGTTTTGGAAAAAACAAGATGACGCAGGAGTTATCATTTGGAACAAAGCATGATTGGTGGCCAAAGGATTCACATATATCGAAGGGCTTGGCTACGATGAGACCTTTGTTCCTATTGCCCATCTTGAAGCCATTAGAATCTTCCTTGCTTATGTTGTTCACAAAGGCTTTAAGGTTTACCAGATTGACGTCAAAAGCACTTTTCTAAATGGTGAATATGATAATGAACTATATCTCCAAGAGCCTCCCGGTTTTGTCAATCTCTCATATCCAAATTACTGCTACAAACTCTGAAAATTTGTTTATGGGCTCAAGCAAGCTCCTCATGCCTGATATGAGACTCTCACTGACTTTCTCAAGTGTTCAGGTTTTCAAAGATGTATTCTAGATCCTACCCTGTTCCGAAGGTCAAATGGAAAACATCTCATGCTTGTCTAAATTTATGTTGACGATATCATTTTTGGATCTAAGGATTCATCAATGGTTGCTAATTTGGCCAAACTAATGATCAATCGTTTTTAAATGAGTATGAATCGTGAATTGAGTTTTTTCCTCGATCCTCAAATCAAACAAACCAGTCGAGGAATTTTCATTCACCAAGAAAAGTACATCTCAGAATTTCTCAAGAAATATTCAATGGACACCTGTGCCTCGGCAAAGGTACCTATGGGTTTTAGACACAAGATATTGTTTGACCCTTTGGGTGTTGTTGTTGATGAAAAGAAGTACAAATGAATGATTGGATCACTACTCTACCTTATAGCAAGTCGTCCGGATATCATGTTTTCAACATGTTTGTGTGCTAGATTTCATGTCAATCCCAAGATGTCTCATCTCTTGGTTGTTAAGAAAATATTTTAATACCTCAAAGGTACAAAGAATCTTAGAATCTGGTACCCAGCAATTGAGAGTTTCCTCCTCCAAGCATATTCCGAATCGAACTATGGTGGTCTTTAATTGGACAGAAAAAACACATCTACTGATTCGCAACAGCTAAATCATAATACATTGTTGCTGATAGCCGCACATCTCAAGTCTTTGGATGAAATCACAGCTCTTGGATTATGGTTACCGGTTTCAACAAATCCCAATCTATTGTGATTCGCAATGTGCCATTGCAATTTCACACAATCCAATTCAGCACTCAATGACGAAGCACATTGACAAACGATACCATTTTATTAAAGATCATGTTTTAAATGGTAACATCGAGCTTATTTTTGTTCCATCTGATGATGAAATTGCTGATGTCTTTACTAAGGCATTAAACGAAACCAAATTCAATGGTTTTCTGAACAAAATGGGTATGATGATGCCTGATCCTCAGTTATTTCAAGAGGTTTGCACTCTCTGATGGCAACATTAGAAAGTAGAATGTTTTGGATTCAATTTTTCTCTCATCTCGGAACTATTGCCTCTCGGAATAAATAGGGTCATTTTACGTGTCATTTTATCTAACCACTTCTTGTAGTTTTAAGCTGTACAGCTCGTTTCATCATATGAAGTCCATGACCAATATAGTCACATTGGTATCAATCTCACCTCTGAACTTACTTCATAAGATCATTCCAGAATTCAAGTCCGGAACAGTATTGAACTCTCCTCTCTTATCTTGTCCGAGATCAGATCTCAGAGTTTATCAAAAAGTTCACTCCGGACTCTTGACTCAGGAATCTCTTTAAAAATTCACCCCGGACCCTTGACTCTGGAATCTCTTCAAAAATTCACTCCGGACCTTATGGATCATATGTTTTCATTACAGACCCTATCTCAGACCTTTCTCATGTTCCGAGATCATTCTAAAAAAAATTCAAACTCTTTGTGGCCAGAAACCGTTTTGAAAACATTCTGGAACCTTACGGCTTCGAAATCAAATCACATGATGAAGTCCAAAAGGTTTTCATATGAAACGTTTTTTAGTGATTACTTTTTAATGATGATTATCTTTTCACCCTCAAAACTCGCTCCATGTTGCACACGTCTCTGTAAAGTAAACATAAAATCAACAAACTGATGGTTTCTATTTTGCAAAATAAGCCATTGGCATCTTTAGTCATTGTAGGTCAACTCATCCAAAAACGAAAACATAATAAACGGCATCCATTTCCATTTCTAGGTTTCATCATTACCCTTTCTATACCCGACCTATTTTCATTCTAACTTTATATAAACTCTTCTTCATACCATTTTTCACTTTTACGCTCTCAAATTCATCTATATTCTCTGCAATTTCAACCGCGTTCTTCAAGCTTTCATCTTCTGCAACAATGGCTTCGTCTCAATCCATCCCAAAAGCTCCCAAAAAGAAATCATCCAAAGGATCTTCATCATCTCAGTCCAACGAACCCTTTCTCGAAGACACGACACAACTGTTTTCCCTAGACCCCATGGACTATGACAAGTCCATCATAGTCATGATTGAGTTCATTGCTCATCATCCCATTGCAGTTTCCCTCACCAAGATTCTAGAACCTCCACTTTCTCTTCATCTTCTTCATACAGCTTTTGATCACATCAAAATCGAGAATGATGTTCTTGAAACAAGAATAACAGGTGATCGCATTGTACCTGTTCATAAATCTACATTTCTGAAGGCGATTGGAGTAGTCGAGAACCCTACAGACTTCAAGGTCCAAGAACCAACAGCAGAAGAATTCCAACTGTTTCTCACTCACATCGGTTATGGAGAAGAATATAAAGCCAAGAAATTCAAGAAATCAGCGGTTTCAGGCCTTTGGACAGTCCTGATGCATTTCATTGTTAGGGGTCTGTCTGGAAAACATGGAGGTATAGACACTCTAAGAAAAGATTGGTTATATGTGATTTACAACATCTTCTCCGGCAAGAGCAACGCTGTAGATCTTCATGATGTCTTGTGGAAAGACTTTCGAAAGTTTACCATCAACAGGAAGCACAAAGAGATTTCCAGTCCAAGGTTTTGGGCCCTAACGATCCAACAACTATATCGTGAAAGGAATGAACCAATTCCCCTCAACACGATTATGAGAGAGGTATTTGTTTCTTTCAAAACTATTAGAAATTACCGCATTCGGACCAAACGTCCTTGGGACCCATTAGACGATTACCAAAACAAATGTTGGCCATCTTACCTTCCAGATCAATTCATTTGAAACATCACAAGGAGACCTCGATTGTGTATAACCCTACACAATCGACCCCGGTCCCCGTTGTTCCCACTCCAGATCTGGCCCAACCTGTTCCCTCAGGCGGTAAGAAAAAAAATTCAGCTAATCAAAATACTTCTCCCTCTCAGTCCAATGCAAAAAAGAGAACCAAATTCGGTTCTTCTTCTCAATAGTAAAGAACCAAAGACATTCCGACTAACTCCTGCCATCCTCTAACCCCACCTGCCCACTCTTCCGAAGTACCCTTCTGCGTTTTAATAACACATGCACACATACACGGGGAGTCTCCATATAATCCACCCTCTCCTTCTCAACAAGGTGTTGCTGGTGTTGAACAAAGTTGCTTACACCCCCTAGAACGAACCCATGTGTCTATTTGGAAATCCTAATTCTTTCTACACATGCACGGTCCGAGATCCCTGTCTTGAACTCCAGGCATTCTGAGGCTGGAGTTGTCCCTCCAACCTTAGGTGCCACAACTGGTCTGATACTTGGTAAGGGTACAGAACGAACATGAGCTAATGATCCTTTGCGGGAAGATTTTATTGGCAGGGCTTGTACGAGGCATCCACAACTCACCAGGCCTCAAGTCAAAGCAACTCGCATCTCAATGAGAAATAGGGCCATCCAAAGCAACTTGCCCTTTGTTGCTCCTACTGATGATATCACAGATTTGGAGTTCGCTTCAGGAGAAACGCCAAAGAATCATCACCATGATGCTATGCATTCCGATCCAAATGATGAGCTTTCCGCTGAAGTTATGTTTGCTGACGAAGGTGCTTCAATTGCTTCTCCTCTTTAGTTCACCTCATTCTTCTTTTCATCAAAGCCATCCTTCTCAAGGCCTGATCTTGATTTCAGACTCTCATCATCCTCTTGCGAACCGGTTGACAAAGAGATCAATACTAAGGACCAAGCTCACTAAACGCATCCCGGAACTGAAAACGTTTCTACTCCCAAGCATGTCAATGCTAATGCAACTCAGCTTGGCCCCTCCGAATAGCCATCCAAGCCATATGATGAAAAAAAAGTCATGTACATCCACTTCAGACCCAGGATCAACCGCTGGCAATTACGTTGATCCTTTTACCCTCCTGGATCTCCAAGATAATGTCACAGATACAATGAAGAAGGTTAATGCAATAGAAACTTCTGTGTCCGGAATCAATTCAAAGATTGATGAAAAGGTTTCTAGATTGGATTTTATGCCTGATGCAATCCTTAACTCCTTGTTTGAATCCAACATGTCTGGACCCACTGCTGATGAAAGGGAAGCCCAGCTTGATCAGCTCATCTCCCTCCGACTCAAGCACACTATCGAGGAGGTAGAACAGAAGTATGATTCCTCTCTCAACCGCTATCTCGACACCATCACCAAAATGCTCAATGTACATGATGATTTTATCGGTGCCACCAATGAACTTATCAAACTAACTCATGTACACCATGAGAAATACATTTAGAGGTTAGAAAAGGAGATCCAAAAGAAAGATGAATTGAACCTGATCATGCAACAAGTCCTTATCAAGCTTCTCAGAGCATCTTGGAACACCATCGATGTTCTGAACCACAAGTTTGACAAAATTCTTTCCATCCTTGGAAACCTCTTCGATCATCTCAAATATCAGGCTCCAAACCACAATTTTGATGAAATGCTCTCTGTCTTATGATTCCTTGACTTTGCAAATCAACACAAGCTTTTATAAGGTGTTCGAACTATTCTCGAAACTTAAAGAATCTTCGTTGCTTGCACCGGTTGCAGGATCCTCCGTTGCAAGAGGGGGAGAAGGACCTAGCTGGAGAACTCAACCCTAGAAGCCTATCTCCGAGTTTAGACTCCGAGATGAAAATTTTGATGATTCCTTGCAAATTCTTTCATGTCTTTCAGGTAGTAATGATGATGATGATAATGATGATTAAGATAAGTATGTTACTAATGACATCAAAGGGCTCTCAGCCTCGAAAAAGTTTCCAGAAAAGGTGCTCTCTGAGGAAGAGAAAATGATTTGGTCAGTAGTATCATGGCCATCAACTCTGGCCGATGTACTTCAAAGGAGTCGAGAAATGGCAAAGGCTAAAACCCAACTAACGGTTGATGCCTTCCGAGCCACCACATCAATGTTGCCTCTGAATCTCTTTTATCCAAGCAACCAAATCCTCCAAAGTGTCTTATTTAGTCTAGAACATCATAAAAATCATGGCTTTTTAGACATGCATGTCCAATGCATGTCCTAAACACTAGTTAGGGCACAAAAGGAAAAATGACACCAAATCTGATGCAAGAATCATAAAACCCAACCATCTTCCAGATCTAGGAGCTATACTACTCAAGGGACACTAGAGATCCATAAAGTTGGCAACTTTATGGATTCCAACCTCTAAAACATCTTGAAAATGAAAGTTTTAGCATAAAAATATAGATCTAGGCTAATGGACTCATAAAGAAATGAACTTGAAACTTACAAAAGCTCCAGAGGATGTGCAAATGCTTGGTGGTGAGACTTGAATGCAAAAATGATGAACTAGATGCTCTTCTTCTTCTAATCCTTGGCTAAAATCACCACAATTAAGCTTCAAGGTCAAATATGGAGGCCAGGGTTTCAAAGGGGAGTGCAATGAGGTGATGGAGGCTGAGGGTAGGCTAACCTTAGCCTTCACATCCTTTAAATACAAAAATAAAATCCCCAAACTTAGGGTTTCCTCCCAGGCAGGTCTCATGTCATGAACCAATATGTGCTCATGTCGTGAGCCCAACAATGATGCGCATACTCATTAAAATCCTCACGACGTGACATACATTCCCCACGTCATGAGTAGGGTTAAATCCTTTGAAAACTTAAACTTGAAAATTGCTCACCTGACAATTCTCCCTCATTTGAACTATACTTCATCCTTGAAGTCTACCGTTATGAACAACTCCGGGTGATGCTCTCGCATCTCAGACTCGGGTTCCCACGTCCATTTGGAACCCTTCTGATGTTGTCAATGAACCTTGACCAAAGACATCACTTTCTTGCGCAAGGCCTTCGTCTTTTGGTCCAAAATCACCACTTGAAACTCCTGTGGGCTTACACTTACTGTAAGTCATAAAGTTGTCTGCTTTATTAAAATTAATGTATAGGTGTAGGCTTTGGTTGTTTTTTTGTCATTTTTGGTCCTTTATACTTGATCTTCTTGGAGTTTGAGCAACTCCAAAATGTTATAATTTATATGAGATGCTTTCTGGTCATTTGAGAATAGAAAACAGTGTGTTTATTAACTCCCTATAAGCCATGCACAAGATCTTTACCATTTTGGGACACTTTTTAAGTTAGGGTATTAGATTGGGATTGTTTGAGCCAATAACTTGTAGAAAGTTGGAAACCTAATCCATTAAGACACTTAAACAATTGAGATCTATAAGTTTAATCCATTTGTTTATTGGAATAAGGACTTAATGAGGTTTTAAATATGGCTACTCTACGCTACTCATAGGTTGAAGTTACGCTACACGTTTGGTCAGTGTCCCTGCGCCTGATTTGACCAGTTTGACTTTTGGTCAAACGTGGGTAAGTTTACTTTTTAACCAGTTTGAATTATGGTCAAACTTGGGTAAGTTTAGGGTTTTGAACATATGTTTGACCCTTTGTTAGTTTGGATCACTAAGTAACGAATAATGATGATCTAGGAGGTTTGTGAGATTGATTTCCTACAAGTGTGTGTGTGTAGCCGTGATTCCTTAACTTTTGGTTTAGGTGATTTTTCGCACTATATTACTAATAAATAGTGACTATGACATGACTGTATGGTTAACTATACTATTCAGATCTTGATTGTTTGCTTGGATGTATACATGCTCTATTATGATGATGACAAGACCGGTGTTATGGCACAGTACACCAAATGGGCCCATTGGGATGACAATAAGGTCGATGTTGTAGAACTGTGTGTCAAACAGGCTCGTTGGGATAATGACAAGACCAATGTTATGGCACTGTACGTCAAATACGTATGTTGGATGATGACAAGATCGAAGTTGCAGCACAGCGAGCCAAACAGACCTGTTATTATTATGTATAATTATTTTGTAGTTTGTGTGATATTTTGGTGAAACCACTAAGCTTTGTGCTTGCGGATATGGACAAAATGTTTTTGATGTACTAGTGTTGTTAGAATGAAGATCCCAGATTAACGATACCGCACATGCATTGATAATAAATTATGAATTAGATTTCCCCTGATTTTTTGAAACTACCCTATTTTGGAAATATGTTTTTCAATGATTGAAGAAGAACCGCTTTTTATATTACTTTTGAAAACATATTTTGCCATTATTTTGTATTCTGAAAATAAAAAATTTTGGGTTGAAATGTGGGATGTTACAAGTTGGTATAAGTGCCTTATTTGAGGTATTCTATCTGACACGTACGTGTGATTCTGAACTCAGAATGGGGACTTAAATATTTTGAGAGAAAAAATTGAAAAGAAAAGGAAGATGTGGTTCATACAGTTATTCGGAGCTCAGTAAGTAAAGTGATTCGCATTATATCCATATCCATACTTCCTATATTGTTATGTTGCTTTATTAAGTCATGTACATCTTTTTAGACTAAAAAGACTTGTGTGTTTTAGCTAAAGGGATAAGCTTTTATAAGTTATAAAGAATGAGAACGACTTTATACAAATTCTTTTCTTTTAATATGTTAAAATCCTGGTTTCTCGGGACAAAGGAAGGTTGGCCTTTTTCTTATTGGAATTTACGGGAAATTCTTATAAGCATGTCATTAAAAATATGTTTAACATGTATGGCATGTCTTAAAACATTAAGACCTAATGGGTAATAAGAAATGGTTTTAATTCTTGTATTTGTCTCTCATTCTAGTTACATAATTGTCATGACTTTTCTCTCATCTTCCTCTTATTCTCTCATGCTAAATTGTTAGTAGAATACATGCATGGTGCTCTATTTAATTTATGACTTGTTTTTGACAATAAGAATAAGAGTGAAAGACTAGCATCCTATTAATTGTTAGTATTCTACTTTGCATGAGTTCTACTCTATATTCTTTATCAAATTGAAGCCTCCCGTAAGAACTCAAATAAATACAGAAGTTTTTAATCTTTTTCCCTCTATGGTTGTTAATTCCTTCCAATCATCTTAAGATGATCATTTGGTGGTAATAAAACTAGTTTAGGTTATTTACATTATAAAATGATTTCTATCTTTGAGCTTTAGAAACTATTTTTGAATAAAAACCCAACATGTATATTTGGATAATCTTGGTTTTTGGAAAATATGGATACCATGTTTTATGTTAAAAATAAGTTCATACATATATTATATGATAACTTTATAATTGTTATTTCGATGTGACAAATGTTTACATGCATATTTTGTCAGTAAAGTTGTCATAGAAAAACAAATTAGTATGCTAATGTATGTTAGTATGCATAAACAAGCCATGTACCATTTGTCTTTTTTTTTAGTTTATTTATAAAATGTGTAACACCTTGTTCTGAAAGTATCCATTATTGGATTTAATAGGCCCGGGCTAGGGGCATTTCGGACTTTTATAGGCTTTGAAGTTTTAATTCGAGAGGCGTTGGGGTCGGGGTGTGTTTCTAGAAGCGTAAGGCTTCTCTCCACCTTTTCGTGGATATAAAGTTCGTCGAAACAAACTTAGAATGAAGAAGTTATAGCACTTTGAAGTTATTGACATTAATGGTACCTTAATGGAAAAAGTGGCAAGGAAGGTGGCCAGCATGAATACACCCAACGTAAGCTGGGGTACATCCAGCGTAGAGGGGTGAGGGATCGTGGGTGCGGAGAGGCGTACGCCTAGCGTACGAGAAGTACGCCCAACATACGCTCGGAGTCTCAAAGCCATAACTTTTAGGGTTGAGCCGCTATCTAAAGAACATAACACCTTGGTTATCAGCCTCCTTCTCATGTTCATACAGCCCTCACGAAACCCTAATCATCTTGAGTGTTCTTGGAGCTTGTAAGGCCATTTTGGAGTGCATTTTAGTGTTCTTGGAGAGGGTCATCATCTTGGAGTCTCATTGATCAAGGAAGAGCTTTTGGATCCAAGTTCTCCAGCTCATTTGCAAACCCCAGAAGGTATAAAGCTCCCAACTTTCCTCATAGAAGCTTAGATCTAGGTATATGGAACTTTGGACCTTTTTAGGTCCAAAGCATGGACCTTTATGATGCAACTTCGTCCTTGAGCTTGGGATTGCCACCCTCAGAGCTAAAAGTGTCCCATAAGTAGTAAAGTTCCAATCTTGATGATCCTAATGAGCTCATTCATGAGATCTAGCCCTTGTTATGGAAGTATGTTATCTCCTTTTAAGTTTGGGCTTATTTGGTGGGTTGCAAATCACCAAGTTAGTGACTTTATGGGTTAAGACATGGAAAAGGACTAGGATCTGTAATGGTAGCTTCTAGATCTGAGTATTAAGCGCTTAATGGGAAAAGGTCTTAACAGAGGTATTACACTGAGTGTACATGCAGGTACGCCCAGCGTATCCACCATCTTGCTTGTACGCTTAGCGTACATAGATGTACGCCTCGCATACTCTGTCGGTATGGGCTATGTGTTATTGGGCCACGGTTTGGGGGCATGCTTGGGTATTTGGGCTTTAATAGGCCATTAGGAGTCAGTTAATATGGGTCAAGGAATATATTTTGGGCATAGGATAAGGCCCATTAAGGGATTGGGCCTAATATTGCAAATTGGGCCATTAGTGGGCCACTAGTGGGCTTGGGAAGCTTACCTAGTATTGGGCCTTAGATATGGACCAAGTTGGACTAGGGGTAGAATTGTCATTTTACCCTAAGATGGATTAATGTATTGGACTAAGTGATATTTGGTGTTGGTAGCTCGGGGAGCCAACGGAGCAGTAGTTCGGGATTTGGCAGAAAGCAGCTAGGGGATATCAGCAAGGTTTCAGCAATGCAAGGTGAGTCTCCTCATTGTGTTTAGTTTAGGTGTTATGTGTTATGTTATATATTTGTATGTGTTTAGCGGGTGAGGCCCAGATACAGGTAGGGTGTAAGAGAAACAAATTTGTATACCGAGCGGGGCTCGAAGCCAGGCGGGGCCTGGATCAGGCGAGGCCTAATGCGTGATTCATCCAGAGCCGGGCGGGGCCCGATGTAGCGGGCGAGGCCTAGTGCTTGTAGTATGTGGTATGTTGTAGGTTGGGGAACTCACTAAGCTTTGTGCTTACGATTTTCAGTTTTGGTTTCAGGTACTTTCGGTAGCGGAGGAAGGAGCTCGGGGTGATCGCATGCCACACACCATTGATTGTTTAGCCTGGGATGTTTTACTCTGATAAACTAAAATAATGTTTTAGACGTGATACTCTGATGTGATATGTTTTGAATGAATGGTTGACACTTTTGGTTTTATTATCAAATTAAAAACGAAATTTTTGGTCATGATTTTTGGGTCGTTACAAAATGGTTGTAATATTTTTTTTATTCATATGGTATGTAATAAATAGTTAGTTTTCATCATCATTATTTTGTAAGTAATAAATTAGTAATAGACTAGTTTATTTTATACAAAATATAACAAGATGAAGAAGATGACGATTATTTAAGATCACAAGGAGTCCCATAGTATTATAATGGTTTTTAAAACTTTTATAAAATCTTGTTATTTTGATACAAGGAGTTATCAAAACTAGTGGGATCATGAACAAGAAGAAGAAGATAATTTGGTACATTTTTTCCCTTACAAAAGGACTTGCCACTTTTGAGATGACTAAAAAAAGTGTCACCAAATCATGACTTGTTTTATGCAATTATACATGCATGTGTTGATTATTTTATGCAATTCTACATGCTTTGATTATATAATTACACATAATTGTGTTGATTATTTTATGTCGATATCATGTTGTGGTTGTTAAATTAAATTTCTCATCCGAAATAATATTTTGAAAATAAATAACATCACATGGAGTTTGGTTTTCAAAGTTTGTCTTTGTTAAATGCGACTTGAGCGTTTGGAGCAACCTATAGCATTTGTAGCAACTTGGAGCGCTTGGGAGTGGAATAGAGCAAAATTTTGCGTCATTCATGAAGATGTCGTGCCATTCATGGAAGATGTTCCCCCAAAGTGATAGATGTTGTGCCAGGTAGAAGATCTTGCACCATTCTTGAAGGATGTTGAGCCATCCTTACACAAGATGGACCATCATCATGCAAGTTGTGCCATCTTGGTGCAAGGTGAGCCATGCTAGTAAGCCTGATGGGCCACATATGTTATGAAGTCCTTTGTGATGATCACGATTGTTCAATGATGCTCAAAAGTTTGTGATGCTAAAGGAATTGTAACACTTTCTTTCGGTTTTAACCTTTTAGAGGAATTTATATTTCAGAATGATTAATTATATAGAAATGAAGTGTCGTTAACATTTTAATTAATTTAGACAAAATTACATAAATGGTCCTTGTGGTTGACATAATAGACCAACTTTAGTCCTTATGACGAATTGTTTGCATTGAAGGTCATTGTGGTTTCAAAATATTGCAAAGACGGTTCTTTTGGCTAAAGGTGTTAAGTTTTCTAGTTAAGTCCTTTGTGAAATAACATATTTACCCTTCCTGTCAAAGGGACCGTTTATGTAATTTGTTCAAGCCATAATGACCATTTATGTAATTTTGTCTATTATTGATTATCTTTATATTTTATTTATTTTGTTTTTTTTTTATGTTTTTTCGAATATAATGTTTAATTTTTTTCGCTTATATTTTTTTGAATTTTTTGTTCAAATAAATTTCCTAACTTTTTTGACGCTTTATTCGAATACATGTATAAATGTTACGAAATATTAGTTTGTGAATGACTATTGGATTCTCCATTTCTCCCATAACTCCTCATCATTATTTAGCATTAGTAACAACCATTTCAATGTGTTTTATGAATGTAATAATACACCATCATAAAGTGCATTCATATTATAGCTCATCTTTCATCTTATTTGGATAGTATAAATAGTGAGCCATATGTATTAGAAACTTGATGATTTCATCACAAGTATTGGAATAAAAGTTCTCTCTACTCTCATTTCTTTCTTTACCTCATATTTTATATTGTTATTTGATCATATTTTATAACACGTTATCAGCACGAGGCTCTACCATAGAGTTCCAACTTCTTGTCGTTCTTGTCGTTGTCAGGTATAAATATAATTTTTTTTTTCAAAGTTCATATGTATAGTGCTCACAAGTTATATAATGCTCACAAGTAATTTTATGATACTTCTTAACTAACAATCCTCTAATATACAACTCTTTATTTTGATTAGTACTTTCACTATGGCAAACCTTAGCAAATTTGAGTTTATGGCTCTTGACATTAGTGGAAAAAATTATTTATCATGGATCCTTGATGCTGAAATCCACCTTGATGCTATGGGGCTTGGAAACACCATAAAGGATGTAAATCCTTTAAATGAAGCATCAAGCCAAGAAAAGGCTAAGGCGATGATTTTCCTTCGCCACCATCTCGATGAAGGATTAAAAGTTGAATACCTCACTATCAAAGATCTAGCTGATCTTTGGAATAATCTGAAAGAGAGGTATGATCATCAAAAAACGGTGATACTTCCTAGAGCTTGTTTTGATTGGTTACACCTTCGGCTACAAGATTTTAAATCTGTGAGTGAGTATAATTCAGCCATGTTCAAAATTAATTCCCAACTAAAACTATGTGGTGAGACTATAACTGATGAAGACATGCTAGAGAAAACCTTCTCTACTTTTCATGCCACTAACATGCTCCTGCAGCAGCAATATCGTGAGAAAGGTTTTAAAAAATATTGTGAATTAATCTCATGTCTTCTTGTGGCTGAACAAAATAATGAGCTCTTAATGAAAAATCACCAATCACGTCCGACCGGTTCTAGTCCATTCCCTGAAGTGAATGCGACATCATCTAACTATAACGGTCGTGGGTCTAACCGTGGCCGTGGTCGTGGTCGAGGTCGTGGACATGGTGGAGGCCGTCATAATAATCGTCCCAACAATAATAATAATATAAGTAACCACCAGAAGTGGGAAAGTAACAAAAACCCACATCCTAATGATAAAAGTGGTCAAGGCAAAAAGAAAGTTGAAAATGTTTGTCACCGATGTGGAATGACCGGTCATTGGTCGCGTACATGTCGCACTCCAAAGCATTTTTTTGATCTTTATCAAGCTTCTCTAAAATATAAAGAAGGAAAAAATGCGGAAACAAATTTTGTTCAAAATTATTTTTCCGAAGATCAACTAGAAATGGGACATTTGGATGTCGCCGATTATCTTGCCTACACGGAAGGGACAAACGGTGCTATGGATGGTGATGGAAGTACCCAATTTTTCCCATAAAAGGAGATGGATATGCCATATCATGAAATTGTTGGTTTTTTAGTATCATTTTATTTTTGCATTATGTTTGTTTAAAGTCATTGTCATGGTCAAGAATAATATGTAGTTTTGTTTAATGTCGTTTATGATTTTTATGTTATAGTCGTTTCATGAGAAGAGATCTCGATGATTCTTCTCAAAATAATAATATGTGACTTTATTTATCTAAGTTGAATATTTCTTATTTCTTATTATTTTATTATATATTTTTATTTTGAAGAGAAATATCGATATTCGCAAAAGAAATGAGGAAGATATATGTCTTGCAGACAGTGCAACAACACATAGCATTTTTAATAATGAAAAATATTTTGCTTACTTATCAATTGGAGAAACAAATGTTAATACAATAACGGGTAGTGCAAAAATGATTGAAGGCTCCGGAAGAGCGAATATCATATTACCACAAGGGACAATAATTACAATTGGAGATGCATTATTTTCCTCAAAATCACCAAGAAATTTATTAAGTTTTAAGGATATTCGGTCCAACGGATATCATGTTGAAACAACCAATGATGGTGATAAAGAGTATCTCAATATTACAAAAATGATATCGGGTAAGAAAAGTCTTTTGGAAAAATTACCCGTATTGTCCTCCGGATTGTATTATACAAATATTAAAATGATTGAATCTCATGCTATTGAAAATAAAAGGTATGATAACATCTACAAAGTTTGGCATGACCGGTTGGGCCATCTCGGATCAGTTATGATGCGAAAAATAATTGAAAGTTCAAGTGGACATTCCTTGAAAAACCAGAAGATTTTTCAAGCTAATGAATTGTCTTGTGTTGCATGTTCTCAAGGAAAATTAATTTCCTGTCCATCATTGAATAAAGTTGGGTATGAAAGTCCTAGTTTTTTAGAAAGAATTCAAGGGGATGTGGACCAATTCATCCACCATGTGGACCATTTAGATATTTTATGGTCTTAATTGACGCGTCAACTAGATGGTCACACGTGTGCTTGTTATCTAGCCGTAATCTCGCTTTCGCAAGATTACTAGCACAAATTATCCGCCTAAGGGCACATTTTTCCGATTACCCAATTAAGAATATTCGACTTGACAATGCTGGAGAATTTACATCACAAGCTTTTAATGACTATTTCATGTTGATTGGGATAACTATTGAACATCCTGTTACATATGTTCATACACAAAATGGTTTAGCTGAGTCGTTAATCAAACGCCTTCAATTAATTGCATGACCATTACTAATGCATTCTAAACTTCCTACATCGACATGGGGACATGCAATTTTACATGCGGCATCACTTATACGCATCAGGCCAACTAGTTATCATAAGTTCTCCCCTATTCAACTGGTTTGCGGCCATGTACCAAATATTTCCCATCTAAGGACGTTCGGATGTGCAATTTATGTACCCATTTCTCCACCTCACCGCACAAAAATGGGTCCTCAAAGAAGAATGGGAATTTATGTTGGATACGAATCTCCATCAATAGTAATATTTAGAACCATCAACTGGAGATTTATTTACAGCTAGATTTGACGATTGTCATTTTGATGAATCAGTTTTTCCAACATTAGGGGGAGAAATAAAGAAGCTGGAGAATAAAATCTCTTGGAATAAATTATCACTTTCAGTTTTAGATCCTCGTTCAAGTCAATGTGAACTTGAAGTGAAAAAGATAATCCATTTACAAAATATAGCAAATCAATTGTCAGATTCATTTACCAGCTGTAAATGCTCCTGTTAGAATTGATATCCCAGAAGGAAAAAATACAGCTACAAATGAATCAAAGGCACGCCTGAAGCGTGGAAGACCAACCGGTTCCAAAGATAAAAATCCTCGAAAACGAAAGGGAGAAAATATAATTGATGGTCCAAAAGAGAAAACAGAATCTTTTGAAAAGATTAATGAAGCTCCAGATTAGCCCAATGACATAACAAAAGAAACTGAGGTACCTGAAAATTATGAAAATGAAGAGATCTCAATAAATTATGTCATGACAGGAATAAGATGGAACCGAAATAAGATAGACGTCGACGATAATTTTTCATATCATGTTGCGTGCGAGATTATGGAAGAAAATGAGGATGTTGAACCTAAATCTATAGATGAATGTCGAAATAGAAAAGATTGGCCAAAATGGAAAGATGCAATAAACAAAGAGCTTAATTCTCTTACTCAACGAAAAGTTTTTGGACATGTAGTCCGTACACCAAACGGAGTAAGACCAGTGGGACACAAATGGGTATTTGTGCGCAAAAGAAACGAGAAGAATGAAGTTGTGAGATATAAAGCAAGACTTGTTGCACAAGGTTTTACCCAAAGGCCCGGAATTGATTATGAAGAAACATACTCTCCTGTGGTTGATGCAATTACATTCCGTTATCTAATAAGTCTGGCAACGCATGAAAAATTAGAGATGTGTCTGATGGATGTAGTTACCGCCTATTTATATGGTTCACTTAAGAATGATATTTATATGAAAATCCCAGAAGGGTTTAAGGTGCCAGAAGCACGAACTCCTAATTCTCGTGAAGTATATTCGGTAAAATTAAATAAATCTTTGTATGGATTGAAACAATCTGGTCGTATGTGGTTCAATTGTTTAAGTACATTTCTTTTAAAAGAGGGCTATAAAAATGATCCATTAAGCCCATGTGTATTCATAAAAAAATCCGGATCAGAATTTGTGATAATTGCTGTTTACGTAGATGATTTGAACATAATTGGAACTCCTGGAGAATTGGAAAATGCCACTTCTTGTTTGAAAGAAAAATTCGAAATGAAAGATCTTGGTAAAACGAAATTTTGTTTGGGTCTTCAAATTGAGCACACCAAAAATGGAGTTTTTGTACATCAATCTAGTTATCTAGAAAAGGTGCTTAAAAGGTTTTATATGGATAACTCACATCCATTGAGTACCCCGATGGTAGTAAGGCATTTAGATGCCAAAAAGGACCAATTTCGGCCTTGTGAAAAACATGAAAAACTTCTTGGTCCCGAAGTACCGTATCTTAGTGCTATTGGTGCACTAATGTATCTTGCTAATAATACGAGACCTGATATATCTTTTGCTGTAAACTTATTAGCAAGATATAGTTCTTGCCTAACAAGAATACATTGGAATGGAGTCAAACACATTCTTCGATATCTTCGAGGTACAATGGATATGGGCTTATATTATTTTAATTCATCAAATGCGGAGTTAATTGGTTATGCAGATGCTGGATATTTGTCTGATCCACACAAAGCTCGATCCCAAACAGGTTATTTATTCACTTGTGGAGGTACCACAATTTCTTGGCGTTCTGTTAAACAAACTTTAGTTGCTTCTTCTTCTAACCATGCAGAGATTATAGCAATTCATGAGGCAAGCCGTGAATGTATTTGGTTAAGAAATTTAACTCATCATATTCGTGAGAGTTGTGGTCTAACTTCTAACAGGAATGTTCCAACCATACTATATGAAGATAATGCGGCTTGTATAGCCCAATTCAAGGAAGGTTTTATCAAAGGAGACAGAACCAAACATATATCACCAAAGTTTTTTTACTCATGATCTTCAAAAAGAGCATGGCATCAACATCCAGAAAATTCAATCAAGTAACAACTTGGCAGATTTGTTCACTAAAGCGCTCCCTACATCCAAATTTGAAAACATGGTACGAAATATTGGAATGCGACGCTTTAAGGAAATCAAGCGATGTGATGATCAGGGGGAGTTGGAAACATATTGTACTCTTTTCCTTAGCTATGTTTTTCCCACTGGGTTTTCTTAACAAGGTTTTTAACGAGGCAATTGTTCCAAATATCTATTATTAATCATGTACTCTTTTTCCTTAATAAATGGTTTTTCCCATGAGGTTTTACCTATTAAGGTTTTAACGAGGCATGATACAATCGTCATTCAAGGGGGAGTGTTACGAAATATTAGTTTGTGAATGACTATTGGATTCTCCATTTCTCCCATAACTCTTCATCATTATTTAGCATTAGTAACAACCATTTCAATGTGTTTTATGAATGTAATAATACACCATCATAAAGTGCATTCATATTATAACTCATCTTTCATCTTATTTGGATAGTATAAATAGTGAGCCATATGTATTAGAAACTTGATGATTTCATCATAAGTATTGGAATAAAAGTTCTCTCTACTCTCATTTCTTTCTTTACCTCATATTTTATATTGTTATTTGATCATATTTTATAACATAAATGTCTTTATTTTATGTTTTGTTTGAATAATCTTTTTTATGTTTTGTTCGAATACATTATAAACACTTTTAATATATATATATATATATATATATATATATATATATATATATATATATATATTTACTTTTTGTTTTTTTATAGGGTAATTGAGCATTCTAACCATTTTTGTATTGTAATTTTTTTTTAAATAACAACTTTTTTTTAAATAGCTACTTAGTCTGCAATTCATATTTAAAGGGTTAGATTCGACCCCATATTGTGGTCCCCCTGACAAAAACTCTCATTCCATACTATATTTGGATTTATTTGTTGTAAGCAACTCTAAGTTAGAAAAATATCTTCTACCGATGAAAAGCTCTAACATTTGTCAGAATGTGTCACTTTTTTGTATGATTATATGTTCAAAATAAAGTTGAAGTATTTTTTGTATGATTATATGTGATTAATTGGAAATAATTCGTTTATATTCGGTTTTGGAAGTAAATTTTGATTAATTGAAAAAAAAAATTATAGTGGTACGGATTGCAAATAATTTGTTTTGCTTTGATTTTTTATAATAATATGTGATTAATTCGAATTAATCACAATTAACCACTGAAATCGAAGCAAAACAAATTATTTCCAAATAATCACATATAATAATATAAAAAACACTTCAACCTTATTTTGAACATATAATCATAGATACTTGTGAAACATATCCATAAATGTTAGAGCTCTTCACCACTAGAAGACATTTTTCGAAGTTGGAGTACCCTGGAACGGACAAGTCCAAAACATAGTACGAAATGAATTTCTTGCACTAGGGGACCATAGCATCGAGTCGGATTTGACATGTTTAACAATACGGTCCGAAATGTATACATTGTTCACAAAGTGTTTTTTTTATAAAAATACAATAAAAAATGGTTAGATTACTCAATTTACTTAAAAAAAAAAAAGAAAAAAAAAACATTAAAAATGTATTCGAACAAAACCTCAAAAAATTAGTCGAACAAAACATAAAAAAACATTAATAAATGTACCTGAATTAAACTTCAAAAGATTTAAGAAATTTATTTGAACAAAAACATCAACAAATATAAACGTAAAAAATATATAAAAAATTAAACATCATATTTGAAAAATACGTCAAAAAAATTTAATTCATAAAAAATATAAATAAAATAAAACAAGAAGATAATAAATAATAGACAAAATTACATAAATGGTACCTGTGTCATTACATAAATGGTCACTATAAGACCGGAAGGAGTGGGAGGGATGGTTCCCTCACTTTTGGTGGGCCATACCCTTCCTTCCTCACTCTCTTTTCCTTCACCTAAAAGCCAAGGAGTGGGAGGGAAGCCCTTCCCTCACTTTTTTTTTATAATTTTTAAATTAATATCAAACATAAAATTTAATTAAAAATAAAAAGCATTTCATTAAGTAAAATAAAAATTACATTAACCCTAAAATTTAAATAAGTAGAAAAAAAAACCCAAAAAAAAATCAAACAAACTACAACATAGTAAAAATTATTAATTAATATCCTAATATTATTTAAACCTAGATACGTCATTCAGAATCATCGTCTTCGTCCTCGCCTACATCATCTGCATCATTCTCCACAACGTCACTCTCGTCGTCGGAATCTTCGCTCTCGATGAACATATCAGAATCCTCGTCTGATTCGTAAAACAAATCATCATCGTAAGATAACTCTTGCGGGGGCTGAACATAAGCCCTATAAATGTGCTCCACCAAATCAGCACGAAGGGCCTGATGAAGGTCGCGATTGTGTGCTTCTCTTCTGTTCACCCTATACTCTTGTGTACCAACGGCTACTCCTTCGACATTTGGCAAAACTTCATTTTCATTATATCGGCATATCGCTCTTCCTTCGTCTTCAAGAATCATATTATGCAATATGATACATACATACATTACGTGTCGTAACCTTTTCACCTCATATGACCTTGCCCCAACCGTTAGTACTTGCCAACGTCTCTTAAGTACACCAAATGCTCGCTCCACATCCTTCCTAGCTGACTCTTGCGCCTCTTTAAACTTTTTCCTTTTCGGGTCGTTAGGACATGTAAACGATTTCACAAAAACAGACAAAGGAGGATATATACCATCAGTAAGATAGTATCCACGCTTATATGCTACCCAATTTGCTTGAAAAGGTACATCGTGTGACTTTCCAAGGTAGATATCGTTGAATACAGGCGATTGGTCTAGCACGTTAATGTCATTGTTTGCACCAGCTGGACCAAAGAATGCATGCCATATCCAAAGATCATGTGATGCGATAGCCTCTACAATAATCGTCGGCTCTTTGTGGTCGCCTCTCATGTACTGACCACGCCATGCGTTGGGGCATAATGGCCAACTCCAATGCATGCAATCGATACTACCTAGCATTCCAGGGAATCCATGTTTGCCTTCATGTACCGTATACAATTGGTGGATATCGTTGATAGTTGGTTTGCGCAAATATCGTTGCCCGTAAACCAAACAGATCGCTTTGCAGAACTTGTACACAGAGTCCCTCACAGTACGCTCTGACATTCTAAAATACTCGTCCCATTTGTCTGCGCCCATTCTGTATGCTAGCTGACGAATTGAAGCCATGTATTTTTGAATGGGAGAGAAACCTTTTTTCCCCTTGCATCCATTATCCATTGGAAATATGGAAAACGGCCTTCCAAAAGCCAACAATACGTAAAAATAGCTCCTTCCTCATCCGGAACCGACGTCGAAATTTTACAGCGTAGACGGCGTCATCTGCAAAATAATCTTCTATAAGACGATCGTGTCCGGCTTCGTGATTTCTACGTAATGGCGGCTTTCTTAGGTTAGGTCGTGTACGTGATGTTTCACCAAGTCGGTTTTGATAGTATGAAACTGTTTCCGCCATGACGGAACCGATAAACTTAGCCTCCTCTACTGCCGTCGAATCGGATGATGAAGATGATGAAATTTTGAGTAATATTTTTAAGAAATAAATTTAGAGAAATATAGATTATGGTTTAAAAAATGATAGAATGTGTGAGTATTTATAGATTAAGAAAAGGAAAGGAAAAAAGATAATATATATATATATATATATATATATATAAGGAAAAAAGATAATATATATATATATATATATATATATATATATATATGTTAACGGCTATATAGCCGTTTGAGTTTAAAAAAGAAAAAAAAATTGCAGCCAATAGTTGGAAGAGAGAGAGAGAGAGCGGGACTCTCTCCCCCCGGTCCATTCCCGCGGTTCCTTTCTCGCACCCACGGTGCGGTGTGCACAGGTGCGGGATCAGTCCCGCCCCTTCCCCGCATAGTCACTCCGTCCGGTCTAACAAGAAAGACATATACATCATTTCACAAAAGATTTAATTGGAAAAGTTAACGACGTTAATTAAAAGTATTATCTTTGCAACATTTTGAAACCACAAAAACCATCTATACAAACAATTCGTCATAAAAACTAAATTTGGTTTATTAAAACCTAAAATTGATTTATTTTGTCAGCCACAACAAGAACCATTTATGTATTTTTGTCATTATTAAAAGTATTTTTATATTATTATCGCTACCTAAGAGTCATATAATTAATTATATGAATAAGTAAGGTTTATTAATAATAATGATAAAAAAAAGAGAGAATTACTAATCTAGTCATTTTCCCTAATTACCTATTCAAAAATAGCAAAAAATATACATTAGCCAAAAATAGCTCACGAAAGAGAACTATGGTCAACAAGAGTTGACTACGGTCAAAGGATTAATCTACTGTTCACGGCAATGGACTATTGTTTCTCAGCCCGTCTACTCTTTTGTGGCTCATTGGCCCATAATATATAATTTATAATTTTTTCGGATTATGTTACTTTTTGGTATTTTTTTTTTCTTTGGTTTGCCTACTATTTTCTTTCAATGGAGCATCCGAAAAACAACGAGGTACGTCTAATTTTTATAAAACATTTACTGTATTCTTGATAGGAGTAGTTTTTGTACATGAGAATAATTTTTTCTTTTAAAAAAAAGTAAAAAAAGATATTAAAACCGTGGACTTCGTATTAAACCTACGGTATACAAGTCCATAATGCACAGGTTGTGCAGTATGGACTTGTACACAGTTGGTTTCTTATGAACCCAATGGATTTTATTTTAATTTTTTTTGTTTTCTTTAATTGTTGTAACCTGTAACCAATTATATATATATATATATATATATATATATATATATATATATATATATATATATATATATATATATATATATTTGTGTGTGCGTTATGATTCTATAGTTTTTTTTCAAAAAACTTTTAAAAAAATTAACGAAACTATAAGTTTTTGGAAACCTACGGTATACAATCAGTTAACGCACAGTTTATGTATTCAAAGGCTGTATACCGTAGGTTCCCTTAAACCTACGTTTTTTGTTTTTTTCGTTTTTAAAAAAAATAAAGGTTGTAACCAATAAACAATTGTATATATTGTTGGTTTCGTGATTTTTTTTCGGAAAAAAAAAACATTAAATTCGTAGGTTTTTTGGAAACCTACGGTGTATAATCACGTAATACACAGTTTGTACATTAAATGGTTGTACACCGTATGTTTTCCGAAGCCTATGGTTTTTTAATTTTGTTTTTTTTTGCGTTTTTTATGGTTCTACTCTCCATTTATATATATATATATATATATATATATATATATATATATATATATATATATATATATATACTTTAAGAACCGTAAGGTACGGTTTGGGAAACCGTAGTTTGTCGAGAAAAAACCGTAGATTTTAAAATAACTTACGGTTTTAGATGTTCAAAATGAAAAAAAAAAAAATTATACTTAACCCGAAATAATAGACCATTTGGCGAAACTGTAGCCCATTTTAATTATTTACGGTTTCGTGGGCCATTTTTGGATAATTGTTTATTTTTGGCTAAAAATAGTTAAGTAATTACTTAATTTGGTTAGATTAGTAATTTTATTTAAAAATAATAATAATCTAAATAATTCTTTTGAAAAGACAATTCGAATTTAGGGTTAGTGACAATTCGAATTTAGGGTTAGTTTTGTTATGATGTTAAATCCCAAGGGCTGCCAAATCTGGAAAAATAAAATAAAATAAAATAAAGGTTTTCTTCGTTTCACTCCTTGCACAATTTTTGGTCTACAAAGATCGAGATTCAGAAAAGCTCCTTGATCCGAATCCAAAATATCCATCCCTTTTGCAGTGCTTGGATGTAAGGCTAGAAAGGGAAATTGGAGAAATTGATCTTCATTCTCCGATGAGGTATCGAGTGAGCAGTCTCCTTTGGACGTGACTCTCCGATGGTAGATTTGGTTCATTCGAGAGTAAATTCCGGCAAACAGAATAAGCTTAAGGACTAAGATTTTTGGTGACAAGAAAGAAAGGGAATGATAGCCTTGTGCTGTATGAATTCTTGATAAAAGGAATCATGGAGGTGAAACCGTACAAGACGTTATAGAAGGCTTGCTTTTGAGATGGAGAGAAGGTGAGGAAAGGGAGAACCAACGATGAAGCTTTGACTGGTTAGTTCATGAAGCTGGGTTGAACAGTAGGCGTCGCCGGAGGAGAGCAGAGTCGTCGGAATGAATGCGCTGCCGGCAAGGGGTACTCTGTGTATGTTTTAGGTATTCGACTGCGACTATTTCATTTGTTTAGGAATAAGTTATTTAGACTCACTTGGATTCACCTTAACCCGTCAAGTCATGATCCAGATTTTATTGAATCAATGTGGGTGGGCAGTGGGCTCATATATAATAAGACTTATTACTTCAATTATAGATAATGGGCTGTTGTAACAATTTAATTTCTAAATGTGGGCTTTTCTTATTTTTGGGTTTCATCTAAATCAACTTTATGGATTAGGATTTCTTTCATTAGCCCGATTTCTAGAAAGAGTATGGGAACTTGAAATCATCAATTACATGTTTCTCCATTTAATATTAAATTAATGATAATTTGTGTCTTATAGTTATTTACATGTTTCTCCATTTAATATTAAATTAGTGATAATTTGTGTCTTATAGTTATTTTGTAGGATTATGGAGAAAAATAATCCAATGACCTGTTAGCATATTTATTCAATCGAGATTTAAGGAAAACTTTTAAATATGTATTTGATTTATAGAATAACCATTTTAATACATATATGTAAGGAATGGAATAGAGGTGTAAGAAAACAGGTGTAAGAAAGGGAGTTAAAGGATTGTAAATGTAACAAGTGAAAGTGTGAAATCGAAACGTTAAATGGCCTTTTACACTGCGTGCAAGTATATTACTAAGAAGCTAATAGGAAAGAAAGTGAAGTGTTGTACCTGAATTGCTAATTAGCTTATGTATATGTATAAATTTGTGTAGTGGTTCGTGATGGTCTTGGTGCCACCTAGCTTGTGTATGGATTATCTTATCGAACCTTTAGGTGAGTTTTCATGAACTTACTTATTATATAGACTATGTGATGTATGTTGACCATGATAGACCCTTCAGGGGAAGTGGTCATAGTTTGGATGATCATGACATACCTTTTGAGGGAAGTGATCAATTTTGGATGATCGTGGCACACCTTTTGGGGGAAGTGATCAGTCACAGTTTGGATGATCATGACAGACCCTTCGAGGGAAGTGATCAGGCCAAGTTTGGATGATCATGACAGACCCTACGGAGGAAGTGATCAGTCCCAATTTGGCATTGTCTGAGACAAATCCTTCGGGGGAACGGCTTGCTGGTGTAGGGTCGGTACCAACAATATGTGTTAGGAAGTTCATATGCATGTATTTAGTTATATGTGGTAAAATGTAAGTAATATGTGACTTATCTACATGAAGTATGTGCTATTATGTGATATAATGTGTATTTCATATGATATGTATAATGGGTGAGTGTTGTGATCACTAACTAATCCCTAGGCTTACAGTTGGTACTTTATGTATTTAGTTGCAGCTCCTTCAGGATCGAAGGACAAGGAGCTGGAATGATTGGGATACCTGGACATTCTTGGAGGGGCATGACATGTAGTTACATGTTCTTTATTATGTTATGGTTTTCAAAACATAATTTACTTTCAATAATCTTATTATGTTTATGTTGATACAACATGAGAGTATAACTTTATGATTTGCTAATGATTATGAATAAAACCTTTTGGAACGATTTTTATTTTGATTTCAAAAAAACATTATCGTTGGATATTGGGATGTTACAAGTTGGTATCACATCAAAGGTTTGCACTTGTAACAATTTGGTTTTATAAGTAAAACTAAGTAAAAAGGGATCAGTTTTAAAATATGTGTCATATGCCTGTGGGAATAGAACGTAGATTGTCGAATCATCTGAGCTCGGCGGTTAGTCAACATGTGAAAGTGATATGATGTATAATGATTTGTGTGATAAAACTAACTTATGTTCTTTATGTGATGATGTATAATGATTTATGTGATTGTAGTTCTACCTAGGCAGCTTGTAGTTTGATTATGCATGCTAGTAGATTGACTAATGCGCTTATCAGGAAAATGTGCTAGAATTACTTGTTAGATTAGCTGCTTGACTACTGATTTTCTTGAAATTTATATCGATATTACTTAACTGTTAAACTAATGTATTAGGATTACATGCTCTTAGAATTGAGTAGTCTTGGATTGCTTGGTTTAGCCCAATTTCACAACTCTTGTATGAGTTCAGCCGTTGTAGTGCATGATCTCTTACTCAAATAACTGCCTAATTTTAGATGCGTGTAGTAAGTATTCGTAAGATACTTAATTGAAATTGGTAGAAATTTCTTCTCAGTTAGATAACATGATGTGGTGGAGTGTATGGTTAGAAGAATCCTAGAAGTTGAGTCTAGGAAGATTAGTGAAATGTGCTCTTTTTAGCATGTATATATATGATTGTTAAGTAATGGTAGTGAGTAGTGACTTGAAACCTTGAGAAAATTCATGGGACGAGTATGAATAGGTGCGGAAGGTAATATGGGACCGTACTACTAGAAGCACATAATATGTACAATGATCAGGGAGAGTCGAAGAGGTTACTAAGGAACTGGTAGATGGCAGATAGTATGGTATGGAGTTATAGTTCATTTCTAGTATGGTTCCATCCTTATCGAGCTTATGGTTATGATGGTGTAGATGTAGATGAATCTGGTTGGGTGTAAGTGGCTCTAATGTATTGATCCTGAGTATTGTGAGCATATGCAAGACGTTCGAGTATGAAATCATGTGGACCTAGTTCGAGGTAGTATCAGCCTGAGTTGCGAGACTCAAGAAGAAAGTGATTGTGATGTTCGACGAGAGGATTGCATCTTTTGTTAGGGATGATAAATCAAGGACTTGTGTTGATGTTTGCTACGACTGAGTAATATTTTTCTTGTCTCCTTTATTCAAGGGAGAATAGATTGGATACTTACCACTCCTTAGATAGAAGCGGGGGGTATTAGATATTGGATAATTTTGTCTTTTTGGTGACCATGGTGGAGACCAGGTCACAAGTCGAGTCTTCAATCAAGTTTTGAGAATAGTGGGTGTTCTCGATGTAGGTTAATTTTATGATTCTAGGGTCATAACTGTTGGACCTATATAGGAAAAGGGAGATGGTGCATGGTCATGTGTTACTGATAGTTAAGAGATTGAAGATGGTCGATGCTCATCAGTAGATCAGGGTAGTCGTTGTAATTACATCAGATATATAGAAGACACAAAAATAGATTTATCTTGCTTAGGTCTAAAGGTGTTTCAGATGTTGTTAGGGGGGGTGCTCCAACCGAGATTATAAATGAAGTGAGAAGGGAGTATAATTATTCTTAATCAACTGAGTCATGTTAATGATTGTTGTCACTAATTGGATCTGAAGGATGGTATGGAACCCAACACCTGTCAAGGTGGACAATGTGATTTGTTATGATAAGATAATCTATTATAATTATGTTGATGATCGGGTTAGGTGATGAAGTAACTGACACTAATCTTGTCTTAGTCGGTCGATTCATGACCAAGTAGTGCAACCCGATCACTTGTTGACAGGAAAAAGTTTCATTTTTTTGGGGAACATTCATGCACACTTCCAGTTGTCAAAAGATCCTACTAGATTGAATTACATAGACTTAGAATTGTTGCTTAGCCATATTTCATGTTCTTATATGATGGAGTTCTAGGGTATAACTGATTATTTGAGGGATTATGTGATCCTATATTAGGTAAAGTCTTTGAGAATCAAGGGTTGTAAGTGTTGGTTAAAGCGGTTCAGGATTTCGATGTTGTAAACGACAACCAGTGGTAGTTCAAACCATAAGTGGGGGAGAACTGGGTATTAAGATTAGTTTTTTGAAGGATGGTTTGACTTTCTGTTTCAACTTCATGGGTCAAGAGAGTCTACAGTTTGAGTATGCATAATGATTAGTTTGGGTTTATTAATGCGTTAGGAAAGGGATGTAGATTTTCATCAGAGTGTTCGTAGTTACAAGTTTTAGGAAAGGATTTTAGATTTTGGTTAGATCGCCTCAGGGATCGATTATCTATTGCAAAGGATTGGCAATTACGGATCAGTTTTGGAAATGGGTTTGTGTACTTTCTTTGTTTCATGTTCTACCAGGTATCTTTACACGTGTATAAGTAAATTAGTATCCAAGGACAATCTTTTTTTTTTTAGTATAAGGTGGATTGATTCAATTGGAATTCGTTAATGCTCCACCATCACATAACTAATGACATGATCAATGGTTTCATAAATTGGAGATATTTTCCAGTTTTACCAAATTCACCTACTAGAATTTGGATTTTCCAATATGATCCTAATTCAAATTTCCTAAGATTACCAAGATCAACATAATCACCCACTAGAGAGTTGGACTACCGCCAGGGGCTTTGCCCCTTGGACGCTGCTAGGGGTGTTGCCCTTGGACACTACAACGGGCTGCATCCCCTTGACCCCCACATTTTTTGTACCGACTTATAATTTGATCTTATATATGGTTCAATCCTCACACTCTGAACAAATAATATAGAGTATAATTTATAAACCCCTTAGCTCATTTATTAGTTCCAATTACACAATGTCTAGTAACACTAAAATCACCAACAATCCTCCCCTATTTTAGTGTAACCCATGAGCCAACATAAAGTTAATCTAAGCAAACCGAAGTAGTACATAAATGAAAATATTAGAACAATTGAAATCACACCTTAGTATCTTACACATTTCAAATATTCGATAATTAGGGTGTTCTAACAAGCCAACTGAATACCCAAAGACAACAATACATACTAGTTTGTGGAACTGTCTAGCAAAATACAACTCGACACTATTATAAGGTCGTGTGTCTTAATCATCTCATAATTGGATCAACCCAAATCCCGAACCTCTTGAAATGTGGCTACACTTCACAATCACATAGGTAATTCCTTTATTCTGTATATCTGCATATACATTTTATCAAATAAATTATTAATAAGTTAAACTTCAAAGTAGTCGATTACAAAACAGAACACATACCTATGATGAATACATTATGTGTTCTAATCTATAAGTGTGAGCTTTAAATAATGAACTCAACTCCTAATGTCATATTAGAATGCAATTGGGTATGTCACCATTATAAAATTAGATGGAATTTAATCACATTCCAATGACAAACTGGTGCACTAAGTCTCTTGTCAGACTTTTATCCAGATGATTTACCAAATTTTGTTGTGATTTCACAAACTCAATCAAAATGACACCATTCATTCAGACTTTTATCCAAATGATTTACCAAATTTTGTTGTGATTTCACAAACTCAATCAAAATGACACCATTCATGATTAGTTATCTAATCATATTGTGTCTAATACCAAAATTCCTAGACTTTACATTATAAAATTGGGTATGTGCCTTCGCCAAGGCAACAACATTATCATAAAGGACAAAAATAAGTGCTATCGGATTTGACCAAAGATGAATCTTATAGACTTAACTACTTAACCACCTTGCTTCTTTTTCTAACAACAACTAATGCAACAAAATCAGATTCCATTATAGAGTTCCTAATGCAAGTTTGCTTCCTCGGTGCCTAGGAAATGGCACATATATGAAGTAATAATAGCCAACCAGTAGTTGAGAACTGGTCCTATATATTAGTTATCTAACTTGCATCCAAAAGAAATATCATGCCTGATACTTATCATGGCATATATCAGGCCTAGTACTTGTCATAGCATATATCAAGTTGCTAATAACCATATACTACTCCAATTATTAAATAGGAATGACACTATTTGACATTAATTCCACCCTGGAATCCATTGGAGTGCTCATCGGAAAACAATCACTAAAATTGAACCATTTGAGAATTTTCCCAAAATAATGAATTTGATTCATTACTATACCTTTATGCACCCACTTAATCCTTATTCCAAGAATGACATCACCTTCTCTTAAGTATTTAATGGAAAATTTCGATTACAATAATTTCTTACTTTCATCTACCTGATCTTGGCCATTACCAAAAATAAACATGTCATCTACATACAAGCAGATGATTACTCATGCGCCAGTAGCATCTTTAAATCTACTATAAACACATTTTCAGATTGGTTAACTTAAAACTAGAGGACAAAACAACCTCATTAAATTTTTGATGCCATTACTTGTGTGCTTATTTCAACCCATATAAAGATTTAACCAGTTTAGGTACCATAGGCTCCTTACCGGGCATAACGTAAACTTCTAGTTTTTTCATGTAAACTTCTTCATTAGGTCCTTCATTTAAGTAGTTTTATTTTAAAATCCATTTGTTGGATAATCATATTGTGAATATTTTTCAGTTCAATTAAGAATCTAATAGTAGTAATACACGTAACTGGAGCATACATATCAAAATAAGAATCTAATAATAGTAATACACGTAACTAGAGCATACATATCAAAATAGTCGGTGGGTTTTTGTCTAAATTATTGAGTGACCATACGAGCTTTATACTTCCCAATAGACCCATCAACATTCATTTTTCTTTAGAAAATCCATTAGCAACCAAGTGGGATTAGTAACTGGAGGAAAATTAGACAACACTCATGTGATATTTTCCAGAATTGATGACTTTCATCATCAATTGCTTCCTTCCAAATCACAACATCTTGAAACACCATGGAATCTTCAAAGTTCTTAGGGTCATCCTCGACACTATAACAATAAAAGTATTGAAGACTAATTTCGTTTCTTATACCTTCCAACAAATACAAATAGAAGTCATAACTGAAATCTTTTGCAATTTGGGCTCTTTAACTTTTCTAGAAATTTTGTGCTTCTCGTACAAAAAACCGTCTAAACTTTATGGATTTTGCACCTCATTAGTGTCAACATTCAAATTCTTATGCCTTTGAATCGAAAAAGAACGCAACTCATCAAGAATCGCATCTCGTGACTTGATAATGATGTTAATCGGGAGGGGATCATTAGATTCTATTACATAGAACCTATATTCCTTATAATATACGCTATACTTAATGCTCTTCCAAAAACTTCCTTTTGGGATCGATAATTTTTACAACTTCCCGTTGTCCCATACCCGAAACTAGCTTAAATTTTTCTTTTTCTTGAACCAAAGTTAGTATGGGACAATTTTTTTTCTTTTTATTCGGAACCCTACTTAGAAAATAGAAGGCCATTAACATTGCCTCTCCCTAGAATCCCTCAGTCGATCCCGAGTAAGAAAGCATCAATTTTAGCATTTCTTTTAAAACTAGATTTTTGTGTGTGGAAATTTCGTTTTGTTAGGGCAAATAAGGTGGTATGGTCTCATGAATGATAAACACTTATTGGAAGTATATGGGATGTATATATTCCCCTCGCCTGTTAGTTCTAAGAAATTTGACTAGATTATCCAATTAAAATTCCACCTCAGGTTTGTATATTTTTAACTTTTCCAATGCTTCATTTTTAGCATTAACAAATATTTATAGCAAAACTGAGTACATTCATCAATAAGGTGATAACATATTTTTTATTTCCAAAGGTAGGAGTAGAGTGGAAATAATATAGGTCAATTTATACAAGTTCCAAAATAGTTGAATTTCTAGTAACACTAGGAAAGGTTTGTTTCATTACCTTTGTAAGCATTCATGTTTTATATTTTTCTAGATTCATGTCAAAGGGTGGAATAAGACCATATTTTGATATTTCATGCATCCTTCTAAATTTGACATGACCTAATGTAGCATGTCAAAGGATATATTCATCAATTTTAGAATAAGATCACAACAAAGAACTTTGAATATGCAATAACTTATTAATAACATTAAAACAAAGCATTCTATTGTTCAAATATCCAAAACTAATAAATATTCCACCTAGAGATAGGATATACTTATCCTATTAACAAATTTGTCTAAAACTATTAGAATTAAAGCAACTACCACTAAAAAGATTCTTTTGAATCTTAGGTATAAAAAAATATCAAAAAGTATAATATTGTTTATAGAAGTGAACTTGTGGAAAATAAAACTGACACCACAATGAGGTTTAAAGTAATCTTCTCTCGTACACAAAATAGATCCATCTTCAAGTGGTGTTTATGCTTCAAATAATCGTTTATCCTTGCATACATGTTTCGTTGCATCAGAGTTGATCCACCACGAAACATCATCATCCTATATATATAGAATGATTCTTGAATTAGTGAAGTATAATAAACATAATTTTTCTTAGAATTGTAAAAGTTACTCAAATATTGACCTCTTTTAACTTGGCCCTTAGACCCATTTCCACTTCCATTGGCACCACTGTTGCCTAGACTCATACGTTAATCACGCTTGCAATGTCTCACCTTGAAGCACCTCCAATAAACTAGTTCTTTTTTCTTTTTTTAGAGTTATTTAGGACATACTATTGATTATGTTTCTTGCCATGTCCCTTGTTATTTGGGTTCCATGGGTTTTCTTCAAACCGTGAACAAAGGGTTGTCCAAGTTTGACTTTCCCTTTGGTTTTCTTTTATGCACGAAGGGATTCTTCAGTGCACAAATGACTACAAAGTTGAACCATAGACAGTTCCTCCATTTTATGTTTCAAGTTATGTTTAAAGTATTTCCATAATGTTGGAAGCTTGTCAATCACACTTGACACATAAATGAATTCATCCATATTCATTTTATGAAGTTTGAATTGACTCAAAATGCGAAGGAGTTTATTGTATTTATCCATGAAAGATCTTGAATCGACCATATTATAGTTATTAAAGTTGCTAAGCATGAACTTCTTGATAGAAGGGTCCTCGACGATGTATTTGTATTCAAGGGTATCCCATATTTCCTTCGCACTTTTAGTATTACCATATATATCGAATAAAAAATAAAACATATTGTTCAAAATATGACCTCTGCAGACGTATTCATCATTGTCCGAGTTGCTACTCTTCATGCTCTCTTCCAACGTCTCATTTTAAACCATATCTAGCTGTGGAGTACTCAGCACATATGCAACTTTCAGTGTTTTCAAAATGAAGTGGATATTCTTTTGCTAGCGCCTGAAATCATTTCCTTCAAACTTGTCTAGTTTGTTGAATTTGTAGTCAACCCGCAAATTAAATCTTCCATTTCCACCAGATAGGAATAACATATCATATGTTAGGTTTTGGAAAGGTTTATGGTGTAAATCTGAATTCCTAGTGGATTTCATAAGTCACTTTCTGAACTGATATTTCTACCCTATGCTCGGGTTACAAGAAATGCATTCTAAGAAAATCCAAATGGACACTTACGAATCTAGGCACATAAACAATAGCTAAATTACTAGAAGAATTCTAAGTTTGTCAAAGAAGAAGAAGAGTTGAGAAAAGGATATCACAACTCAACGAGAAAAGTCGTATTATTATAGTTGACAATTATTTTTGTGATTAGGGCGTTTGTCTTATGAATTAGTCAAGTAATCACATAATTGTTGACATTATTATTGGTTTACAAAACTGACGAGATTTTCCAAATTTACCATAATCACACGCTAGCTGCAATTAAACTCAAGGGTACAGTAGAAAAGAACGGGATTGGGCTTCAAAAGGTGTCGGCTACCTTCTTACTAACAACACAGCTATGTGCTAGCACTCAATTAGTAGCATTGTCACCTTACTCAGCTCCTCAGCTGATTGCGGCTGCAAAGACTTGCTATAATTCAGATTTTCCACTATGATCTTAATTCAAATTGTCGAAGTTTACCATGATTATCATAATCACACACTAGGGTAGTGCCCCTAGGAATCTACAAGGGGGACAACCTCCCTTGACCCCTGCCTTTTTTCATATCTGGTTATAATTCGATCTTATATGTGTTTACTTACATACTCAAAGCACATAATATAGAGAACAAATTATAAACCACTTAGCTCACAGATTAATTTGAATTATACAAAATATATGATAACACGAAAATTACAAAGATATATAACTTCAAGACCCTGATGTCATTGGCTCTATATCGTCATGTTGACTCGTTTAATATTCTAGGTTATATTTTTAGTAGCTTATTTACATCATTACCCAACTTTCAATTGCTTTTACTAAAACAAATTCTCAAAATTATATATTTGGCCAATCAACTTTTATAAATTTACATTTGTTTTCTTTACCATTTTTTTTAGTTTTTCCTCATGAAAAAATATTTTTTAATTTATTTTTCATGTATATAAAAAATTATAATTAGGGCCCATAATTTTACTCTTTGCAGAGAGCCTTAAAAACAATGGAACGGTCGTGATACTATTAATGGTTTGTTTTTTCCATAAATAAAAGAAAGATCATAATTTTAGAGCTATTTTTAGTTTATATATATACAGTGTTGTAAAAATCTCAATTAGATCCCGATTAATCTCCGATTAATCCCTAGGTGCTACATGACCAATTAGAGAGCGCTTAGCGATTAATCCATGCATACAAAATGACTGAAACAGTAGAACCCGATAGAATTTTAACACTTTGAAGAAGTTATATCTCAATAGAAACTATTTGATGTATGATTAGTGTTGTGTTTATCATATTAACATATTTTGTTATGATATTAGGAGTATATATGAACTTTTATATGATATTAGTCATATTTAATTTTTTAAAATCTAATAAATTAGCAATTAATGGTCCCCGATTAATCTTCGCCTAGCCGATTAATCCCTTGTTCCCAGTCCACCGGCTAGCTAACGTCGAGCGATTTTTTCAACCTTTTATATATATATATATATATATATATATATATATATATATATATATATATATATATATATATATATATATATATATATCCAAAAACTTATATAGTACATGTTTTCTAGATATACTTGTTACAATATTTACTAGATACCTTTAATGAATTAAATATTAATTAAATGGTAAGATTTATTTATGAAAGAAAAATAGACTTTAACCATTATTACCTTTTTTTTTTTTATAAGTTGTAATCTATTAAGTTTCTATATGATAACGATCATATTTGTTATTTTTTTAAATTTATGAACAGTTTCAATAAAAAATATGAACAAGGACATATTTTGTAGGTCATACAAACAGTTTTTGTAATTTGTTTTTTGCACAAAGACCAAACCAATCAACATATGAAAGTCTAAAACACATGAACGGTTTATGAAAAAAAAATATGCAAATGGACATTTTCTTTAAATTTTAGTGATAGTTTTAAGAATTTATATTTTCTACGTAATGATCAGACATGCTAATATATAAAACTGTTACAACCAAAGTATGAAACTTAAAAGCATACTATTTATTTGTCATTTGTAATTAGTATATGTAATTATATGAAGTATTATTAGTTAACAAATCCAACATGACAAAAATAAACTAATACAAAATTTTAAATTTAAATGACTAAATCTGTTCATACAAAAAAAATATGAATAACTAAACGAGTTTCAATACAAGAAAACTTCAATTTTGCTATGGAAAAATGTTACAAAATTAAATTTTATAGCTATTTTTCTATGAAATATACTACAAAAGGATTTTAAGTAGCTTTTTTGTTACTGGAACTTCTACAAAATAAAACTTTTTTGCAAATTTAGAACTAGTTGCAAATTAAAATACATAGCTACTTTTAGATTTGCACATAAGCTTGCTTAAGAAAGGTGTACAAGTACATATTTCACTTGAAAGACAAATTACATAAAGAAGAAAAAGATTATGGAACTGAGACATAATCTCCATGGTCATTTATCTTTTATTTTTGTTAGAATCATATTTTTCATCTTCCCCCATCAACAGTAGTGCATTTGTTTTTCATGTTCACATTATATACCAAGATCACCTTCACCTACATTGAGGCTCGAACTTGATTGGCCAATTAGAAATGTAACACTGTCAAGTCATTTTTATCTCAATCGAATTTTGTTGATCAAGGTGTCAACTTTTATAAAATGACAATATTTAAATTGTTTGTTATATTGAGGATGTCGGATATCAATTACAAGCTACATTGGTCTTTTATTCGGCTAGGATATGATAGTTTACCGACTAAAAAGATCGGTCCATGTATATCCAATCATATTCCTAATTTTTTGAATAGGTGAATATTGCATCTATGATGCATCATGTTTGAAGTGGAACTAATATGGTATCACAATTATAATATCTAAAAATTCTTTATTTATATAGTTTCTATTAGTGTATGTTCATTATCTCGTTTGTTTCTCCGTCCCTGTGCTAAATCTTCCTTCTTGCTCTATTGCATATCAATTTTTAAATGAACTTTATTGTTCATATTCTATGCTAAACTAAGTAAAACTTTTAATGTTGTTATCTATATACTTAAGATAACCTAGACCTTGTTATTATAAAATGACTAACATGATCCATAGTTTTTTACTAGTTTAAAAACAGTTGTGAACTTTATTTTTCTTCTTTTTCTATTACATGAAAGCCTTGTGATACTCTCATGATAGTTTGTTCTTTCACATCGTGATATTTTTAAGAATTCTAATAGGAACTCTAAAGTTTCTAATTAGAGTATAACTAAAGTCAATTCCTTTAATATCACTGTCCTACCACCTACTCCCTCTTCCATCTGTTTGTCAAAACACAATTGGTGCCATTACTTAATTGCAAGAATCAACAACATACTTTCATTTATTTGTGCCTATTAGACCATTGTACTTCAAAAAGTCTACCTTAAATGCAAGCAGTTTTAACTAATATTAATTGGTAGATTTTTCAAAATAAAATGTACTAGTGTGAGAAAAAAATGAAAATACAATAACTTAACAAGAAAAAATAAGTAAAAGTAGAATACTATAATAAAAAGAAAATAGAAGTAAGTTTCTATTTCTTGCATTTAGCAATACAATATTTCATACCTGCTATCATTTTTTTTAAAAGATGTGGTACTTACATGATTATAAAGAGGCAATGGTTTCTTGTTTCTAATGAAAAACTTTATGGGTGAAACAAACTATTTTCATATTCAATTTGGCATGGATGTGTTGTTTGACTTTCAGTTTTTGTATTTAGATCACATTGCTACAATCGGTTAAATTTTCAAAATAAAAAGTAGGATACTAAAATAAATAAAGAAACAAATGTACATTTCTATTTTAATGTAAAAAGTAGGATGCTTAAATTTTTAGTAAGATGTTTCTATAATATTTTAGAACAAAAAGATCTATAAGCTCCTAAATTTTTAAAATTTTAGGAAAGATGTCACAATTCTTATTAAGAGGATCATATAGTGAGAAATCAAAGGAAAAGAAAGGAGCTCCAACATTGAAACGAAAGCAAAATGGAATATTGAAGAGTACAAGAAGAAATCAAATAAAAAAAATTTGTTTAGATGTGTAAAACAGAGCCCTTTTTACGCATACCGGTGGATCATCTTTCACATTTCAAGATTGAAAAATTGAAGAAGTTAGTTTAGAGGCAACACGAACAATGTGACGATATTCATCAAAAATATGAGGATGCTCAATAAAAGAATGCCGAGTTTCAACAGAAAAATGAGAATGTTCAAGTAGTATGAAGAACAATTGGCACAATTAATGAATGTGATTAATACTTTAAGCAAACATGTCAAAACTTTTATTAATTAATTATAGAATAGTATGTATCCAATAACATTTTATGTTTAATTTGTAGCGACTTTTGATTTTGAAATATGTATCTTTTAATGTATTGGATATTTCTTTTAGTTTCTAAAGATACTCTTTTACTTTTTGTTTTATATTAATTGTATTTTTATAAATTGATATAATTAGTCAAATTGAATACCCTAATGTTATGGACTAATGGTACTAAACAATTGCAATGGAATTTGATATGAAAAAATTGCTAGGCTAAGGAAAAATTGTTAGGGAATTTACTATGAAAAAATTGCTACGGATGTAACTATGGAAAAATTGCCACGGTAAATTTCATCTATTAGATATGTATTTGATCCAATATTTGACTGACGGTACTATCAGTTAGCGGTTACAAAAATATAAGTAACCATGTAAAATTTTAAAGTTAGATGACCTTAGCAATCTGAAAAAGTTTACCCACTAAAGATATTCACAAAGACTACGGTTAGATGTAAAATTCTACATAAATCCTTTAAGACAGTCAAATAAAACTCATTGACGTGGACGTGGAAACTATCTAACAAAGTTGGTGCTCTAATTAAGATGAGACATAGACCCATCGTTGAATGCATTGATGTTTTTAAACATTATTCAGACTAATGTATCTATCAAGTTGTTTAAACATTTAGATTTTGACAAAAATTTGACTTTGCATGCTTCTGTCGTTAACTAATGATTTGTGCACTAAAAGTCTAAAAACCAAACTAACGTACCTATCAAATTATATTGACAATTAAATTTAATAAGTTTTTTTTGACTTTGCCTGCTTCAGCCGTTGACCAATAATTTGTGGACAAAAACCCGTACCCTATTTTTCCTTTGCATATCATTTTGGAAGGGGTAATACTATAGGCACAAATTTAATTCCAAATACAAAAATGAATTGATCACGGTCTCATAAAATTAACATGGTCTCAAATGAATATATATATATATATATATAAAAGGTTTGATTTGAAAATCAAATATAAATATAAGGATATTAATGTAAGTTGAATAGTAACAATTCATGAATTTGAATAAATCCGGCTGATGGGACAAATTTAATATAATATAGTAAAAATGACTAAGTTTAGTAAATGATATATATATATATATATATATATATATATATATATATATATATATATATATATGATCTACTCATGAGATTAAATATAAAAATAATTTTAAAATACAAAATAAAAAGAAAAATTCGAAATTTTTTTTTAATTATTATTTTTGTCACTTTAGTTACCTAAAAATAAAAGAAAAATTACCGTTTTTTTAAAAATATGTTGAAATATTCTAATAGAATATTATATTATAAATATTCTAATGTGATTTTTAGAATGTTATAATATTCTATTAGATTTGTCAGATATGTAAAATATTCTAATATTATAAAAGAATATGTAAAATAAAAGTTTTTATTTTTTATTTTTTTTGGAAAATATAAATGACAAAAATAATATTTGAAAATTTTCAATGATTTTGGATTTTAAATATATTTTTTATCTACAAAATAACTTGCTAGGATTGCATCTCACGGTCTCACAAAATTAGGTCGTCTCATATAAACCTAACCCTATATATATATATATATATATATATATATATATATATATATATATATATATATATATAAATATTAATTTTTTTTTACTTTAGAAACATCATAATCGCATGTATATAAATTTGCTAATTTAAAAAAAAAACAATTCTTTTATTTATAGGGATATATATATATATATATATATATATATATTGATATATTAATTTTTTTTTTTACTTTAGAAACATCATAATCGCATGTATATAAATTTGCTAATTTAAAAAAAAAACAATTCTTTTATTTATAGGGATCTTAATAACTATAATTAATAAAACATAAACTTGATTTTATTAATTATCAGATATTATAACCATAGAATTATTACAATTAATGTGTGTTGCAAATGGAGAAATGTAGAAATTCAGTCGAGCAACATAAACAGTTTCCCATCTAGCAGACCATGATGATCTGTTGTGATGACAAAGTGGCAAAATAGTAGGCATTGGATATGCTCCTTGTAAATCAACATTCATATAATGATCACCTCTAACAAAAACAATAACAACAACTCTATGAGTTGAGATGTGTGGGGGACCAAGCAATAGTGTAAAACATGTTGACGGACTATCTTTGCTTAGAAAAAGAACTATTACATCATACTTATTAGCAATGAGAAAGCTAGTGTCCAAATTAATCAACCAACGATCTTTAGGTACGAAATGTGATCCATTGAAATTCAATGAGTGATTTATGTTGATTAAATCGTAATAAAAAAATATGTGTGTACTTAGCTGGGTGTGCTAACAAATCATTCTATAAATCTAAAAAAATTTGACGCCAATTATCTTCGCCATAACCATAATCGAGACATACAGCCATTGCATGAAATCCATAATTTTCATCTCCCCTCATGTTTTATATGTTTGTGACATATGGATCAAACTGATACGTCATTCATAAGTGCATCTAAATTATACATTACTTGTTCTTTCTTGAAGTACGATTTATGCATCGGTTGTTCCTGATTAAAGATTGAGTTGAACATTAGAGGTTCTCAGAACGAGTACGTGTTGTGCCTATCCAGGTCTTGGTTTAGATCAAACAAATTAGACCATATATAATTAGGCGTATAAGTAGAAATGCTACATCTAGACAGATATTAAGTTGGTGGTGCTTGAGTTGGTTGATTTTTAGGTGGTGGATCTTGAGTTGGTGGGTCATGTTTTAAATCGATATGAGTTTTCTTGAAAAGTTTTTTCTTTAAGGAGAGGCGCCCACGAGTACTTTTGTGAGTAGCAGGTTCATAAACTAAAGTTGTTGATAGTATGATTAAGTTTAGCTACTTCCATTCTAAACTTAACTTAACAACTGTCTTGATTGTTTTTCGTGATAAGAATTAAACATATTTTCCTCAACAATACAACCGAAATTGTCATCTTTTAACGGTTTGCATTCTAATAAATCTAGTTTCTTCCAAAATTTATTGATTGAGATAAGAGATACATAATGTCATTTTTTTTAACAAATATAGCTTGTTCGTGCGCACACGACATCCCATAACTTGTACGTACTTGACATCCACAATTTTCATAAACAATTCCAAATTCTTTTGACCTCTTGTATTCTTTGTAAATTATATCAAGTGCATAAATTAAAATGAAACGACACAATGGTTTTAGATGTGGTATTTTGTAGTACCGATGTACAATCAAAATTTTGTTATGAGCAAGACTCGCTTTTATACATGCGCATTGTGACTCAACAAAATCATCAATATGCTTCAATGACTTGTCGATATCTTATCGCGATGTTTCGACATATATATATATTTTTAACTTGGCATCTTGACTTTCAACTCTATTAGTTGTATGGTTGCCAAAGTTAAGAAACTTCTCGGTCCATGCAGATACGAACTTTTTGTTGTGTGGTGTCAACCATGTTTTGTTTAGATAAACAAATGCATCTGAAATACATAATCAAATTTCAGTTGATGTAATGAATTATAACATATTATAATGTATATTTAAAAATACCTGGATTGTTTGTAATTTTTCAACTTGTGCCAAATTCTTGTTGTATGTTTCATTTGTTTTAGAGTTAACCAACCTCGTCCACGGCGTATAAAGAATATCCCAACATGATTTGCAATTCTTCATGATATTATTATTTATATGCCATCTGCAAAGTAATCCTTTAGCATCTGGAAATATAATAGCGTATGCGTTCATGAGAGCCATCTCTCTATCAGTCACAATAAGATGCGGCAACACACATCCTTCCGTTACTGATTTTATACAGTCTAAAGCCCAAAAATAGTTAGACTGTTTTTCTTCATGCATGAACACAATCGATAATGTCATATTTTATTAGAGTTACACCAACAATCTCTAATAGAGGCATCCCGTACTTGTTTGTCTTATATGTTGCATCCATTAACAAGACATGTGGAAATGCATGTCATATTTCTAATGATCTTGAATGAGAAAATAATAAATCTTCTAACTTATTTGTCAAAACATTTGCACAATTATAATAAAAATATCCATTCTGATCCAGAAATTCCATAACACCTTGCATTTGAGTTTTACCTTCTCTCTCCCTACGAACGAAGTTTTTCATCTGCATTGTAGATAGTTTTGAGAGCAGATACATTTTTTGGATTTAGTTTTTTTTTTAGTGAAGATAATATATCCTTTAGTTTGACATTTTTTTTCAACAAATATTTCACTATTTGACATTCATTTTTAGTTAGCCGTCGTGGATAAGGATGACCTTCCAAATATAATGATGGCTCATGGTTATGAAATTCACATATCATTTTTATCTTCCAAGAATTATCTACTGAAGAATATTTTACCTGTAGGCTAAATGGACAACTACTTTTTTTGTCCCTGTTTTTTTTGAGATTTGTGTACTTTTGTGTGTACCTCTATGATTACATTAAAATACAACATTAAAGTTACGTTTAGAAATTTTTATGAAGATGACATAACCTAAAGTATTTGCCATATTTTTCACCCAATCCATTAATTCTTGATGAGAATTGAACACCTGGCGATTATATTATTATTAGTAACTAACAAATCCACTCGATGCTAATATTACTATAACAGTATACTAATGAATTTATACCTTATCCGTTTTGAATTGTGATGTGTCGTCGAATAAATACTTATTTTTATTCAAACATTCATTTTCATCTGCTTCATTTGTGTCAATTGGATGGATATCCATTTTGAATGGCGATGTGTCGTCGAAATAATAGTTACTTTCATTCAAGCTATTATTTTTGTCCACTTCATTTATGTTAATTGGATGAATGTCATCTCTCTAAACATAACTCAAAGAAAAACATACATTTAACAAGAAAAATAAAAAAAATAAGAAAGCTTAAGTACAAATACCTCATAATATGTATCACCTATCCATTCTTCCAAACTTGTCATTTAATAAAATCTATATTTATAACAAATATTGTACGTTTGCTTTTAACGAAAGTTACTTTCAAAATGACATTCCAAGTCACTTTCAGTTTAACAAATAAGAAAAATCAATCGTCTACAGAGAAATTGAAACCAAAATTTCAATTTTATCCCTTTTATTTTTGTTAATGTTTCATAGTTTATACTTCTTATTTAACAAATTAAATTCTTTTATTAATATTTAAAAAGATTTAATAATATTCATTATTACTCCCCTTTTAAATGTATTCATGGGATCGTTTTAATTATATAACTTTTATGATTAAATAAAATGTTTCTATTTGTTAATTTTCAAAATTAATATAGTTTCAAGGGTTTAAGATATAAATTAAAAAAAAATCTAGTGTCTTTACTAAAACTATAATTTAAACTGGAGGTATAAAATTATAATATTACATTTCGTTGTTAGATTGATTGACACATACATATTGACACGATGATTGAACCTTATCAATATCATCATTGAACAATATAATGTGACACAAATGGAACCCTAATTGGCACACATACATTTTTATTTGAATGTGTTAATAAATATCTTTAACGGATAATAATGTAAAATAAAATTGTAAATGTCTATTTATAATAACATTGTAAAATGTACAAGGGGTAAGTGGTTGTTATCTTACATTTTAATAGAAATTTGTAAAACATGACAATTATGATTAGTTCATTATTTTAACAGTAAACACGTAGGAGCTTGACAGAAATTTACAGTAGTTTATTGCAATTAGTTAAAATCATGATCACTTTTACACAATTCATTTGTGTCAATAGGAGGACCCATAATATTTTTTTATATAAATATACATGTTTTCTACTGTAGTATAATAATAATAATAATAATAATAATAATAACTAAAAGGGTTCCTCGGCGCTGCGGGGGTTGGAAGGTGTCGTTTCTGTGTTAAAGTGGCACCCAAACACACCTAAGAACTAAAGTGGCTTTACAACACTTGTTCATATTCTTTCAATTGCAGTTTGTATGTTTGGTTCCATGGATTACAATAAATCAGTCTGTTTGATGCACTTACCCTCATTTCTCCTTATTATGTATGTTTTAGTGTTTAACAATTCTACAAAACATTTATGCTCATGGAATCTGATTAAGAACATTTAATTTACATGATTACATACCAATCAAGATTCAATAGCCATTTTCTTTCGTACTGATGTGATATGCAAATAAAAGATGAATTATGCTAGAAATTGTTTCATATAAAACTTAGATTCGTTAAAATTTTTTATCTTTTTTCTTCTTTCATAGTGACCATTGTTCCAAATCCATCTCTTTGAAATAATTGCTTCAATAACACTCCAGAAATATTTCCATCTAGTAGATGCACTCTCTTCACACCTCCCCGTGGTAATAACGTTAATGTTAGATGAGGCCATTTACATCTTTTTGTACAAACAAAAGATGTAGAGAAAGTCCCTGACTCCCTATCCTATCTTGCTCCACCTTTTTAGGTTAGTTTAGATAAGGGTCTGTATACCTAAGACATGTTTCGTTTCTAGACGTGATAAACCTTCTAAATGAGACTAAATGACCATTTTACTCTTACATTTAAGAAACAAATATAAAGTACTCCCTCCGTCCCAAAATTATAGTCCATCTTTCCTTTTTGGTTTGTCCCAAAATAATAGTCTACTTCTAAAAATAAATAACATTTTTACCAAAATACCTCCTCATTATTACTTAACCAACTAAGCATTTAATGGAACATTAAATACAAAGTAAGGAGAAAACTGTCATTTTATAATATAAAGTTAGTGGTAATTAATGTTTTTCTTAATCTGTGTGTTTTTTGTCTGTGGACAATAATATTGGGACAGATGGAGTAAAAAAGAAGCAATCCCTTACTCCGTACACACAAAAGCTGCAGCACCCAACTCTGAAATATAACCATTTGATCTACATACTCCCTCTTGATCACCAATAGCAAAATCATTCACATGGTTAGAGTCAAACCCAATTCCATCCCAGAACGTGCGATTGGAATTGGAATCGAAATCAGAATTGGAATTGGAATTCGAATGGCCTTTCTCAGCAATGGCATTTACATAATTATCATCTATTTCACTTTGCTTCATCAACCTATCTGCATCTTCAACACTCAAAAATCTAATAACATGGACCAATTCATCCAAGATCTATAGATAACCAAGAACAAAAGACAGTGTAAGAATGATTGGTCTCATGAATAGTCATGATAAAGAATCAACATAGACTTCTGTATATGTTCATATATATTCATCAGGTTGTAAGTAATTTACCCGTTGAAGCCTTCAAATGTTCAGGTGTTGTGATATTTTAAAGCAGTGATCCAAGTGCATCTCCCCAATATGAATGTAATAGGAATAATGACAGACATAAACTACCTGTACTTTTCTTAACATATACTCTTTAAACAACTACAACATTCTCAAAAGTAAAACAAAAACCAAGAAAATCAATGTGAATACAGATTAATAAGTGATAAAAATGTCATCTAGTTATATGATCATGGGTGGGGTTAAATGCAAATGACAAACCCGATTATGCAATTGTAGGTAGTCAAGTGCAAAGCTGTAAGTATATTAACCCTGAAAGCTAAATAAACAAAAAAATTCAACTAAATGTGATACTGTTTGTAAAATGAAACCTGTAAAACAAATCAAGAACCTTATTCAACTCCATGTAGACACACATAAGATATTTTAGTTACCGAACTATATATTTTTTTTATTTTATTTTTATCATTTAGTCACTTTTTTTTTTCTTTTTATTAATTTCGGTAAGCAAATTTATTATGATTATCAAAAGAAATAATACTTTAATGGTTAATTGACAATATTATATGGAAGTGTTTGTGTGTATATGTGTGTTTTTCTTTGTTGTATACTTGGTAAAATCACTGAAAATTAGTCAAATCACTATGTTAGCCAAATCACTATGTTAATGCAGGACAATATACTTTGAATATATTTGTAGAGAAAATGGAAGGATATAATAACATTGACTTAAGGTTGATCACAAATGTCTTTGCATCTAGTCTTTTTCTACCTTTCATACAATTAACCAAATCTTCCAAAGTCTGAGGAATATCAGGCCTTCCCACTATCTCATCTTCGCAAGATCGGTCCTCCAATATTTCATATATTACTTCTGGCAACTTGTCAGAATAAAAAAATAAAAAATTTTAGTCTCAAAATTCTTAGAATTCAAATAAAAAAATGAAAGTTTGGTATATTACAATCGAATTCGATCGAAGGCTTCTCCCCTTTAAAAGACAAAAAGTTTGTACGTAAAATAACTTTTAAAAGAATGTTACTCTTTTGGCTTAGAGGCAAAAGAAGTGTTATTAGTGTCTTCAAAGAAATTTTCTTCAATCCTATTAAAGGAATCCAAGAACATCATGGAGCTTCTACCATTACCATTCGAAACGAATAGGAACTTTCTAGTTGAGGATGTTTTTAATCTACAGAAGAAAAAATCAATTGAGATCATTTTTTGTAGTAAAATACTAATCTACCCTGTATTTTATCAGTCTCTATTAGAAACAGGTGTAGCGAGCTTACCAGTGGTTTGGAAAGGAAAACAGGTGATTCAAGGGAAGAAGTTGGACACGTGTTGTTCAGCTTTGGATTTGTGTTACTGTATTTGGTGTGAAAATTTCCAATTTACAAAAGCAATACCAATAGAAACCATCTCCAAAAATTATATTAGAATGTCATAAAAAAGAGATAGAAGTCGATAGTTATATCTTCATAAAATAAAGCTCGGCGTCATTTAGATTACATCTGTACATGAACACATAATTTAGTAAAAAAGTAAAAATAAAGCGCAAAAAATGAAGAAAATAAGCAAAAACAACAAACCATTAAGGATTACAACAACATGGATTCCTATCTTAGCTTATTATGGTTCTTATGTTCAATATATCAACGAAATTGCATGTTATTGTGTTCAATATATCAGTAAAATCAGCAAAAACCAAAATAGAAGCAAAAAATATATGATGGATTTGTATTACCTTGTCAGATATTTTCAATCTATAATTCAAAAATCGGTCCAATACTTTGAAACATACAAAATAAACAAATAATATAATAAAATTTAAGCATAGTAGATTAAAAACAGAAGAAGCAAGAGATAATTGGCTTAAAGAAAGATAGTTAGAGTTTAATCAATTTCCAAAAAAATCTTGTTCTTTTTCTGTTTCGCGGTCGATTTAGATTGTAGAGACCGTCGATAGGAAAAGGGAACGGTGGTGTATTCCAGTCGATGTGGATTAAGATTGTGGAAACGGTCGATTGGAAGAGGGATTTTGGAATGGCCGACTGTTATATGGGTCAACTGTAAACAAACAAAATTTGAGAAACAATCTAATCTAATATACCTAATTAAAACTTTGTAATCAAAATGGGTCACTCACAACGATCCTTTTCATTCCTTTCTTCCGCACAGAGTTTGTATGAAGCGTCGTACTGCACAGTAAGAAGGTCATGTCGATAACCATATAAACGATTAATCCGTAAATTGAAATCAACAAACCATTAGAAAAATTTAGGACTTAAACCTACTTGAATCAAGTTCTCGAGCACTCATCGTTCTCCGATGGTGCCGACGTCCAGGGCCAATAAAATTAGAGGTTAGGGATTTATCAGCCGCTGATCAAACCAGAAAATGAATCACCTTTTTAGAGCAAATGAAAAAAAATCAGATGAAAAGAGATTTGAGGCAAAGCATCGACATTGGAGGAAACACGATAAACCTAAAACCGAAGATGTAAGAAACATGAGCAACCTGAAATCGAGGATTGAATGAGAAGAAGAAAGAAATCGACGCTGTGTTCAGCAACTAAAGTTCTCCACAAACTTATTCTACTTTTTTCATCCGATGGAGTCCACACCTAGAGAACATACATGCAGTGATTGAGAAAATGGTAGAGAAATAGACACACATCGCATCAGCTTAGCACGAAGTCATATAGAAAACTAAGGAGGAAAATGGTAGCGGATTACCCGAGCCAAATCGAGAAGAAAGAAAACGAACCACAGCTGGAAGAAGCGGTAGAAGAGGGATATAAATGGTAGAGGCTAAAACTAATCAGGAAGACGCTGACACTAACTGAAGCAGACGGTGGTCTTAGGAGTACTCAATCACTTCTAAAGACAAACCCTCATAGAGGGTGGAAGAATCGAGATGAAGAAGCGGTGGGGGATAAAAGGAAGATGGTGGAAGGATCGGGAAGTAAAAGGCGTAACTCTGTGGTAACCTGAGGAACAGTATCCTGGTTAGGTACTGTTTGATGGACTAAATTGCCAATGTGAGAAACTCTAGTGGCAAAAATCTAAACTATTGAAAATATAAAAAGTTATGTACCAATTTTGCTAAGCTCTTAGGAACTTTACTTCCTTAGAGGTGGATAACTTTAATATATATATATATATATATATATATATATATATATATATATAATAGACTCGAAAATGAAAATGTTTAAGTAATATATAAAACTTTAAAGAGAAGAAGGGCTAAATTACGAATTTTGTCTATACCAGAGGAGTCTAGTTTAAAATTTAACAAAGAAGTAAAACGTGTATATAGGAGGACCCTTTTCAAAGAGGACAAACATCAGACACATATGTTGCTTTAGAAAAATAGTTTATATATATATATATATATATATATATATATATATATATATATATATATATATATATAGAGAGAGAGAGAGAGAGAGAGAGAGAGGGAGAGAGAGAGAGGTAAGTTCAAATGTTTCTCACATCTATTGTGTGCTAGAATGTACCAATAAGAATTGAGTAAACATTAAATGTATATTAAATGATATCTATATTTTTAAATCTTTTTTATGAAAACTAATTTAATTCGTCATTAATGTCAATAATAATATTTTTTCAGAATGAATTCATATATAAAATATTAAGAGTGTATTCTAGGAGAACGAGAGTATATTCTATCAGAATACACCCTCATTCTTCATATTCCATACAACTTTATTGTATTTTAAGTGAATGAGTCCTGAAATTATGTTATTGCTGACATAAAAACCTAGATACGAATTTATTCTGAAAGAATTTTATTGCTGACATTAATGACGAATTTAATTAATTTCCATAAAGAGAAAATTATAATTATGGATATCATTTAATATACATACAATTATGGAAACCATTTAATATCTATCATTATTTAATTAAATAATAATATAATTTTACTTAATTCATATTGATCCATTCTAGCACACAATAAATGTAGAAAACACTTTAACCTAGCCCTATATATATATATACTAGGTTATAACCCGTGGAAACCATGGTAGTTATGTTCAATTTTTTTTTATTATATAGAAAAAAATAAGATTAAATGTCAACATAGTAAAAAACAATGTATTTCAGATTGTAAGTAAAGCCGGATGAATTTGATAAGTAAAAAAGAAAATCTTTTAAATTACATTTTGAAACACTTCTTGGTATATATCATTTGAAGTTTTATTATTTGACGTTTTATTGGTTAAATTACAATTTTTATCTAAAATCAGTAACTTCAATCATTATATCCTTATTTTTCTGGATAAAATAACATATAACTGATCGTATGAGAAAATTGGTTCTTGTAAAAAAAATCAATATTTGACATCGGTTGACATTGACTTTTATTTATGGTCATAGCAAAACAAACACCAACGAAAATTGTCTCATTTTCAATTTGAATGGAATTTTGACATCGAAAGGTGTTAAATACAATTTATAAAAAGAGTATGTACTATATAAAAGTGTATAGATAAATATATGATAAAGTCATTGTTATTGTATATTATTACTAAGCATTTTGTATGTATAATTTTTTTTAAAATTAAACGTTAATGATGAAACATTAATTTTGTAAACTAAAATTTAACAATAATAGTTTATTGTGTTCAAAAAGCTATAAACGTATTTGTGATCGAAAGTAAACAAATATAATTTTTTATAATTATTTAAAGATAAAAAAGTAATTACATAGGTAAAACGTTAGTGGAAAAAAAAAGTTACGCGGACTTATGCTGATACTCTAACAAAGTATAGAGACTAAATTCAAACTTTATTTAAAAAACATGAAATTGGATTACAGGAGATCTACAAAATTTTAAATCAAAGATAGTTACCGGTTAAAAAAAAAGGAAAATTTGAAAATTTCTTATAAATAATTCTTAATTTTTCGAATATTTATGTTGCTTTAGAAAAATAGTTTATATATATATATATATATATATATATATATATATATATATATATATATATATATATATATATATATATATATATATATATATATATAAAAGAATAAGTTATATGGAAAACAAATAACTAGGGCAACATCTACCGGAATCAATAATCAAATGACACGTGTCCATTTATTTCTTCATAAGTAATGTATTGTGAAAGTGGTATGTTGTCATGTTTTCATTGGTTCAAATATGTGTTGCCCTAATCATTCATTTTCCATATAACTCTTCCCTATATATATATATATATATATATATATATATATATATATATATATATATATATATATATATATATATAAAACTTACTGTCTATATAATTATTATCTAACTTACCTTTCGATTTTTTTCATGTAAAAATAGATTCTAATTATTTAATGTGTTTTTTTTAATCTCTTGTGTTTTGTTTAGTTTTTTGTTTGCTACTTTTATAATTTTTAATTTAAACCACACATGTGTTGGAAATAATGTCAGCAATAGTTGGGGATAAGTTTGTTAATTTATTAGCGTTTAATAAATTAATAGAACCATATATCAAATGGCTTACATGTAAATATTTGAAAATGAAATCTTATTCATAGTTACTTAGTCACCAAGTAATTATCCCATAAGAAATCGTATACATTCCCCTACAAGTAGAGGTTCCCAAAACTAGATTTGGAAGTCAAATCTTATTCATAGTTACTTAGTCACCAAGTAATTATCCCATGAGGATCGTATACATTCTTGAACTCCTCCTACAGTCAAATCCTTGAATTTCCTCGACATTCGTGATACATATACCTAAACTCCGTGATGCGTATGGCGGACATAACCATAATCACTAAGGGTTAATGGTGTATCGGTTTAGAAGGTTGTCAAGGTTGATGGCCCACTTCTTTGTGTACGATCACGAGAGATGACTCATTTTTTGAATTCTAAACATCCATTCAGTTGATGAGAAGAAACACAAAGACTTTAAGGTTATGATTTATAATATTTTTATAGTTTTTCTTAGTCGCATTAGATATGATTGAGATTGTGGTTCTCTTATGTGTAATGGGATTTTATTTATTTGCTTCCGCTACGCCTTTGTGGAATTTTACTTCACAATAACACAGCATTTGTATACGATCATCTAGTCAATTCTTTTCTTTTTTAATTCTGATTTCGAATCTTATTTGTTTAATCTTGTTTGCATGATGTGGATTGATCGGATCAATCAATATATTTTAAAAGTTTTGAATTAACTATTTTAATCATTGAAAATTGAATTAGGTTTTGGAGGTAGAACCGTTTTTGCATCGAAAGTATGACGTGACACCTCTTTGTTTGTGACGTGTAGACGGGTAAATCCCCATAACCATAGTCTCTAATCATAACGCAAACCTTCATGGCTCGTAACACGTCATACACTATTCACATAATCCAGAAATTTTTATCTTTTTGAATTGAATATGTTGGCCATTGAATACATTGACTCAAAAAATTAATTATATACATATGAAGTTTTTACAAATATTTGTTATCTAGTTGCTTGTTAGTTTAAATTTTCTTAATCTAATTGTTAAGATAAATATAAGAAAATTGTATGTCAAAATTACTTTTATCCTTATGGTTATTCATTTGATCTAAAAGTTGTAATCCAAATTGTCTTTTTTAAATTGTGTGGATATGATACAACGGCCCTCGACTTAACCTATTTATTAAATTTATGTTTTGGTTTGGTTTGGTAACCTACATGTCATATTGCTTTTATTATGTAATATGTAAATTTCCATTTAAATTGTAATAGTTTTTTTAGAAAAATTGAATTTGAATAGAAATTATGTAATATAATGAGGACCATTGACACAAAATACGAGTCTAGGAGTTTGGAGTCTCATCGAGTTCGAACAAACATCAAGAGTTGGTAGTTGAAAGAGTGAGAGTTTTGAAGTGTCTTTCTGTCCTTAACATGATCATGTATTCCCTTTGAAAGCTGACGGGGTGATGCATAGGATCGAAGTTTGTGGTATCGTTATTTGTTTGTTATACGTGAATGTCTATTTTAATAGTGATTTAAAATTAGAAACTAAATATTGTTAAAAGTTACCAACTAAAATAAGCTTTTATAAAAGTTATAAAATGTGCTTAAAAATTTGATTGATTTTAAATGAAAGTAAAAGTGTTTTAACTGAACAAGAAAAAAACCCATTTATATAAAAAAACCTAGATCACATATTACCCATGAAAAAACACACTTCATTATAATATGTTGGTGTAGGGATATGTGTATAGTTAACGCGTCAATTGGATTATAGTTGAGCTGATGTGATATTCATGATAACTAAAACATAACTTTAGTCCGGGATCACATGGTTTTTTCACGGTTGATTTACCATTTAAAATCATGATTCATGAAAACCATATCCTGATTTTGGATGATATCAAACAAATTAAACATGCTATTGAACTAAGTCCAAAAATCGCGGCAGATCTAGGAGTCTCTTATAGGCTGAAGTTTGCAAACATTTTGTCTACCCAAATAACTCATTGGTGTGATTACGATAAACCTACGCACATCATGGAGTAAAATATGGATCGCAACCTTATTGAAACAATTTATTTGGTATTTATTTTTCTAAGTAATTGAATAAAATAATTAAAACATTATTTTTTAGATGGATACAAACATGAGAACACCTCCTACTCCACACACAAATCTATACAAACTTCTCTCAGCTCCAAATCCTATAATGGGACAAACTGATATTATCAAAATACCTTGATTAGATTTGTGCCTTGAGAATCACTCACATGTACGAGAAAAAGTAGTATGTTTTGGACAAGGATGTCTGTGACACACTTGAAGATGATGCAACCAAGGAAAAGTTATAAGACTTTGAGCAATGTCTCACTAACTCCAAAAGAACATCGAGAATCTTGGGGCCTTCGACATGAATACATAGCTCAAGGAAATATTCCAAAAGAAAGCGAGGAAAACATAATTCGATGTTTTTAAGTCTCTTCTAGGATGCAAGCTTCAAGAGGTAACTTTTGTGAGAACACAATTTATGAAAATTAAGTCATACATTGACAGACTATAGTGTTTTGATTTTCCATTTCCTCGGGAGTTGGATACTATTAAATGTAATTTTTTGCATCTTTTCCATTAGTCTTTATCAGTGTTTTATACCATAATTTATGTTTTTATATATGTTTTAGTGTAAAAAATGGTCATCTCATTTTTTTTGCTAGAATTCCCGTACTACAACTATTTTTATGTGAAATATTTTGGAGGGAGCATTATTTTGGAACCTAAAACATTTGAGGAAGCTGGAAGACAGATTAATTTTTCTAAAACTAAAGAATTCGTGTTTGAATCGTTCATTTATGGACTTACACGACCGTGTTTTTCATACCACGATCATGTTTTTATTTCGTAACATTTTTGGACCATTTGGTGGGCATTTGGGACTTCGACTAAAAAACAAAATCATGTTTGTGGGTCGTGTTTCTCTTACACAACTTTTTTCAAGTTGAAAATCAATTTTTGAGACCTCAAAGGAAAAATACGACCACAATGGCCGTGTTTCTCAGAAATCACGTTCGTGTTTTTGGTAAATGACCAAAATAACATCCTACTTCATTAAAAGTGAGCATGGAACATTTCTTGAATTATTCGTATTTTTCATATTTTTTGCGTTTCCGAAAATTCGGCCTGTAACCATAGAATCCTTATCTGATAATACATGCTACATATAAGTACCCTTCCTGACTTCTAGATCAAGGAGACTTTCATCAGATTCAAAATCAGAAAAAGGCAGACGATTTCCAGCGGTTTAGATGTTTACCGACAAGATACGAAAATCTAAAGATTGTGTTCCAACTAGTTAGTCCAGTTAGTTTACTTTTATCATTTAATTAAATTTTTATTAGTTTTAGACTATTTTTTTTGGCTAAAAACTTAGTTTTCAGTTTTGCACGTATTTCGACTTTTATGCACTTAATATAAAGATTTGGTTTTTTACTTTGTGTTTCTATCTAGTGGTTTTAGTTCGGTTCTTAATAAATGTTTGGTTTTTGATTCATTTTGGACTGATCACCCATTTTAGGATTTAGTCAATCTAGTTAATTAGTTGTTAAAGGCTATGATTGTTTTAATAAAAATGGTAATAAGTAACATGTAAAATATCGGTTCGGCGTTGGGATTTGATTATGTTATAGACTGAAAATCAAATATTTCTCCACTTCCAAGCTTGTGAGAAGCATTGAGTATTGCTTGGAATTTTACATATATCTTAATGCTATTTTTCTAATTTGATTAAAAGCTTGTTTAATTAGGTTAGTAAAATGTTAGGATCAATTGAAAAGCTTATTTTTGTTAATTAACTAGGTAAAAGGGAACTTGCTAGAGTGTGTTTGTAGTTTTCAATACCAACTTAAATAGAACACATCTTAAATAACCAAATATGGATTGATTGAATAATTAGGAGAGTCGTAGTAGAACTAAAACGTATTTTCATTATAGAAGTTCCTTTAGTTATTTCACTATAGTTTTTAGTTATTAGTATTACAACAAAGCCCCATATTTTTATATTTTTTACGGTTTTGACTAGAATGTGCCTTGGACAAAAAGGAATTCACCATTAAATTGTGTCCATGACGATTCGACCCCACTTCCATATGTTATCCTTTTAGTACAACCAAGCTGTGATATTTTATTTGTTTAGATGCAACCGTCATGCTTAACAACTACTGACATATTACTAAACTTAATGTCCATTTCGTATCATCAGTTCATCATGAACTATTATAGTGTGAAAAATTTGGAAAATACCTTGATGAAGGTAGATGGCATGTTAAAAACTATCGAGCCTAGTATGGCCAAGCCTCATAAAACCAGCTCTAGAACTTTCGTTTTGGCTATTAAGGACGGATTTGTAAAGATGAAGAACACTTATTATCAACAAGTAGTTGGACAATCGAAATAGATCCCTAAAAAGAAGCCCATTTGTAACATAGCTTTTGGGATAACAACAAAACAAGTTAAACACTCCAAAAAATGTCAAACAAACTTTGATGAACTTACAGACCTAAACTTTTGAAAAATTTAAATCAAGTGAATACAATATTTATCGTGGTTTGGTCAAGGTGACCTACGTCCATGTGCGAACTAGAGAGAGAGAGAGAGAGAGAGAGAGAGAGAGAGGATTTTATTAACTTCTAAGAATAATTACAATCACGCACAAAGTTTACACGTCACTTGAGCTCTCAAAACAAAAGAATCTCTCTTACTCACTAACAACACCAAAGGATGTCCTCTCAACCTCACAATGATTGCTCTCTTGAAATTTATGTGCAACTAAAAGTGATGGAGATATGAACATATTTATAGGAAAGCATAGGAAATCCTAATTTTGATGGCTAAAGCCCATCATAATTATCCCATTAAGGGGATACCCTAATTTCTAACCAATCACGGAATGTCATGCGGGTACTTATAGAATCTTCAACCTCATGAGCATCAACCAAAACACATAAGTGTGCATCATATATCATAATGTCGCATCTGTTATCAAGATAATGCATCAGCCATGTGGGACATCCTATATGAGCATCTTCATTCTTCTAAGAACCATCTGAGCAATCTTGAGAATCTTAATGAACTTGACACCTGAGTGACGCATCAAGAGCCATGATGGCATATCATGAACCTTAGAGGCACATCATGCTCCATACCGGCACATCCTCCTCTTAAATGTCATGTCCACCTATTGAATGGTACATTCACCACTTAAATAGCATATCTTGTGTGACAACCCGAAATTTCCATTCTGTACAAACTATATCACTTCAATAGAAGTTATAGCAGTCACAGTTAATTTTTAGACTTTTTCGTGAAAGTTTGAGTAATTCAGTGTTTACACTTCAGGAGATATCAGGAGAGTGGATGCACTAGGGTTTGGTGCAACGCTGTTATTCCAACATTCTGTTATATGAGAAATCATTTGAGGAATAAAAATATTTTCTGCCAAAAATATCTCAGGACTATAAATAGAATTCTGAACCAAATTCATTCATTATTCACATTTCCAACTAGAGAAAAGCCATTTTCTCTCTCACGGATCTTCGGGTTTTTATACCAAAACGTGAGTAACTCTCTCTAGTAGTGTTAGAAAGATTATTATGTGTTTATAACATGATTTAGATGGCTAAATCACTAGATTTAGGAGTTTACTCCCCAAGGTGTTCTTGGGCGATAAACCCCCGAAACAATGCCTAGACCTTCCCTTATGATATGATACTACTTTGGGCTTGTATAGAAGTGTATTAGGGACAAGAAAACAACCAAGAAACACATATGTTTGGGTGTTCACGGCCCAAGAAGATCTTGGACCGTGAACTCCAAAATCTTGGACAAAAGGGTGCTTTTAAGGCACCTAAAGCCTTAGACATTTACTAGCAATTGTTTCCACTTAAATGAAGGACCAAAACACATCAAAGACACCCCTAAAAGTGAGTTCAAGGCCCTAATAAGGTTCTTGGGCCGTGAACATCAAAGAAGGGCACCAAAGTGTGCCTAAGGCATTCATATGCTTGGGATAAAAGTTTGAGACCTATACTACATGTGAATAAGAATTGAAAGCATAAAAAACACCCATCCTTAAGAGTTTACGGCCGAAAACTCTAAAGGAAATGTCCTTAAGGCCGTAAACTCCTCAAAGGGGTGTTTCTATGCCTTAAACCCTTCCAAGGATTTAACCACCAAGTTGGAATAATTCTAGGAATCATTTAGAACTTCAAAACACAAAATACCACCAAGTTTGGGAGTTTACGGCCGTAAACTCAAGAGGTTACAATTGTAAACTCCATGTGTGAGGATATATGGAGAGTAAACTCATATACGGGGTCCTTTGGAACCCTAAACCCAAGTACCTTGTCCCACAATAGCTTAGATGCAATCCTTAGGGCTTAAAACACTTATATAAAGTGTTTATTATGTTCTAGGATGTCTTAAAATTATCAATTAGTAATTTAAGACTAATTAAGTGCATATATGTGTGATGATATGTTCATTAGGATCGTAGTGTTTGTACAAGTCCTCACTTGACACCTAACAATCCTACACCGTCCAGTTCATCCAAACCACCATCTACAGGTGAGTTCATACCCCTAATCAATGTTTAAATGATTTTAAATGCTTTAATGGGGGGGGGGGGGATACAAGTAGAAAACAACATGTTATTAAATTATCTATATGTATTTTATAACTGTGTTTTCATTCAACAGATTTCACATACTACAAAATGTGATGCACGAAATGGTTTTCTATCTTTAAAATACTTTGTTATCAAATGTATTACTTTTGAAATGTTTATCAAAATGACATCAAGTCACTTTTATATTTGTTCAAAACCCTTAAATGTCTTACAAAACCATTTTACATTCTTAAACTAAACTATGCATATACACTTATATTCTTATATATGTATTGATGTTATAGTTTACATCTTTCATTTAGTTTCTCACACCCTTGAGTAGTAAGAGTGTATAAACCTACTTGAAAAACCAATTACCTTTCAGTAAATTATCATAGGGATAATTTGAAGATATCAAACATTATTCCTATTACAAGGAATCACACAAGAGTCAGTTCATTCATGAGTCTATACCAGTACATTACATGATACATGAGTACATTTATCTAGGATTACATGATACATGAGTACATTTATCTGAATACGCTTACATGAATACCCTACATGAGTACTGTTACATAGATACATTATCCTGTATTCACTTACCTGGATACTTGTACCTAGAGTCATAAGGAAGATTTATTCGTACCTTCTGTGTAATTTTCCTGCCTATCCCTGTTCGAAGGGATGTCTAGACGGGACTAACCATTCCAGAACCCAGCTGTTAGCACCACTGGGTGATGAACATCCACGGATGTCTAAGGTTATCACTTATAATAGATAGATTGATATCGAAACTAACCATTCCTCCATCCTGCTATTGCAACAGAGGATGAGATGAAATTCTTCGGATGATCATTAGGTTACCACTTATATTAGGAGTCGGCTACGGGACTAACCCTTCCTCCAACCTGCTGCTGCTACAGAGGACAATTGGACCATCTTCGGAGGTTCATTAGGTTATATATGTCGTGTTAGCCCTAGTACCTCGGGATAACATTTACATACGTCGTGTTAGCCCTAGTACCTCGGGATAACACCTACTTTAGTATATTTTCCTATTTACTTTATTTTGTGATATATTCACATAAACGATGAGTTAGACTAATTACTGTTTGTAGTAGTCGAAAAGAAGGAAAAACTATCATTATGATAACAAAACATTCGGGTCTTGGTAGAAGACTACATTGTCATAACACAAGCAATGGGCACTTGTACCTTGGGCATCCAAACTTTATTTATTTTACTCTTGTTCTTTCTCTTCTTCTTTCTTCTTTTCTGATTTCTAGGCTTCAGAAACAAATTTCTGATTTGAACAACCTTTTCATCTTTCTGAATCTGATCATCTGTAGTTGTTCCAATAGAACAAAACTCCTTCACTTTCACGATTTCAGAAGATTTACTTTGAGATTCCTCTTCAGAACAATTAGATTCGGACTGTGAAGCTACTGAAAAACTTGAAACACTTGACTCCCCCTCAACAAGAACATCTGGAGTCGCTTTTTCTTCAGAAACTTGAAGAACATCATGAACTTCTTCAAGAACATCAAGAACATCTTCTTTTTCTTTTCTTTCTTTCTCTGACTTCTGTTCTATATGCTTCAAAAGTATGTATTCTTTGATAATGATAAATTGTTTTAACAAATCCTTATCTTGCTCTACACAATTACTTTTAAATCCACCACTAGAGATCTGTGTAAAATCACCAATCATCTCATCAACATAGAGATTATACATCTCAATGGCATTCTTTAACATAGATTGTTCAGGAACATCCCAAAACAAATATCCTTCTTTAAGACGAAACTTTGGATCTGTAACTTTTAATCCTAGTCTCTTAATTTCTTTTAACACCTTATAATCCGCCATTTAATCTTCAACAAGAAAGAAAACTTGAAGAGAGAGAAAGTAGATCTGATGAGAATTCTAGAGAGAGAAAAACAGATCTGAAAGGGTTTTTAGTGAGAGAAAACAGATCTGAGATGGATTTTAAAAAGATAAAGTAGATCTGAACACGAAAATTCAAACAAACACGAAATTTTCTTCTATCTATCTTCCAGAACACGATTCAAGAACAAATCATATGATAGAATGGGTAGAATATAACAGATCTGAACAAGATTTTGCAATAAAACGAGATATTAGACTTTTTCTTTTCAGAAAACTTACAAAACTTGAAGAACAAGGTGAGATTCAAGATAAAATTTCGCCAAAACAAGATCGATTCTTGCAATAATCATTGAGATCTACAAGAACCCGCTCTGATACCACTTGTTAAGAATAAATCTGAGATGACGAATGCGGAATATCATGAACAATCAAGAATCAATCACCATAATATGCAAGTAATCTGATAAAGGGTTTTTGTATATTGATTATCTCATGAACGTACAGAGAAAAACCATAATCTGGTAAAAAGCTTACACCAAAAGTAAACCTAATGATTATTTATAAGGAACAATAAATATCTACCATAAATAGAAAATAAATGCATAATATAAAACCAATGCCTTAGTAGAGCTCGATTAAGAACTTCTACTGTAAAGGCACTGCAGGGAATCATAAAATGATTAACCCTAAAAAGGCTTCCCTAAATAACCAAATATGCCATATCAGTTTCAATATCTCAAATACTCAACAGCTTGTTTACTATTTTACACTGTTGTGATACTATACATGACGTCCTCCACCCGGAACGTTTCCGTCGTTCTTGGTTTTGGGGTGTGACAGATTGGTATCAGAGCATTGTTTATAATGAATATAGTATATCAACCCATAAAAGATATACTAACTATAAATACATGGTGTCTAAAACACTTTGTCTAAGAGTTATTTTTTTAAATAATAAAATATTTAAGTAAGTATACGTGCCTGCATTCATACTAAAATCAGTGTCACAATGACATGAACAAAAGTATTACGATTGTTGAATATCACAAGTAAGCCTGGGGATATATGGTTAGTCTTGGGAATGGCATAACCTGATCAACTATGTTGGTCCGAGGAGTGATTAGCATATGCTCAAGAATGGTTGTGATGTGGCAACAAGTCTAAAAACTTACCAACACAACCATAAAGAAACACCATAGGGGTATTTGGTCATACTATAATTATCTTAGTCAGTTCGTCTATTTAGCTATTTCTTATATCCCTTTTCTCGCGTAGATTTTAATGGCTGGATTTCACCACGGTGATCCGTACTTCCCGAACCAAGGCAATGCTGGTTGGCTAGAGGCAGAACTAGAAGATGATCACCCAATCCCTTTGGATGATCACCATGCTGAGGGTTTTTCCGATAGTTCTGACTCGGAGCCTGAAGTCAACAACCTACCCCCGGCTGCTCAAAACCCAAACCTGAACCCCCGTCCCGTGTTTCACGGACCCACACCTCTATGGGCCACTAACTTGACTAGATGGAGTCAGGAACTAGGTTAGCCCATTCCCTAAAATGGGGACCGAAGTTTCTACAACCTCACTGAGGGAGGTTCTGCTGACAAGGTCCTACCCATCATGGTTCGCAGAATTTCTAGAAACATGATACTGGGTCAAGCAACTATTGACCGGGTCGTGGAGATTGAAGCCAAATCTGGCATTAACACTGTCCACATTCGCCAACTGGAGTCTGCTCATGAAAGGACTCTGGTCCGCATTGCAAATCTGCAGAGGGAACTTGCTGAAACTCAAGTTGAAGTTAGGGAACTTCGAGCTCAGCAAGTGAGAGCTGACAGGCGTATGAGGGACATGGAACGTCTACTATCGGAATCAAGAACTCATGCTAGCAGTTCTCGTCGCCAATAGAATCTCGTCGACTCATCTTTTGGATATAACCTAGGTTATGTAAAAACTTTGGTCTAATTTCCTGTCTTTATAATTCTTAGACCTGTTAGGTCTTGATCTAGTCTTAATTCTGTCAAAATTTTCCATCTTGGTTGATGTAAGGCCTACTTCTAGGCCATTTTTCCCGAACTTGTTACATCTGTAATTCCAGTATTATTGACAGATATCTAATCTTATGGAAATTATTATCCAAATGCTGTCATCTTCATTTAGTCATTATATTCATTCTGTTGTTGGACTATGGCGAGTTAGTCTATGAGACACATTCATTGTTCGTTTATTCTTATCCATGTCGTCATCTTTTAAACGTATAGTTAAAGATGCCGCCACACAGAAATACAAGGCGTAACCCAAACAACGAAACACCGATACCACCACCTGAACCTCTTCAACCACCTAATCCTTTCGATGCTAATATGTTCCAGGCAGCTTTCACAGCAGCAGTTGCAGCTGCTGTGTCAGCAATCAACGCTCCTGCCCCTAGTGGATCAGGAACAAGTGCACCTCCCTCGAACCACGACGAAAGCCATGGGCACCCTCGGGAATGAACCTACAAGGACTTCACGAACGCCAAACCCCGCAGCTTCAATGGAACTGGGGGTGTTATGGTGTTGAGACAATGGATTGAAAAGATGGAATCCGTCTTTGAAATCTGTGCTTGCCAGGAGGGCAACAAGGTCAAGTTTGCAGCTTGTACCTTCTCTGACAGAGCACTAACATGGTGGAACGGCCATGTTAACTATCTGACTTTGGTGGTGGCGTATTCCATCAGCTGGGAAAAGGTGAAAGACATGCTGATGAAAGAATACTGTCCTCGAGGCGAAGTGCAAAAACTCGAGTAGGAATTCTGGGGTCTACAAATGGTTGGATCCGACATCACAACCTACACAAATAGGTTATGTGATCTGGCAAACCTATGCCCTGATATGGTTGCTCTTGAGAGCAAAAAGATAGAGAGATATATCTGGGGACTGTCGCCCCAGATCCAGTCAAGTGTGATAGCTTCTAGGCCTATTATCTTCGATAGCGCCAAGGAACTGGCACAATCTCTCATCGATCACCGGAAACCTCAGAACCCAACAATCCCTACACCCGTACCACAAAAGTCCAACCCCGACCACAACAGGAAGGGGTGGAATAAGAGGAAAAGAAGGGCTTCGTAAGGATCCTCCAAGAAAGAACAACTTGTGGCGATCAATGCTGCCACAGTGACTCTCGTTGTCCCTGCGAACCCCTTACCAGCAAAAACTTATGCTGGAACTCTTCCGAAGTGCAACAAATGCAGCTTCCACCACCACGGACCTTGCAAGGAGATGCAGTGCTCTAACTGCAATAGGAAGGGGCATACAACCCGTTACTTCAAGGCTCCAACAACTCAGGCCGCCCAGGTTCCTAACGCCGGTATGGGCCAAGCTTGCTACGGTTGTGGCAAAGTGGGCCACTACAAGAGGAACTGCCCTAAGGCAGGGATGGCTGGAGGAGTAGGAAGAGTGATGGCCCTAGGCCACGAGGAAGCGTTAGCTGATCCTACAATAGTTACTGGTATGTTTCTCCTCGATAACTCATATGCTTGCATACTATTCGATAGTGGAGCAGAGAAAAGTTTCGTAAGTCACAAATTTGCACACCTGCTTAAACAAAAACCATGTGCGTTAGATAGTTCATTCACGGTAGAAATGGCTAATGGGAAAACAGAGAGTACTAACTGCATATACGTAGGTTGTACCTTAACTTTAGATGGCCATACTTTCAAGATAGATCTCATGCCAGTCCCAATTAAATGTTTCGACGTTATCATCGGCATGGATTGGTTGAGTCTTCTTCGCGCCGACATCATGTGCTTTGAAAAAGCAGTTCGTCTTAACCTTCCTAACAACGAAACTTTAGTTATCTATGGCGACAGACCTAGTACGAGCCTTCGCATCATTTTGTGCATTAAAGCCCAGAAGTGCTTGCGAAAGGAATATCATGCATTCCTCGCACACATCGTCGATATAAGTCAAGAAACGAAAAACATTCAGAACATCCTCGAAGTATGCGACTTTCTCGACATCTTCCCATAAGAACTCCCCGATTTACCACCGCAACGCCAAGTCGAGTACAAAATCGACTTAGTGCCAGGAGCTACCCCAGTAGCCAAATCTCCTTATCATCTGGCACCGGCCGAGATGCAGGAACTTTCCAGTCAACTTAACAAACTTCTCAAGAAGGGATTCATTAGACCAAGCTTCTCGCCATGGGAAGCACCGGTCTTGTTCGTCAAGAAGAAAGATGGATCGTTTCGCATGTGCATCGACTATAGAGAATTCAACAAACTTACCATTAAAAATCGTTATCCTTTTCCTCGCATTGACGATTTGTTTGATCAACTTCAAGGCGCCAACTACTTCTCGAAGATAGATCTACGATCCGGATATCACCAACTATGAGTGTTAGAGGAGGATGTTCCCAAGACATCCTTCCGAACTCGTTATGGGCACTACGAGTTTGTAGTGATGTCGTTCGGATTAACTAGCGCGCCCGCAGTATTCATGGATCTGATGAATAGGGCGTGTCGTCCTTACTTGGATCAGTTCGTCATCGTCTTCATTGATGACATACTCATCTACTCTTGAAGTAAGGAGGAGCATAGTCAACATCTCTGTAAAATCTTAGAAACATTGCGGTCGGAGAAGCTCTACGCGAAGTTCTCCAAGTGCGAATTTTGGATTCGGCGAGTCGAGTTCTTGGGCCATGTTGTTAGCGAAGAAGGAATACACGTGGACCCTTCCAAAATTAAGGCCATCGAGAACTGGTCAGCACCGAAGACACCTACAGAAATTCGCCAATTTCTAGGTCTGGCTGGCTACTATCGCAGGTCATTCAGAACTTCTCCCGCATAGCAAAACCTCTTACAACCCTGACCCAGAAGGGCGTAGCCTTTGACTAGGAAGAGGAACAAGAAAGAGCGTTCCAAACGCTCAAACAAGCCTTGTGCACCGCACCAATAATATCCCTCCCCAAAGGGATATAAGACTTCGTGGTCTATTGCGACGCATCAAATCAAGGGCTCGGATGTGTTCTGATGCAGCGAGGTAAGGTCATAGCCTATGCCTCGAGACAGCTGAAGACACATGAGGTTAACTACACTACCCACGATCTTGAACTAGGAGCAGTTGTGTTTGCTCTGAAGATCTGGCGACACTACCTGTAAGGTACAAAAAGCACGATCTTTACAGACCACAAGAGTCTACAACACATCTTTGACCAGAAAGAGCTCAACATGAGACAACGACGGTGGGTAGAGCTACTCAGTGATTACGACTGCGAATTCGTTATCATCCAGGTAAAGCCAATGTAGTAGCCGACGCCCTAAGTCAGAAAGAATATTTTGGTCGTAGGGTCAAATCTTTGACTCTAACTATCCATTCACACTTGTCCACGCAAATTAAAGAGGCTCAGCCCGATGCTTTGAAACCTGAAAACGTGGCTGGTGAATCCCTTAGAGGAATGGATAAGAACTTGGAAGTCAAGGGTGGCGGAGCCTTGTACCTCATGGATCGGATCTGGACACCGAAACATGGTGGCTTCAGAGACTTGGTCATGACGGAAGCTCACAACACTCGTTATTCCGTCCACTCGGGTTTAGATAAGGTGTATCTGGATCTTAAAAAGTTATACTGGTGGCCTAACATGAAAGCAGATATTGCTACCTTCGTGAGTAAATGCCTTACTTGCGCAAAGGTCAAGGTCGAATACCAGAAACCCTCTGGTCTCCTACAGCAACCGGAGATACCAGAATGGAAGTGGGAGCGGATCACTATGGACTTCATAACCAAGTTGTCCAAGACGACGGGTGGACTTGATTCAATATGGGTCATCGTCGATAGACTGACCAAGTCTGCACACTTCCTACCGATCAAAGAAACAGACAAAATGGAGAAACTTACCAGAACTTACATTAGGGATATTGTAAGGCTCCACGGTGTTACATTATCTATCATCTCGGACAGAGATAGTAGATTCACTTCGAGGTTCTGGCAGTCATTACAAAGTTCCCTAGGAACTAGGCTGGACATGAGTACAGCTTACCATCTACAGACCACGGGCAGAGTGAGAGAACTATCCAAACCTTATAAGATATGTTGCGTGCCTGTGTGATTGACTTTGGAAAAGCTTGGGATACCCATTTACCCCTCGTTGATTTTTCCTACAACAACAATTATCACATGAGCATAAAGGTAGCTCCATTCGAGGCCCTCTGTTGCCGAAAGTGCAGATCCCCTCTGTGCTGGGCTGAGGTGGGTGATACCCAATTATCTAAGGGACGAGTTCCCAAAAGCACTCTCACGGGTCCGGATATCATTCGGGAAACGACATAGAAGATCGTTCAAATTCGTGAACGATTGAAAGCCTCTAGAGACCGACAGAAAAGCTACGTTGACAAGCAAAGGAAACCGTTGGAATTCCAGGTGGGCGACCGAGTCCTACTGAAGGTCTCACCCTGGAAGGGCTTGATACGCTTTGGAAAGCGTGGGAAGCTCAATCCAAGATACATAGGGCCTTTATGAAAATTAAGTCATACATTGACAGACTATAGTGTTTTTATTTTCCATTCCCTCGGGAGTTGGATACTATTAAATGTAATTTTTTGCATCTTTTCCATTAATCTTTATCAGTTTTTTATACCATAATTTATGTTTTTATATATGTTTTAGTGTAAAAAATGGTCATCTCATTTTTTTGCTAGAATTCCCGTACTACAACTATTTTTATGTGAAATGTTTTGGAGGGAGCATTATTTTGGAACCTAAAACATTTGAGGAAGCTGGAAGACAGATTAATTTTTCTAAAACTAAAGAATTCGTGTTTGAATCGTTCATTTATGGACTTACACGACCGTGTTTTTCATACCACGATCATGTTTTTATTTCGTAACATTTTTGGACCATTTTGGTGGGCACTTGGGACTTCGACTAAAAAACAAAATCATGTTTGTGGGTCGTGTTTCTCTTACACAACTTTTTTCAAGTTGAAAATCAATTTTTGAGACCTCAAAGGAAAAATACGACCACAATGGCCGTGTTTCTCAGAAATCACGTTCGTGTTTTTGGTAAATGACCAAAATAACATCCTACTTCATTAAAAGTTAGCATGAAACATTTTTTGATTTATTCGTATTTTTCATATTTTTCGCGTTTCCGAAAATTCGGCCTGTAACCATAGAATCCTTATCTGATAATACATGCTACATATAAGTACCCTTCCTGACTTCTAGATCAAGGAGACTTCCATCAGATTCAAAATTAGAAAAAGGCAGACGATTTCCAGCGGTTTAGATGTTTACCGACAAGATACGAAAATCTAAAGATTGTGTTCCAACTAGTTAGTCCAGTTAGTTTACTTTTATCACTTAATTAAATTTTTATTAGTTTTAGACTATTTTTTTTAGCTATGTTTGGCTAAAACCTTAGTTTTCAGTTCTGCACATATTTCGACTTTTATGCACTTAATCTAAAGATTTGGTTTTTTACTTTTTGTTTCTATCTAGTGGTTTCAGTTCAGTTCTTAATAAATGTTTGGTTTCTGATTCATTTTGGACTGATCACCCATTTTAGGATTTAGTCAATCTAGTTAATTAGTTGTTAAAGGCTATGATTATTTTAATAAAAATGGTAATAAGTAACATGTAAAATATCGGTTCGGTGTTGGGATTTGATTATGTTATAGACTGAAAATCAAATATTTCTCCGCTTCCAAGCTTGTGAGAAGCATTGAGTATTTCTTGGAATTTTACATATATCTTAATGCTATTTTTCTAATTTGATTAAAAGCTTGTTTAATTAGGTTAGTAAAATGTTAGGATCAATTGAAGAGCTTATTTTTGTTAATTAACTATGTAAAAGGGAACTTTCCAGAGTGTGTTTGTAGTTTTCAATACCAACTTAAATAGAACACATCTTAAACAACCAAATATGGATTGATTGAATAATTAGGAGAGTCGTAGTAGAACTAAAACGTATTTTCATTATAGAATTTCCTTTAGTTATTTCACTATAGTTTTTAGTTATTAGTATTACAACAAAGCCCCATATTTTTATATTTTTTACGGTTTTGACTAGAATTTGCCTTGGACAAAGAGGAATTCACCATTAAATTGTGTCCATGACGATTCCACCCCACTTCCATATGTTATCCTTTTAGTACAACCAAGCTGTGATATTTTTTGTTTAGATGCAACCGTCATGCTTAACAACTATTGACATATTACTAAACTTAATGTGCATTTCGTATCATCAGTTCATCATGAACTATTATAGTATGAACAATTTGGAAAATACCTTGATGAAGCTAGATGGCATGTTAAAAACTATCAAGCCTAGTATGGCCAAGCCTCATAAAACCAGCTCTACAACTGTCGTTTTGGCTATTAAGGACGAATTTGTAAAGATGAAGAACACTTATTATCAACAAGTAGTTGGACAATCGAAATAGATCCCTAGAAAGAAGCCCATTTGTAACATAGCTTTTGGGATAACAACAAAACAAGTTAAACACTCCAAAAAATGTCAAACAAACTTTGATGAACTTGCAGACCTAAACTTTTGAAAAATTTAAATCAAGTGAATACAATATTTAACGTGGTTTGGTCAAGGTGACCTACGTCCATGTGCGAACTAGAGACAGAGAGAGAGAGAGAGAGGATTTTATTAACTTCTAAGAATAATTACAATCACACACAAAGTTTACACGTCACTTGAGCTCTCAAAACAAAAGAATCTCTCTTGCTCACTAACTACACCAAAGGATGTCCTCTCAACATCACAATGATTGCTCTCTTGAAATTTATGTACAACTAAAAGTGATGGAGATATGAACCTATTTATAGGAAAGCATAGGAAATCCTAATTTTGATGGGTAAAGCCCATCATAATTATCCCATTAAGGGGATACCCTAATTTCCAACCTATCACGGAATGTCATGTGGGTACTTATAGAATCTTCAACCTCATGAGCATCAACCAAAACACATAAGTGTGCATCATATATCATAATGTCGCATCTATTATCAAGATAATGCATCAGCCATGTGGGACATCCTATATGAGCATCTTCATTCTTTTAAGAACCATCTGAGCAATCTTGAGAATCTTAATGAACTTGACACCTGAGTGACGCATCAAGAGCCATGATGGTACATCATGAACCTTAGAGGCACATCATGCTCCATACCGACACATCCTCCTCTTAAATGTCATGTCCACCTATTGAATCGTACATTCACCACTTAAATAGCATATCTTGTGTGACAACCCGAAATTTCCATTCTGTACAAACTATATCACTTCAATAGAAGTTATAGCAGTCACAGTTAATTTTCATACTTTTTCGTGTAAGTTTGAGTAATTCAGGGTTTACACTTTAGGAGATATTAGGAGGGTGGATGCACTAAGGTTTAGTGTAACGCTGTTATTCCAACACTCTGTTATATGAGAAATCATTTCAAGAATAAAAATATTTTCTGCCAAAATTATCTCAGGACTATAAATAGAATTTTGAACCAAATTCATTCATTATTCGCATTTCTAACTAGAGAAAAGCCATTTTCTCTCTCACGGATCTTCGGGTTTTTATACCAAAACGTGAGTAACTCTCTCTAGTAGTGTTAGAAAGCTTATTATGTGTTTATAACATGATTTAGATGGCTAAATCACTAGATTTAGGAGTTTACTCCCCAAGGTGTTCTTGGGCGGTAAACCCCCGAAACAATGCCTAGACCTTCCCTTATGATATGATACTACTTTGGGCTTGTATAGAAGTGTATTAGGGACAAGAAAACAACCAAGAAACACATATGTTTGGGTGTTCACGGCCCAAGAAGATCTTGGACCGTGAACTCCAAAATCTTGGACAAAAGGGTGCTTTTAAGGCACCTAAAGCCTTAGACATTTACTAGCAATTGTTTCCACTTATATGAAGGACCAAAACACATCAAAGACACCCCTCAAAGTGAGTTCAAGGCCCTAATAAGGTTCTTGGGCCGTGAACATCAAAGAAGGGCACCAAAGTGTGCCTAAGGCCTTCATATGCTTGGGATAAAAGTTTGAGACCTATACTACATGTGATTATACTTGAAAGCATCAAAAACACCCATCCTTAAGAGTTTACGGCCGCAAACTCTAAAGGAAATGGCCTTAAGGCCGTAAAATCCTCAAAGGGGTGTTTCTATGCCTTAAACCCTTCCAAGGATTTAACCACCAAGTTGGAATAATTCTAGGAATCATTTAGAACTTCAAAACACAAAATACCACCAAGTTTGGGAGTTTACGGCCGTAAACTCAATAGTTTACAACCTTAAACTCCATGTGTGAGGATATATGGGGAGTAAACTCATATATGGGGTCCTTTGGAACCCTAAACCCAAGTACCTTGTCCCACAATAGCTTAGATGCAATCCTTAGGGCTTAAAACACTTATATAAAGTGTTTATTATGTTCTAGGATGTCTTAACATTATCTATTAGTAATTTTAGACTAATTAAGTGCATATATGTGTAATTATATGTTCATTAGGATCGTAGTGTTTGTACAAGTCCTTACTTGACACCTAACAATCCTACACCGTCCAGTTCATCCAAACCACCATCTACAGGTGAGTTCATACCCCTAATCAATGTTTAAATGATTTTAAATGATTTAATGGGGGGGGGGGATACAAGTAGAAAACAACATGTTATTAAATTATCTATATGTATTTTATAATTGTGTTTTCATTCAACAGATTTCACATACTACAAAATGGGATGCATGAAATGGTTTTCTATCTTTAAAATACTTTGTTATCAAATGTATTACTTTTGAAATGTTTATCAAAATGACATCAAGTCACTTTTATATTTGTTCAAAACCCTTAAATGTCTTACAAAACCATTTTACATTCTTGAACTAAACTATGCATAGGCACTTATATTCTTATATATGTATTGATGTTATAGTTTACATCTTTCATTTAGTTTCTCACACCCTTGAGTAGTAAGAGTGTATAAACCTACTTGAACAACCAATTACCTTTCAGTAAATTATCATAGGGATAATTTGAAGATATCAAACATTATTCCTATTACAAGGAATCACACAAGAGTCAGTTCATTCATGAGTCTATACCAGTACATTACATGATACATGAGTACATTTGTCTTGGATTACATGATACATGAGTACATTTATCTGAATACGCTTACATGAATACCCTATATGAGTACTGTTACATAGATTCATTATCCTGTATTCACTTACCTGGATACTTGTACCTAGAGTCATAAGGAAGATTTATTCGTACCTTCTGTGTAAATTTTCCTGCGTATCCCTGTTCGACGGGATGTCTAGACGGGACTAACCATTCCGGAACCCAGCTGTTAGCACCACTGGGTGATGAACATCCACGGATGTCTAAGGTTATCACTTATAATAGATAGATTGATATCGGAACTAACCATTCCTCCATCCTGTTGTTGCAACAAAGGATGAGATGAAAATCTTTGGATGATCATTAGGTTACCACTTATATTTGGAGTCGGCTACGGGACTAACCCTTCCTCCAACCTGCTGCTGCTACAGAGGACAATTGGATCATCTTCGGAGGTTCATTAGGTTATATATGTCGTGTTAGCCCTAGTACCTCGGGATAACATTTACATACGTCGTGTTAGCCCTAGTACCTCGGGATAACACTTACTTTAGTATATTTCCTATTTACTTTATTTTGTGATATATTCGCATAAATGATGAGTTAGACTAATTACTGTTTGTAGTAGTCGAAAAGAAGGAAAAACTATCATTATCATAACAAAACATTCGGGTCTTGGTAGAAGACTATATTGTCATAACAAAACATTCAGGTCTTGGTAGATGACTACATTATCATAACAAAACATTTGGGTCTTGGTAGAAGACTACATTGTCATAACAAAACATTCGGGTCTTGGTAGAAGACTACATTGTCATAACAAAACATTCGGGTCTTGGTAGAAGAATACATCTCAAACTAATAGAAAATAAGGGATTTTCTAGGGCTTTTCATACTTACATCAACATTTTCATTTAAAGGTTTACATGAATTTTAAAACAACTTTTAGTAAGCAAGACAATGACACTTGAATACTTATGAATTCACCAGCTTTAAAGCTGATACTCTCTTTCAAAATAACTTGTATTCTCAGGTCATCAGTAGAAGGTACGGTGGCCAGGTTTTGAGAAGACGGAGCAGAAAAGTGTCGTCTTTTATTTTTATTGTATATTTTTGGTGTCTTATTACAATGAAAGAACACACATGTATTAAAACTTTACTTATAATGCAATGGATGATGTTGTTGCTTGTTTACTATTTTACACTGATGTGATACTGTACATGACGTCCTCCACCCTGGAACGTTTCCGCCGTTCTTGGTTTTGGGGTGTGACATCTTGTCACTTGGTGGCATATCAATTCACTTGGTAGCATATCTTGTCACTTGGTGGCATCTCCTGTCACTTTGGATTATCCTATCATTTCATGGCATAACTCGATTCTAAACTGGTGCATCCAAGCATAGGATGGTGCATCTTGATCATCAATGGTGAATCCTTGTACCAGGATGATCCATTCCACTTCCACATGCTCCATACCCCCTTTTAAAATATCCATTCCTTTTTCAGGAGATTCATTCCTTATCAGGAGATCCATTCCCTTCTCTAATGATCAATTCCTTTGTTGGATTCTCCATGAATCCCGTGCTGCATTGAGTTCCAAGTGCTCCATGTTGGACAAGACTTCATAACCTAACAATCTCCCTCTTGAAGGATTGAATAACTTCATCTACCATTCAAAGTCTTCATCATTTTTCTCAATCTTTTATCTTTCTTTCTCTCCCTCTCTCTCTATCTCTCTCTCTCTCTCTCTATGCCAACCCCTGTCCTCAAAATCTTGGAAGGGTAGCTAAAGCCATGCCTAACTTCAACTTTTAACAGGTATGCACCTGAGTGAAATCATCTGCAGTGTTCACCATACTAAGGACGTTCTTCAACTTAGTAGCTCCTTAGTTTATTTTCTTAATTTCTTTAGTAAGCCACATCTTAAGCTCATTTATATTCTAGATGCTCGAACCATCAATGAACTTGGCATCAACATTCAATACAAGGATGATGTAGGAGCTTAACTTCATCAAGTAACAACCATGATCAACCTCACTTCTTCTAAACCCACCCCTCTTTATGAAGTTTTCAAACTTTAAGTACCAGTACTTAGAAGTTTGCTTCATGCTATATATATATATATATATATATATATATATATATATATATATATATATATATATATATATATATATTTTCTTGAACACCAACTTTCTCTTACAATCTCTAAATGCACTTTTTGGTTATTTTTCAAAATGTCTTGTTCTAGGTTATCATCAAAGCGATTAGTTGTATTCACATCTAGGTGCTCTAGATGGAGATTTTCAGAGCTCACTGCATTTAACATAAAGGTACCCACGTCAAGAAAAGTGCCGCAATGCCTATGCCAATCGAAGACCAGATGAATATCGAAGAACCAAGCCCTACCGGAGAACAAAATAACATTGCAGACCCCATCAAAATCAAGAGACCATCGTCATTGAAGGACCGATTCCTTAATATACCGAAGGGTCTGATCAACCCAATTATGAAAATCTATTTCGTAAGTGATAGTTGAAGCTCGTTACCCCTGTTAGCCAAAAGCAAGCCAAATCCATTGGAGTTTCTCAAAAGACTCCAAGTACAATTCGATTCAATGCTGAATCACCTAAAAAAACCTCATCCGTCCAATCCACTACAGAAAGTGTACAAGTTGTATACATACCTCATGGGAACATATCCTATTCAGGATTCCAAGAGACACCTAAAGTCGTAGAAATTCTAAGGTCCCCATGATTAAACAACTATACGTTTTTACTCCTGTGGAGCTGCACTCCATCTTTCTTTCAATCACACATACACCACAAACACAAAAAACACCGCCTGGTTGTTTTTTAGAGACCCCTAGCCAGAACAAAACTGAGCCTAACTTGGTTCAAGACCAAGGACACTGACGAAGTTCTGGAAACCCTACACCGCCATTAATACACACAATCAGATTAGGCACGAAGATCACCGCTGTGCGAGGAACCGTGAACCCAGCGGACACCCTGGTGGTAACTAGTTTTGATGGTTAGTTTTATAATGATAGTTGGACCCGGTATCAATCAAGCATAGAGTTACATCAATGGAAGTTCTAAGAATTCAAGAGAGCTCTACGAGCAAGAAAAGAAAGACAGACTCTACAATAACAACGAAAAGAAGAAGAAAATAGTCAAGTTGTTGTCTACTGGGATAACTTCCTAAAAAATGCTAAAACTGTGCATGACTTGAAAACGGCCATCAACTGGGTTGAAACGACGGAAGAAACGATGTGAAGAGCTCGTGAAGGATCTGGAAACGAAGTCCGAGCAACGAAAGCTATAAGCAAACCAATGAAAGATGGTGATCCAAATGAAGATACTGACGACACCGAGGTTCAAGTTAGTGATACACCTATGTTTGGTTTTGATTTTTATGGTGAAGATGACAAAGAAAAAAAACAGGGCTTTAATAGCGACTTCCAAATGTTCCTTAACGAAGACGAATCAAGTGGATCTCAAGACTCCACTTCTAAGCCTAAGCCAAAGAAGAAAAATAAGCCATTGGTATCAAGTAAAAGGGAAGATTGATCAATTTCTCATTACGATTTCTACTGCTCAGCTACTGTAGACCCCTGCTACTGCCACACTGCAGTCTTTGGAACAACGATTTCAGGAGATGGAAACCAGGGAGAAGTTCCATGTTGACTGTATGATTCTTCGCATAGAAATTGGTATTAGAGAGTTGGATGTACAACATCATTAAGATCATAAGATGTTCATGAAGAAAGAAGAGGTTTTCATAAAAGAGGTTAAGGAGTTCACATAAAAGCTTGTGAAGGTGAATTAAAAACAAGAACAAAAAACACGGTACTTGATCGATGAGACCCATAAAGCTTACAAAGCTGGGTATCCTAAATTATAGATAACGATATGAGGCTTAATAAGAGCCATCATGGGAAGGGAAACCATTGATGATATCCTTGCAATCACTAAGGATATCTACAACTACATCAAGAACCCAAGCCTAATGAAGAGAAATGATATTAGTGGCCAGATTTTGATTAACCTTTGCAAGACCTTCAAGAAACTTGAAGATTTGAAAGCCATGTTTGAGGGGAAGTTCAAGCCTTCTTCCCCAAAAGGGAGAAAAGCTCCATTTGAAGTAATCTCTTCTGGAAAAATCTAAAAGTTACCCTATCCCAAAAGAAATCTAACTTCTCCTCTAAAAAAATTCCCTCTCCCCAAAGAAATCGAACTCCTCCTCGCAAATCTCCAACACCCCCTGCAAAGAAAACTCCTACTCCACCACAGTTCCCCAAAGAAAGCTCACATCCTAAAGAAAATCAAGGTGAAAGTCATGTTAGAAGACCAATCCACTTACACTTCGGTCACCAGACAAAGAAAACTGACTGGATAGTAGCCAAGATTGTCGAAGAGATATGGAAAGCTCAAGGATTTGACACTACATTTGATGCATCTATTATTCAATCTTGTATGAATCCTTTCAGGAAGCTTGTGGACGAAGATTATTTCCTACATCTGACCTATTTCACACCTCCAACTGATGGGTTATGGGATATCCCTTTATCTCCCAATGCTCGATTCTTTCAAGTCTTTGATGAATTTGACCAAAGGATTCTAGATGCCCGAAGAATGCCCTTCGAATTTGAAAGATTATGGAAATTCCATAAAAAAAACACGGGAAGAAGATTGAGTACATTTGGTTAAATGATGCACTTGAAGTTGTCAAAACATACAAGTCTTAGTCATTCAAAAACATAACTTTCTACCAGTACACCCTCTCACTTTTTGTTAAAAAATACTATCGAACACATGCAAATTTTTTTCAATGAATCCAGAAGAAATCTTCTTAATCACTAGGGTGTTTAGCTTCAAAATTGATACCACCATAAGATGAAGCTTGTATATAGGAGAGCATGCAATTTCCTTAGATCTTTCTTATGTGACTTTGCCATAATTGATGCCAAAATTTATCCAATCATTGACAATCAATTTGAAGTTTTTTCGTTTGAGTATCCCACGATGATCACTAAAGGCATTCAAGAGATAAATTGCAGTGCCACCAACAACCCTAATCTTGGCATCATCGTTAGAATCGCCAAGGACACCGAGAAGAACTTCTTTCACATAAAATCATTTCACAGATGCAACAAGAAGCAACTTTAATACATCCTAAAATTCACTAAAAAGTTGAAATAAACTACTGACGAAGTGAAATTTGAGATCACGAGAAGAATCAAATGGTTGTTTGCTGTATGAAACTTTTGGTGGCTCTTGATCAAGTTTTTCAAACTTGAAAAGTGATGAAGAATAGTTATAAGGTCAATTAGGGGAAATTGTTGATACATGAAGTGACACTCAGAAGCTAAAGTGATCATTGTGATACGAAGACTTGATAAAGTAGAAAGAAGATGTTTTGAGAAGATATACCGAAGAATTGTTTGTTTTGGTATGTTGGAGTTCTAAGAGTGGACCAAAGAAGAGAAAAGAGACTTTCCGAAGAGTTTACATGAGTTATGATTCAATATATATGTCTTTAACTTGCTTATATTTATTGATGTATTTTGTTGCTATTTTTCCTCTATAATTCCGCTAACTTATTATTGTTGTGCTTTATTAAGATCCATGAGATTAACTTAAATTATGCACCATAATCTCTTTTTCATTAAGTTATTCTGTCAACAACAAGCTTCTTATCAAGTTGGCTAAATGTTGATGGATACTTCAAGAGAGCTTCTTCCTTGGAGCTAAAAGCCATCTTCATCAACTTCCTAGAAGCCAAAAGGAACCAAAGTCTTCAAAGGTCGTTAGGCTTTCATCTTCTTGGTTTTATTTAATCCTTCCGTTGATACATGTAAGTGACCCTTGAAAACTACGGATTGTATTAGTGATACGAAGACTTTAATGGCTTAAGTAGCGAAGTTTTTTAATGAGAAGTAATATCGAGGAGTTATATCGTTTTGACTGAAGACTTAAAAGACCAAAGATAAGGAAGGCGGTGCAAAGTGTTCTAAAGAACTTTTGTCTTTTGTGGTTACCGCAATGTCAGTAAAATAATGATCACATTTTCTGACTTTATGTGCTAGGTTGGTGTTTCCAGTCCCATTCCCATACATGGAAAGCATGCCCGTCTAAGTTAGGGTTACTTTTTCTATTATCTTATTGTGGACTTGTATAATTTTCTTCTATAAATAGACAGTCTTATTATCGATAGAATGTGTGTCTGATTCCATCATCCCTGTAACCTTATCACTTTGAAATACGAGTCTTCTTATCATTCATAATTTGTTGTTCATCACTTAATACCTCGTGCTTCACTTCAAACCTTGTTATTATTCAAAAAGTATTTCTTTAAGTTGCTTATGTTTAATGATGCATGTTGTTTTTATGTTTCCTTAATCATTATGTTATCTTTTATTATTGAGATTTATCAAAGATCCATGAGATTAACTTAAATTCTACACCATAATCTCTTTATTATTAAGTTCTTCTCTCTACAATTTCTATATCTTGCAAAATGATCTTTTAGTGGGAATAAAACTAGTTATATTTTGTTTAAAATTAAATTCTTTCATTGCTAGGTTTGTGTTTATGTAAAAAATTTTGAATAAAATCCCAACGATTGGTATTAGAGCCATTTTTTCAATCCTAGTTTGATTTTTGTTAAGTTTATGAAATCATTGTTTTTGTAAAACATGTGTCACACCCTTGGCAAGGCGCTAGAACATGCTAGGTTGTGCATGTAAGTTCATGGAGCACAAGTAAACTGAATATATATAGAACAAGTACAACAATAAACAACACATCATTTGTACTCCATCTTGATGTTTGAATACATGGTTCTTACATATAATAGTATAATATATGAATTGCCTTAAACAAGTAGGAGACATAACAAAAAGTAGTAAACTAGATACCCTAAAATCTTTGACTATCCATCGTCTGGGTTTTCTTGATTACTGGATCCCTGAGAATACATCTAGTTTTGAGGGTCAACACATGGTCGATGAGAGTTACATGTTTTTTGCCGACATCAGTAAGGATACTTTTAAAAGCATTCAAAAAGTAGTTTCTTTATATGTAAAACATATTTAAATATACTTTTGAAAAACCAAAAGGTGTCTTGGTATAAGTAAATCCATGCTTAAAATGGTTTTGAAAGAATCAAGTTTATAAGTTGTAGTAAGAGATAGATAGATAGAGAGAGAGAGAGAGAGAGAGAGAGAGAGATTCAGGTTAATGTTTATAATGAGCTATGTGGCTAAATGTACCCTACTACAATGCTTCATTGGACGTGGTAGTAACGATAATATGCACTTATCACCCGCTTTGATTGATCAGTTGAGGTTGTAGCTAGCAACTATAGATGGGGATTTTTACCCCGTATAGATCTATACATATAAATCTCGCTCCGAAGATTAACGATTATAGTACTGTGGGTATGTTAAGTGTTTAGACAATAGCTAATGAATAGTATCTCACTATAAAGCCCTTAAAAGGTATGAATAAGTATTAGCCCAAACTTAAAAGTGGATAGGTTCTAGGCATAATGAATCATATAGAGTTTATAAAAGTCGAGCATAATTGGTATGTATATATTGTATAAGGCACTAGCTTTTATAAACTAAGTATGTTTATTATATAAACTTTGTACATATGCATGTATAATTCAAATCCTTGGGAATACTACAACGGTTTATGACATGCATTTTATGACACACAATGTCATGTAAAAATCATAGGGGTTGTAGTAAAAAGGTATATGTTAATTTTAAAAGTTGTGTTATTTTAACAACATAACATATGAAAATATTGAAATTTAAAACTAGTTTATGTGTTCGTAACAAATAAAAGTTAAACCAATAATTTCTAAACTAGTTATAGCTTTTACATAAAATAACGATACTTTATGTGTATTTTTTGTATTATTTAACACAAGTAGTACATATATTTATCTTCGCATATCATGAGGGTTTTGTTGTTGGGTAGAGGTAGTCGAACTGATTTTTCATATTATTGAACCTCCGTAGAATGAGATGATGACCAATCCATTTTGATGATCACATCGAATTTCCAATGGTCATAGGCATTAGGTTGTCGTGAAATACATGGTTGTTAAGGATGAGAAGGCAGTTGGTGAGTATTTCTAAAGTGTTTTCTAGTTGGCTGATTCCCATTTCTATTGTGTAAGTTTTATCAAGTTGCAGAATTTATGTTTTATCGCGTTTCTAAAACTATGGTCAATAAAGCTTATATCGTTATCAGTATCAAATCATAAGGAAGCATAAATATTTCTGATATTAAACGTACCAGTAACCACAACTGGGTCGTGGGGAGCACGTCCTGCATCAATCACTATGTTCTTCCTTTGCCACCCTGATTCTTCAGCTTAGGGCAATCCTTCTTGAAGTATCCCGGTTGGTTGCATTTAAAGTAGTTACATATTTTTCCTGTAGTAGTGGTTGAGGTTGTAGTAGTTGTTATCTTTCTACAGAACTTAGAGGTGTGACCTCTTAAGTTATAATTATTACTGACCATGCAGTTTCCGACATGGTGAAAATTGCCCTTGGCACAACGGGGTAAAGTCCCAGAGTAGGAATTGGATGGAGTGGGAGTGTTTGTGTTTGATTTTAGACAGTCGTAGGTTTTGATTTGGGCTTTAGGAGTTTGAAGTTCCCTTTGGACTCGTTGTGGTACTTCCATTTCGTACCCTCTGTTCGGTTCTGTTCTGGCTGTTGGGTCGTGGTACTCGGACGGAGATATTGTTTTGTCAAATGATAGGCCAATTGTTTAGCTCAATTAAAGGTAGTGGGTCTGAATGTAGCAACCAGACCTTGAAGTGGAGGAGTTAGCCCCCAGATGTACCTTTCAATAATTTTGTATTATGAGTTTACTATACCCGGGCAGAGGTTGGCGAGGTAGTGAAATCGGGAGGTGAACGCAGTTACCTCCGACTCTTTCATAGTAAGGTTCAAAAATTCTTATTCTAGGGCCTAAATTTCTTGTCGAGGACAATACTCCTCGATGAACATCTATTTTAGGGCTTCTCAAGTAATGACATAGGTTGCATCGATTCCGATGGACTTGGTATGGTTATTCCACCAAGTCAGGGCATTATCCATTAGCATACAAGTGGCGTACTTAGCATGAAAATCATTAGCGGAAGAGCTGATGCACAACACTGCTTCCATCAACTTTAGCCAACGGGATAGACCAATGGCTCCTTCCGTAAGGATTGGGGTTGGTAGACTAAGAAATCCTTGAATGAACATGATCTGGGGTTATTTTTTGTTAAAGACTGGAATATCTCCACTATTTGCACTGTTCATTGAAGATTCGTTTCGGGTAGCCTCATACGTAGCTAAGGTTCTGGCAATCCATTATGCATTCAAAGTTTTCATTAGTGTTGAGTCCATTTGAAATAATGGTGGTGGGTGAACTCGCGGATTTCTTCGAGGGGCCTTTATCCTAAACATTTAGAAAAACACACTTAAGCTGTCTATACTACTTAATCATAAACAAGTATGTAGGAGTTGTATTTTGTGATAGTGTATTAGTATAATTTTTTCCTAGAATCCCATAGGTTGCCAAATTATAGAGTTAGATTGATTCCTGAAATCCTACCAATTTCCAAACGATAGGGGAAAGGTGATTGATTCGGAAATCCTTCAGATTTTCAATTAATAGGGAGGGAACTGAAATCCTTCCTATTTAACATAAAAGAGAAAATTGAAATCTTTGTCATCTTTAGGAGAGAGAAGTTTGAAGATTATTGACTGATTTACTGGGAACTTATGGGTTTTTCAGCTACGAAGGTAGCAAAGCTATTGGTTCTTCAGATTTAGGTGAATTAGGAAAATCCTAACGTTATCCCAGATTTTTATGTATTTTTATGATTTAGAATGTATACGTTGTTTTGGGGTTGATATAAGGTTTATAAGGTACTAGGTATCTGCACCGAATCTTAAGAACATTCTTCAATCACTAAAACTTTCAACTGTTGTATTCTGTCTAACTCCTTGTTCAAGGTAGTTTGTGCACCAGCCCCACCATAATTAACATAGGCGTGCGTTCCACGTTTATTTGTGGTATGGCTTATGTATGACACTAACCTTAGTTGAGGTGCTTGACCTAAAGGGTTGAGTGGGTAGTTTTAGTTGAAGTGATGTTTAAAATTTTATGAAGTGTTTTCATTGCGGGTCAGAGTCTATATATCACTCTTATATATTAGTGTTGGTAAGGTTTGTAGTATTATTAAATTTTGTTTTGTACTCTAAGACTAATATATATGTACAGACGAGGGCCAGATAGGAAACACTAGAGGGCAGGATCATTTTAGAAATTAAGATTTTTTGAATCCCGTAACCCTATGCTGCCCTTCAAAACAGATTCAATGTACTGTACGTAGCCAAGAAGTATTGTAATTAATAATAATACTTTTAGTAGGAGCTTATTGGTATAGTTGTATTTCCTCTTTCAAGGATACGAGTTCTTTATAGCCAACTTGGAACTGATACCAATCGATCACACCCAGAACTGAGGCGGCGGAACATGCCGGGATGTGCGACTAAGCTCATAGATCATAGGTAAACTAAATATATAACACACGCACAACAATAAACAAAACAACATTTGTATTCCATAATGATGTTTGAATACACGGTTCTTTCAGATAAGAGTATAACATGTGAATTTCCTTAAACATGCAGTCAAGCATAACAAAAAGTAGTAAACTAGATACCCTAAAATCCATGACTATCTGTCAACTAAATTTGCTTGATTACTAATTCATTGAGAATACATATAGTTTTGAAGGTCAACACAAGGTTGGTAAGAGCTATAGGTTTTTGTCGTTAGCAGTAAGGATACTTTTAAAAGCATTCAGAAAGTATTTTCTTTATAAGTAAACCATATTTAAATAAACTTTGAAAAACCAAAAGGTGTCGTGGTATAAGTAAATCCATGCTTAAAACGATTTTGAAAGAAACAAGTTTATGTCTTGTAGTAAGAGAGAGAGAGAGAGAGAGAGAGAGAGAAAGTCAAGTTAATATTTATAGTGAGTTCTATAACCAAGCTATGTGGCTGAATGTACCCTACTACAATGCTTCGTTAGACGTCATAGTAACGATAATAGACACTTATCACCCGATTCGATTAAGCAGTCGAAGTTGTAGCTAGCAACCATAGGTGAGGATGTCAACCCCATATGGATATATACATATGTATCCCACTCTGAATATTAATGGTTATAGTAGTATGGGCATGCTAAGTGTTTTGACTTTAGGTAATGAATAGTGTCTCATTATAAAGCCCTTGCCTAATTTAAAAGTGGATAATTTATAGGCATAATGAATCGTATAAAGTTTATAAATGTCGAGCATTATTTGTGTGTGTGTATAGTATAAGGCACTAGCTTTTATTAACTAAGTATGTTTCTTGTATAAAATTTGTACATATGCATGTACAGTTGAAATCCTTGGGAATACTACAAAGTTTTATGACATACATTTTATGACACACAATGTCATGTAAAAATCATAGGATTTTGTAGTAAAAGGCATATGTTATTTTTAAAGGTTGTCATATTTTAACAGCATAACATATGAAAATATCGAAGCTTAAAAGTAGTTTATGGGTTCGTAACATATAAAAGCTAAACCAATAATTTATATGTATTTTTGTATTATCTAGCTTAAGTAGTACATGTATTCTTCCCCAGAATATATAAAAGAGTGGCGATAACACTCACCTTAAAGTGTGGTTGAGGGGTCATTTCGAGTATTTGATGCGAGAAACCGGGATGTGTTGCCGTGAACATGAACCTCCGTGATTAATTTAGTTTCCTTAGAAATTTTAATTTAAATTAATTTTTGGAGGGTTATTTGGTAATTTAACTAAATTAGAGGGTTTCTTTTTTTAACTTAAATAAATTAAATGGTACTAAGTTTGTTAGCTATTTCCAAGTGAGGGGTTATTTTAAATATTTAAAATAAAGGTTTACATTTTATTACTTATTTTGTAAATAAATTTCAAAGGAGGGTTGAAACTATATAGATAAAATAAAATTTTAATTGATTTGGACTTGTTTTGAAAGAAAATTTCAAGGAGGGTTGTTTGAATTAATTTAGAAATGAAGTTTGGGGTCATTTGGTTTGTTTTGTAAAACTTTTCGATAGAGGATAGATTTTAAACATTTTAAAATGGAGTTTGGGAGGTTTGGACTTGGTTTTCAAAATGTTTTTCAAAATGGGGTAAGAACTATATGTATTAAATCAATGTTTGGAACACCTTGGGACCTATTTGCAAGAATTTTCGAAAGGAGAGGGTATTATGGATAAGTTTAATTGAAGTTTGAAGGCTTGGATCTGATTTGTAAAAGGTGTTTTGAAAGAAGGTGAATTGTGAACTTATTAATTGGAGGTTTTAAAGGCTTTGGACTTGATTTGTAACAAATTTCGAAATTGGGAAAGTTGAATTAATTTCAAAACTAAGTTTGAAAAGTGGAGGAGGTCCTCCTCATCCACCTTCTCCTCCTATTCGTTTGTTAACACACAACGACAAAAGAAGAAAAAAAATGAGAAAAATGAAACACGATCATTACGATCTCCGGTAGTTTACAAACAAAGGCCACATTTGAAGGTTGAGAATGGAGGAGTACTTACAATGAAATAGCAGGAGTCGGGGTGGGTGTTGGTAAAGGGTGGTAGAGGGTGGCAGTGGGGTTTTTTGGTGGTGACAAGAGGAGTCCAACAACCTCCTGCTGCCGATTTTTGCTTCTTTCCGATGAAGATGAAACGAGGGGAGAGAGTGGGAAGGGTAGGGAATTCTTCTGAGGTAGCCACACAGTAGTAGCTCTGCTGGAGATGAGTTTGGATGATGGTGGCAGTGGGATGGTGTGTGGTGGCAGTAGGGTGGCAACATGGTGGCTGCCATGTTTATCTTCATTTTTCTTGGCAGAAAACAATGAGGGGAGGAAAGGGGAAGGGAAGGCTGCGGTGGTGATCTTGATCAAGGGGAGGGGTTATAAGGTGGTTCTATGGTGGTGATCTAAAGAGATAGAGACTTAGAGATAAAGGGGAAAAGAGATCATGAATTGTGAGGATTCAGGATGTCTAGTGCATCTTATTTATAGGGGGAGATAGACATGTTGGTTTAATGTCTAAGTCCATAACTATATTTGGTAAGTACTTGACCCGACTCGGCATGGTCCATTTAGGTCGCACTTCACCGACACAATTTATATGGATAGTCTTTTGAGAACAGTATATTTATGATTATATTAATATATTATAAGTTCTAATATATTAATATGGAATCATATTTTTTAATTAGTATTGATCAAGAATTAATTTAGAATTAATTAAGTGATCAAAAGGAACTAATTAAATATGGAATCTTATATATATATATATATATATATATATATATATATATATATATATATATATATATATTTATGGAATGGGCCAAGTTCATTTAGGTTGGGCTAAGCTATCATGTATAGTCCATGGAGTTTTAATCCATGGATCCTATGAAATGAAAGGTAATGGGTATTAGGGTTTACATGAATGTAACCCTAATCCTCCATACTATATAAAGAGGTCTTGGGCACAAGAAATGGCACTAGTGTGTGAGGACATAAGAGTGGGACGATTTTAGTGTGCATACATATTCTCTCAAGTTCTTCCAAGGTGTTTTGGTGATTTGTGATTCCACTTGATGCTTCCACACTATTGGGGCTAAGCTCTTAAATCTTGAAGACATCAAGCTACATCAAAAGGTATGTCATCTAACTAGAGCTTTGTAGTATAGGTGCGTCATAATATGCTAGTTAGGATGAAACCTTGGAATATTTAATATTTGCATATATAATAGAGAAAACATAGATCCAAGGTTTATAGGGTTGCATATACACCATAAGAGTGTTAGAATGCTCAAAACCCTTCAGTGGTATCAGAGCCTAGGCTTGTTTTCTTATATACTTGATGCAATTGCTGAAAAATCGAAGTTATCTTGCTGTCTGGATAGTGGACTCGCCGAGTTCACTCATAGACTCGACGAGTCCAAGGTAAAATGCAACCAACTCGTCGAGTTGGTTCATGCACTCTGCGAGTTGGACCCCCTGACAGCATATCTTCGAGTTTGGTGCTGGAATTGGTCTAGAATCATTATCTTAAACTGTTTTGGACTTATAAAAACTATTTTTGATGTGGTAATGATTATGGTAAACTAATTTCATAGTTGTTATGAAAATTTCAAGTTTTATATGATTAATTTTATGATTCTTGAAATTGTTGATATGCATGTTCTTGAACTTATGAGCTTAGATGGTCATAGGAATTAGTTGTAACCTTCTTGTTAGTTTAATTCTTGATCATTATGTGTTTTAATGGAGTCCAGAACTTGTCCTCTAGTTATGGATAACCAAAAGTCACAAGTCATTAAATCCATTAAAAGAACACAATGGTTACATAAAATGAAAAGTCACTCATTTTAATAAGCCATTAACTCATAAGTTATGAGAAATGAAAAGTTTTGAAAGTTTACAAAACTTGCCCTCAAGTTTTGGAACATGTAAAGTCATAATTAAAACTTTAGTTCCAATCCCTAGCATTTTAAAAGTTAAAATGCAACCCTTATACTTTATAATATTATAAGTTTAATAATATTTATATATGTATAAGAACAAAAGTCGTCTTACCATTAGTAGGCCTCATTCACGAAGCCGGTCTATAAGGAGGGTATAAGATTACTACCTATAAAATTATAGTTTAATGGGTGTCCACTCTCACCCACCACTTCCTTGACCGGTGGAGGGTCGTTAGCCGAATAGGTAGGACAACGACAATAATTCTCCCTTCATTATAAGTAACTAAACACTTATAAATTCCCAATCTTAGTTACTTAGGAAAATGTGAATAAGGTGCTAATTCATGAAATTACACTTTGCACTTTGTTTAAGCCGTTAGTGGAGCGTTGTGTGGTTAACCGACACATAACCTGGATTTAACAAGGTAGGCAAAGGGTAACTTAATATTTATCATAGTATCGGTGGAGCGTGTGTGGTTAACCGACACATCGATTGAGGGGTAAATATTAAGGGTACCAAGTATATTTGCATGGTTACTTCACACCTTGTATTGTGATCCTTGGCATCCCAGTCACAAAACCTGAAGGGCACACTCGATATTGAAACATGCCTTTGAAAAGTTCAATGAATCTCAAAAGAATCTAGGAGTTTTAGAACCAATTAAAACCTAATAATATATTTCGTTTATCTTGGTGGAAATTGGTGAATCGTCATTCACCTACCTTCAAATATTTTATAGCTTGGATTACGACATCCCTCTTCCAAGTTATAAAATAGTTTGTTGGATCCTAGCCTTAATATTTCATATTGGGTGTTATATTAAGGACTTAAATCAAATGTACTTGAATTTCTAATTTTCTCCCATTGTTGATGTCTGGTTTAGACAACAATGATATTCCCAAATCAAGCTTTCCTAATGAATATGACTTCCCAAGTTTGGCTCATGAAAGTCATACTTCTCTTCCTCCTCGTCCTCCAATTATTCTCCCTGACCCACAAGTTTAAGGACTTGAAAAGTTCACTCAATCCCTACTCACAATAAAACATAAAATTGGAAGTCCTATGTGCACTCATGTCTTAGGACTGAAGTCACACTGTGATAGGTTGAGAATGTCGGGTGTCGTTGCCCCAAGTAAGTTGGCCATTGATTGGGTCTTTCAGTCACTTTCTGAGTCATATAGAAAGACTACTATGTGACAGATCAAGACATGACCCTAATGGATCTTTCTTATTTGCTTATTGCTGCTGAACTAGAAATGATTTGGTACAATAGTCAAGAAAATATGGATGGAAGGTCTATTTCTCAAACTTCCATGGACATGGAAAGTGGTGACATTGGAAGTTCAAAAAAACTTTCTCTTCCCAATGGCAAGGGATCGGTCTTGGTCAACCCGATTGACCGGAAGGTAAAGAGAAAGTCTAAGTCTGGAATAGCCTGTGTACCATTCCCAAAGAGTCTATATGTTCTCAGTGTGAAGAAAAGGGGCATTGGAAGCGAAGATGGCCAAGCTACCTGAAAGAAAGAAGAATCAAAAGTTTGACTATGCTTCTGGTAAGTCCACTATCTAACTCTGTTAAGTTCCTAGTTGATGATTCTTAATACAAAATGTGACTCGGTTGCATTTTGATATTTAGCAGGATCAAGCAAAGGGAAGGAAACTTAAAGAAAGAGTATGCTGAATTTGATCGTGAAGATGGATTTCTTTCGCTTGGTTGAAGATTGAATTCTTGAGCTACTTCTTAGGAGTTATGATAGATTGCTAGGAAACATGTAATAGCATAGTTTTCATCTCAAGTTACATTGTAAGGAAAAAGTTGTTTCCGCATTTTAAAATAAATAAAAGTTTGTTTTACTTTTTATCTCCTTACAATGGCATTCATGAAAACTTGATGTTTGTATGTTTATAGCAATACTGGAAATATGAATTTGATTCTTTCATTTGTGGTAGTGTCTAAATTTACCAAATAAGGAAAGATTCTCATCACCCAAGTTTCAATTGGACCGAAACTTGGAATTATACAAGGTGTTTAGTGTGATGTATGAGAATTTTCCACTTTGGAAAATTAAGACTAGTTCCGTGTTCACATGTATATGTGACTCAAGAGAAGGACTAAGGGATCAAGTATACATTCTTGTGCACTAGCCAAAGTTTACCACAAAAGATGGATAAGACTATTCGTCATGATTTACTAAGGTTTAGTAAATATGATTATACTTACGAGCTTAAGTATAATTCTGAGACATCGGAAAAGTTTCAATGTATGACAGAACGAATAAGAAGAATCAAATGAGGCAGAAGGATACAAGTTTCTCAAATTTGAAAAGATGGGAGAGTACTTTAGTATCATGATTTAAGATCATCTTAATGATTTTGAGACCTTATCACAATTCATCCTCTAAGTTTATTCTGATAGTTAAGAAGAGGAGTTATGAATTGTTGAAGTGGATAAATCAAGATAATTCATACTTCATTCCAAAAACAATTCTTAGAGTTATACTCTAAGATTGTAACATGAGTGACATGTCTTAGTGTAGGTTTAAAACACTTGTCAAATGTAAGAGTAAAATTTTTCTTCTCTTGTACATTTGAAATTAGTAATTTGTGATGTTTTGGATAAAAAAAGACCAACTAAGTCCAATTGTGTTAAGTGTCTGTCTTGATTAGAATGCACACTATCTCTTGAATATTTGGCAAGAAAGTCTTATAGGTGAAGGAGACAGTGGGAGTCTAAAAGATCCTGAAGGGGTTTCAAGAAGTAATCAAGAATAAAACATGTATTTCGTCACTAACACACAACTAGAGGTTTATAACCTATCGTACTGACATTTCTGTGCCCATTCCAGTTAAGTTGGCTATACATTTGAGTTCTACATGTTCTCAATTGTTTGCATAGCTACTTGGAAGCAATGGCAGGTCCTTGAGCTGCCAGGTGGCAAGAAGTTAAGATTACACAAGTTCAATCCATATGAGTTAGGATTTATCACTAACCTAGTCTTGTGATTATGTTTTGACAAATTCACATGGATAAGAACACATACACCATAAAATCTAAGTGTCATAAGGTTTCTCTCTGATTCATGAAAATGATGGTGAGGAAATTCTTTCACTAAGTAGATTTTAAGTAGATAGCAATTGTGATATTTGCAGTTCTCAAAGTCGTTAGTGGAGCGTGCGTGGTTAACCGACACACTAACATTGACTTATGAGAAATGGCAAAAAGTCTAAACAATTGATACTATGATTATGGCATCCCTTTTCATAGTTCTGAAACTGTTTAGACACACCTGTGAGCTATCTAAGATAAGGTGTATGATTTTGATAAAGTATTATCAAAGCAATATAGTATCAGAAATCTAAACTTTGGTAAGAATGTCAATAAAGTTTTGACTTTTAGAGGTCCAACTGTTTTTTGGATACATGTCGAAGCTAGTGGGAGCATAAGTGTTATACTAATAATCATCATGTTAGTGGGAGCATGATAATTATGATAAGTATTGCAAGTTAGCAATGTTAATTATATAAAACAAAAGTTTCAATTCGTGCGGTTGTAGGGGTTGAAAAATTTGTTTTGCTATAATTAAGGGAGAGGAAATTATACTTCATTTCAATTCTAAAAAGCTTAGATTGAGTTTATAATTATTCTAAAGAGCTTATATTGAGATTTTAATCACCTTTAGTCAAGAATATATATATATATATGAATTTCATGTTGGATTGGTTTAACTTAAGAAAAATTCTATATATTGCATTCTTAAAATTCGATTATGATTACGGCATCCATTTTCATAGTCAAAATTTGAGAATATGGAAAAAAATTATTATGGCAAAAGACTGGTCTAGAACCATGTCTTTATGTGAAACATCATGAATTGTGTCCCATTTACTTTGGGTACAAGATCGATTACATGTGCTATAATATTTATCCTTTTTGAATTTTCCAAATACCTTAGGGCATTAAGGAGAAAATTTTCTAGAATTGGATATGACTAAAGTGATTAAGCAGTTATCGAGGACAATCTAAGGCTTACCAATGATTGGTTGCTCAAGGACAATTGGAAGTATACTGTTAATATTGGGAGGACCATATTGACATAGTCTGAAAAGAGGAAACTCTTGTTCAGAAGTGGTAGTCAAAATGAGAATATAGAGTTATCTTCATAGGTGGGAGCAATTTGTGTAAGGTTAAAGAAACTTAATGCAAGAAGCATGTTCAAAGCAATGCACTTTGAATTTGAGACATCGTTTCCATGGAATTTCTCTCCATTGGGATACTCTGTAATGATTGTTGCCAATACTTTATGGCTTTGTGCATAATCATTACAAGAGGAACAATGCATATAAGTTTAAAATCTAAACATATTTCGATAAATGATAGGAATTTGGAATTCTTACATTTAAGACAAGTATTTGGGAGTGTGAAAAGAGAATCTTTGAAATTATGTTCAGCTGATCTAGTTAACAAAGAAAAGGATCATAGACAAACATAGAGTTCATACTTGGTGCATGGCAAACCTATTGTTTAGAAAACATAGTGTACATGCTTGGAGCATGGGACACCTAGTGTTTTAATTCAAGTATAAAGTTGATAAAACCAAAACAATGAATAATGAGTAATTAGTATGGTGATAAATAGAAAGTGTTTTATTTATAATCATAGGTTTTGATACCATATTAGATTCATTTATTCTTGTGTTTCACTTTACATGTTTTGACTTCCATAATAACTAGGTTATTCTTCTGAAATGACTAAGTTATTCAAACCATCCACAGTCGGTCATATGTTGGAAGTATATATGAATCAAGACTGCCATGGGTTGGCTTGTAGAGGTCCAAGTTGGTGGAAAAAGTTGTGCTACAACCCTCATGAGTGCTCATAAGTTATGAGTATTGGATTCAACCCACGCTCATTTGAATCACTTCATGGATTTTATCACGAGTGATCATGAGATGATAATATCTTATATTCTTCAAAACTAGAGATATGAGTTGTTACTATGAGTTGATTGTACATTGATTGCACGAAAATGCATTCGGTAACTAGATGTTATAAAACGTGCCTTTGTGTATGATTCAACAAGTAGTAGAACAAGCCATATGAGTCGAAGTTTATCCATTCCTTTTACCTTCAGGATAAAAGCGATATTTATGGGCCCCTCGATGATTTAATGATGACACATGTGAGTGCTTGGCCAATCCAGGACTGATTTGATTTGTTTAATCAGTCAGTCATTATAAATCAGAAATCGGGAAACAACAAATGGACTGAAAGAATGATTATAATCCATGTAACAGTCCGTATGATATCTAGAACGGAGGAATATATGATCCCTTATCTAATGGACAAGTCATTAACAAAGGTCATAGTTCATTGACAAAATCAGAGTTCGACAGCGGCTTTAAGAGCTACGATTGCCAATTAGGTTTTGAAGTCATACTCAATAATAGTTTTAGACTTATCCAAGTGGGAGACTGTTGGAATAATGTCTAAGTCCATAACTATATTTGGTAAGTACTTGACCTGACCAAGCATGGTCCATTTAGGTTTCACTTCACCGGCACAATTTATATGGATAGTCTTTTGAGAATAGTATATTTATGATTATATTAATATATTATAAGTTATAATATATTAATATGGAATCATATTATTTAATTAGTATTGATCAATTATTAATTTAGAATTAATTAAGTGATCAAAAGGAACTAATTAAATATGGACTCTTATATATATATATATATATACATATATATATATATATATATATATATATATATATATATATATATATATATATGGAATGGGCCAAGTTCATTTTGGTTGGGCTAAGCTATCATGGATAGTCCATGGAGTTTTAATCTATGGATCCTATGAAATGAAAGGTCATGGGTATTAGGGTTTACATGAATGTAACCCTAATCCTCCATACTATGTAAAGAGTTCTTTGGCACAAGAAATGACATTAGTGTGTGAGGACATAAGCGTGAGCCGATTTTAATGTGCATACATATTCTCTCAAGTTCTTCCAAGGTGTTTTGGTGATTTGTGATTCCACTTGAGGCTTCCACACTATTGGGGCTAAGCTCTTAAAGCTTGCAGACATCAAACTACATCAAAAGGTATGTCATCTAACTAGAACTTTGTAGTATAAGTGCTTCATAATATGCTAGTTAGGATGAAACCTTGGAATATTTAATATTTGAATGTATAATAGAGAAAACATAGATCTAAGGTTTATAGGGTTGCATGTACACCGTAGGAGTGTTAGAATGCTCAAAACCCCTCAAGACACACATAACCCCTTTGTGAGCATACCTCAAACCATGCATTATACTCTTTGGAAAGGAGTGTACACCACCTAAGATTATTGAGGGAAGGAAGAAAATGTAGCAGAGGAGAGGGAGAGGACTAAGATCAGAATTTTTTTTGCTTCTTTCATCATATGTGGGCCCCACAATAAGGTCACACTATCCTTAATTGCCCAAAACCATCTTGTTTTGCTGTATCGAGATCCTAATGTCGAGAAATTTTTCTGAAAGTTCCATTAGATAAATCTAGGTTCAAGTAATTCAAAAACCCGAACGGGTTAATTTTTCGAGTTAAGAAACTCTGGGAAATCGCATTTAAAATTTCACGTCTAAATTATCCGAACACTCAATTTTTTGACTTTTGCAAATTTTTCTACTAAAAATATTTTGAGTATGAATTAAAATATTAGGTCATAGCCCGAGTCCTAAAATGCTCTTGGAATTTCCGTCGAAGGTGTGCAAGTTTCTCAGTGGATTGATTCAGTTTTACACGATTAGAGAAAGTCATTGTTTTGCTGTTTGTTTTCTTCAAAGCTGCCGTATCTTTTGCATACAAAATCCGTCTTGAACGTTCTTTATATTTTTCAGAAATAGGGGAACATGTACTATGAGGTTTTAATGATTGCTTTGCTCATAACTGTCTAACATGAATTTTCAGTTTTTCAGACGCATTAACTAGGGTTGCAGTTTGATTTTTTTGATGCGTTTGAAAGTTTACACATTTGGAAGTAAGATCTCATAAGGTGTCTTATAATATTTGAAATAAGCCCATTTATTTTACTTTAGATGTACTAAAATTCAATGAGTCAAATTACAAAGAGACTTGTAAATTGACCGTTCATAGTCTATAACCTAAATTCTGGGATGTCACTATATGGATGGTTTTCTCTTTGCAAGAAAAATCAATACATATTTTCTTTAACAGCTTTATAGTTGTTATTTTATGGTGAGAAAAAAATTACATGCATATTTTTGTCGAAAAGGTTGTTTTATAAAAACAAATAGCTATTTTATATAATTTTAAGTGTGTGTGTGTTTATACATATATATATATATATATATATGTGTGTGTATATATGTATATATATATATATATATATATATAATTATAATGTGTATAAACTAGCCAAAGACCACTGTGCTGTTGCATGTGTTATATATATATATATATATATATATATATATATATATATATATATATATATAATTATAATGTGTATAAACTAGCCAAAGACCACTGTGTTGTTGCATGTGTTATTTGTTGAAAAATGGTTATAATATTAATTTTTCATATGGTATGTAATAAGTAAATAGATTATTATTATTATTATTATTTGTAAGTAATAGATTAGTTTTAGAAATCATTTATTTTGTACAAAAATGTAACAAAAAATGAAGATGAAGCGGTTTTTTGAAGACCAAAATGCGATTTTTGTAACTTTAAAGTGTGCAGGGAAGTTGTAGGGAAAAAAGCAAACTTTCTACAAACTTTTGCGAAAAGTGTTGTTGGCAATTCATTTTGAGAAACTGATCCAAATGCAACACTTTCTGCAACCTTTTCTAAAAAGTGTTGTATGTTGTTAAAATATTATCCTTCAAGAAGCTTTTCAATTTTTGCAAGCAATGAATGTTTTTCTCATTAAATGTTCCTTTAGGAATGGACTTGACATTAGATGGTTGGTTTATGCATATGTGGTAGTAGAAGTTTTTGGTCCCATTAAATGTTCCTTTAGGAATGGACTTGACATTTTGTGATAGCTCACAAAATGTCATTAGATGGTTGGTTTATGCATGTGTTTTTCATGTTTGTGTTTTTTAATTTTATGTTGTTATTATTATGTTTTGGTTGATTAATTTGTTTTTTAAATGCAAAATAATATTTGAACATAAATAAACATCACAAAGGGGTTTGGTTTTGATGAAATTTACCTTTTAACATAAGATGAAAAAATAGTTTTAAGATAAAACAAACTTTATTTATTAAAACTAGTAACCGATAATATTTCGGGATTAATATTAATATAAGTTTAAAATAGAGATTTTATATACTTATCAAAGTCCAAACCGTATTTTATAAAAGGAAGTTTTATTAAAAGGTTTATAAATGTTCTAAGCACTTAAACATAGAGCTTAATACTAGCTATTAAATGTTGATCGTGTCAATTTTATAAAATCAGATTTATAAAAGAACACTCTTAAAATATGATTTTACATAAAATAATATTTTTTAATAGTATACCATGGTTTGTTGGATGCATTCAATCAATGTTGCAAAACTCGGCCTACTCGGCCGAGTACTCGGAATCGGTCCTCCACTGAGGTGAGTTATGTAAATTCAACAATAAAACTCGAATCAAGTCAAACTTGGTAAAAAATCAGTCAAACTTAGTCAAAAATCGGTCAACATCTCTCTAACTCGGTCCTACTTGGTATTACTCGGTCTTACATGGACCTACTCGGTTAACAAAGTTAAACTACACCAACTCGATGAAACTCGGTCAAAGGGTCAAAATAGCCATAAAAACAGAAAAAAAATAAAAAATTTCAAGATTAATATATATATAATACAATTAATGATTTATTATTTAACACACATATGTGATTATTACTACATATGTATCTTAAACCTTTAGTAATTATTCATGAAGTGAGATAATTGTGTGTATTTCAGTTTTTATGTATTCACATATGTCTAATTTTCTTATATATTTCAATCAAATTATGCTTTTAACTTATGATTTTGACATATATAATTTTCCTAAAAATATTTCTACATGAATTACCGAATCTGAGTACTCCCTGAGTACTCCCTACTTTACAGTCGGCCGAGCAAGTACCGGGTAGCGAGTTCTACAACCTTGCATGCAATAAAAATAATATAATATATTTTATAAACTAGAATTATAAAAACATCAAAGACCCCTTAAAACCTCAAATCTATGGAATCAATTTTGAAGAACACTCACACATCTCTTGTTTGCAATAATGGGATAAAGAATACCTAAATGGTTAGTGTTATCTTTTGTTGACCGGGGTGTTTTTGCGATTTCTATAACCATGCTATAGGCCGATTACACAAGTTTTCGAATTGGATGATTTGATTGGAAATATTTTGTGATAAAGGATACCTAAGAAAGAGAGTTTCAAGGCATTGATGGGATCAAACATGTCTAATTAAATTTTATAATTAACGATCCCAAAATTTTAGAATTATATAGTAGAATGTAATTGATAAGTTATATCTACAAGGTTGGATTCAAATGAATGGGATAAATGATACCTAACCATTTTTTTGTTTTGCAACTTGGATCCTAGACTTTAAAAATTAAATTTTATGGAAACTAAAAGGGTATTAATTATTAAAGATTAAATATTAAAAATACTAAATGAATTTTGTTAAAAGTTTGTTGCTATATAATAGTCCATTCTCATAACCATGAATTGTATTTTTCTTTAAATTACCCAATAAATCAATAAAATTCAATAGACACAACTTCAATGAATGAGTTCATGTCCTGAGAGACAATATTGTGAGAGATGTAAAATTGTATAAACTTTAAGGTCGTAGTCGTAAACAACCTTCATTGAGCAATACATCTAAACATGATACCTACCTAGTAAAGGCATCACTCTGATGTTGAAGATGCTTCTAACATCATACTAGAAACAAGTTATCCTAGATTTCCAAGAAGTCATGGATAATATATATATATATATATATATATATATATATATATATATATATATATATATCGGATGTTATAACAGGTTAAACAATATTTCGTTACATACAATGGTATTTGTTTTAAACTAGTTCAAACAAAGGAATTATGCAAGGTTGAAAAGACTTCGTTTGTGTGATCTAAGAGGACCATGTAGATGGATATTGTTTCTTTTGTGGGAAACTGGACACTTGAAAAGGAACTAGTCCTATTTTCTGACAGGAAAGTCTTGGGAGACTAGTACTTAAAGTATCTACAAGATAGAACTCATACTTTCCATATAACACTCAAGTACTTGATACTTAATGTTAATCTAATATTTGTAATTGGTTTGTAGATATTTATATAAGAGGAACCAGCTGAGCACAAGCAAGTCTGAACTACAGTCATAGAGTTTAGTTTATAATTTATGCTTAAAACATAAATTACTTGTAATATAAAACAATGTATGCTTTAAATTTAGCATGTCTACATATATATATATATATATATATATATATATATATATATATATATATATATATATATATATATATGTCTCAGCTATTTTATTTAGATATTTGATTATTTACTTGATCGTTTTTCATAACGATAATATTCATGTCATGAAATGATTAACTTCTATATATGAGACTAGATCTCTTAATAAAGTTATAATGTAAATATCAATATTTTAATAAATATAATTAAGTTCTATATACAAACACTTGTTTAAAATCAAACTTATTTATGACATTGTTATCTTTACTAAATAAATGAAATAAATATATTCTAACTTCAAAAAGGGATCTTTGATGGAATATAATGTAGTTTATTAGACATATGTAAATCTTATTTATATATAAGAGATATCTAATGGTATTTTTACTAAATTTTGAGAAAATAGTTATTAAGGAACTATACACTATGATGTATGACTTGCCTTCTAATGAATGTCTAAGATTAAGCACAAGATATCAGATCTACTTTATTAACAACTATAGTAGTTACAATTATATTTTACATGTTAAAACATAATTGTGAAATATTTGTTGAAGTTTTCAAATATAAAGTTGTAATATAAATCAGTAATACCATCTAAAGCCTTACTGATAATAAAGGATGAATTAAATTTTACTTGATATAGTTTACTTTTCTAATCGGTGGAAATATCCTTGTTTAATATTTTTTGGATTTTATTTCTATTGCTATTAATAATATCTTGAATACAAACACAAAATAATTACATGTTTGTAGAATAATCTAAAAGGGAATTTAGATTATTATGTACACACCCACCAAGAATAAGCTCTCTTATTCCTATGATGGTTGTGTTAGCATAAAGGAAGTTTCTAATAACAAATCAAGTAGGATACATATGGAAATTGAAGAAGCTCAAGAACCATAGCCTGATGTATCACTTGTTGAAAATAGTTTCAAGAAGGAATTATTGAACTTGTATAATAACTATTCACTAACACAAATTGTTTTCATTATTGGTATAAATCAGCTATGACTAGAGGAATATGTAATCTCTCATTGATGAGTTGTTCTTGATGTTTTTTAGAAAATACATCAACTAACAAAATGTTGTATCAGATATTGAACGTGGTAAATGACTTAGAATCAAGAACATTGAGATGTAATCCATGTATAATAATCAAGTATGGGCTTTATTAATCTTCCTTGCTATAGAAAGTATGGATATCATAGACACTTTTCAAGGCTTGTTATAAAAGGACTTTCTCATACTTGTGTCATTGACTATGGTCCTTATCATAGTCATGTCATTGACTATGATCAAACATTTTCACAAGTAGCTATCATTAGATCAACAAGGATACTGTTTTACTATAACTTCATATTCTTAATATGAGATACAGAAAAAAGATTTCAAGAAAGACCGGTTTTTTTTAATAGACAACTACTTGGTGATATCTATAAATCTTATCCTGGAGGTTTTCTTAATCCATGTTCTCCTAATAAAATGTGTAATGCTTAATATCCATTTATGGATATAAATCAAAAATATCAAGGTTAGAATAGTCATTTTAATATGAAGACACAAGGTATGCTTTTATATAAAAATGTAAAGAACATGTGTGGTTAATAGTAACTAGTGGGAGGATAGTGATATTAGTAATCTTTTATGAATGGGACACACTTAATCATTTGAAATCATATTCTGACTATGCATGGTTGTTGCACCTTAACTCAGAAGGTGTTTCTAAAATCAAAGACTTTGGAATGACAAGATACATTCTTAGAATGTAAAATCTATATAGAAATATAAAGATGAATGTTAAAAGTTATAATTTTTTTTGCATGAATCGACAATTTCTTGAAAGAGGTGAAGATACAAGATTCATTTGGAGGATTCTTGGCATTGTCCCATGACACCATTTTTGAGTTTGTATCAAGAAAACGACCTAGGACATAGCTATATGATTTTTTCAGGAGCATATCATAAGAAACCTATTGGATACATGGTTAAATCACTGGATGACTTTGAGAACATTCTAATATTACTTAAGAAGAACAAAGAGAATGAAGATGAGATAATCATTTTATAAGAAGATCTTTATGTAAAGAGCTACATATAATGTTGACTTCAAAACTAATATGTATAATTGTGAATTATAATTTGATTATAACTTCACTATGGAATGAAGAGTTAGTTTTGTAGGAATGAGGTCCAAGAAAAACATAATTACACAATCCACTAAGTAAGAATACATTGCTACTTCATAAGTTGAAATCAAATATGATTGGATGAATGAGTTCATTGAAAAACTATGTTGATTTCTACCATTCAAGTACCACAAAGAAATCTTTGTGACTTTGAGAGTATACTTAATGAAACTAAGAGACAATATTTCACGAAAGAACACCAATCATATTCTCCAGAATATTTAAATATACCTAGAGTAAAGTAAAGTCAAATATATAGATGATAGTATTCACATAATTCACATAAATTAAATTTAGTCAAACCCATTAATAATGTCCTTTAGTTTAAGCTAAGTATGAGTGGTCACACTTCACTATAAGACTTAATTATTCTAGAAATGGTGTTTTGATTTGAATTTAGTATTTGGATATTGGAGCATTAAGACAAAAAATAATATTTGTTTTCGATATATTGGGATATGATCATCACATCACTACATGTTTAATCCATGAATAATCTTAGGATTCTAAAATTCATAGTGGGCTATAGTTGTGGGGGCAGATATGAAGTAATACTAATGTGAATTGGATTGGTTGACTCTCACCATATGAAAGTAAGCAAGTAGTTGTAACCAAGCTTCATAGGTACTTATCAGAGAACTAGTACTGAACTGACCCAGTTCAAGATTATCTTATAGATCGTAGTTAGGAGTGATACTAGATGAAAAGGTACTATCTTTGTATCCTTAACACGTGAGATACATAGTAAGACTTAAGTGTATGGAGTTTTGTGCTTAGATATGGTCAAATTTTGATCCTTAACCAGGCAGTTATAAAATCCATTTCTAGGTACGGTGTGAACTATGCAAGAGGCTTATATAATCAATTTGGAATTTGTTCCTTTTATATGTTGAGAGCTACACATCTAACACACGTTACCCAAAGTTGAACATTAAATGGGATTGATTACGATCCAAGTCTCATGTTCAACATGATGTATGTAACAAAGGGATAATTGATAAACTTACATTATGCATCAATTGAAGCTCTGTAAAAAGCATTTGTCTTGAAGCTTTGTAACATGTTCCTCTTATAGAAAGATGTTTGTCTTTTAGATAACTGGATAGAGGTTTATAAATTATAAAAGACTGAGAGATGTTTATAAAATCTCTTTCTTTTTTATAAGCAAAATTAAAGGTTGCATGGATCTTAAAGTTCAAAGACCCATGAGATAAAGGCTTAATAGTAAAGAGCCTAATAATCTAGTTATTCTCATCTTTCTTGGTGTGTGTATTTCGAATTTTCTCTCATCCTCTACACTTTCCTTAGTCATATGTTTGTATGTTATCTAATTCCTCAATTAATTAATCCCTAGGTTGTGTGAATTCCTTATTCTAGTGAAGATTGTGTGAATTCCTTATTCTAGTGAAGATTTCCTTTAAATGGATATTGGTATGCTGCTCACTAATTCGTAAATTAATTAATTCAAACTCAATTTCTTTAATCATATGTTTTTAGGGTATCTACCATCAATGATAACTTTACTAGATCTATTATATTAATTCATGGGATGAATGACTTAATTGGTATGATTGCTCCTATAGGACATTACAACCATTAAAATTGTCTAAATCAATAGTACGATCATGAATATTAAATTAGAATTTTTATGTTTAAACTAGGGTTGTACTCTCCAATAAGATTTGCTTATGCCTCAATAAGTCAAGTTAGGATATCATAATTGTTAACTAAGAAGTCGAGTCTAGTAACATAATCTGAACTCAATCAGAAGAGAATGAACTTAGCTACATAGACATAAACTACAGTGGCATCCCCAATTTCATGGCCAGAAAAGACCAATTTGTTTATGCTTTATTTCGAAATCAAAGTATACTTTTGAAGAAATATTTGCGGAATTTGTTCCCAAAGATATGATAAAGAATTTATTAAAGCATTTCCGAAGAAATGTATTTTCATTATATTAAAAACCTCGGGTTGTCATTGTCAATACAGATCAAAAGCATAAACAGAAACAACATAGGCATTACAACATCTAATATTCTTGTGGCCTATAATCCATTGATCTCTCATTAGACAATCACTCGTGTGCTCTCTTGCCACTACTTATATATAAGAAACTGAGTGGGTCAGGCTTGGGAGCCTGGTGATCACATAGGTTTTCCAAATCACAATAATTAAGTTTATTAATTTCATTAAATCAAACAACCCGATTACCCATTCGCATTATCCTCACTTTATGTCCTTAAAGCATCTAAAGTAAGCGACCTAGCCTAAGGATTTTCATCGGAATGAAAATGCTGATTAGGGATTCATCACCAATACATTTCAAATAATGCAACCATGAGGGGGATGCAGTACACAAGGTGAACACTTAGTTCAAAAATACCTACAGGTTGTGAACCTACCAACGTTCCACTAGACTATCAGGAATAATCTATGGCGTTATCTATACTCCTCTAGATGACTAAATCATCTTTCACATCGAGGCCTCTTATCATTTATTTCATCATCTATATCATCTACCCATCTTTACCCATCATAATTATAGGTATAAAATACATATACAATTTAAATCAAATAAAACATGTATATTTTGTTCATCCAGCATAAACATCAAGTACACAAATAATATACACACATAGCACATAATTTATAATAAATAATTCATATCTATGTGTAAGATGAAAGTAACTATGCACTCACTAGTTAAGGTGATGATTCCAAACTCGGGCAGCATTTCGCTTCTAACTATTCCATTTTCAATCGTTCGACGAAACCTAGTATCATTAACGCTAGATTTTAGTCTAATATTTATTATGAATATTTACAGGCGATATCATTTTATAAGTGTTAAAAAATAGTTTTGAACCACTATGTACACACAGGGTCCAAACATGAAACACCGGAGGGCAGGACCATTTTGGCATTTAAGCACTTCTGAAATCCAACAACCCTATGTGGCCCTTCAAACCAGATTCCCCGTACTGCGAGTAATGAAAAGATATTATAATAACACTTTGTATATTATATTTTATAATACATATATTGTTTATACATTCATAATAACGATATTGAACTTAAACATAAGCTATACTTAATGTAGGGTAAGTATAACTTACTTACTAGGAGGTTTGGCTAGGAACCGGGCTCTGCGGGGTCATAACTTCCGAGCCGAAAGCTCTTCTTCTTGGAGCCTTCTAGCGCTCCGGGACTCGCCTCTAGCGCTTAGGAAGTACTAGTGAAGGGGAGGGATAATTTTCGAGGGTTGAGAGAGAAAGAAGGGTGAAAGTGTGAAGAATTGAGGATAACCTCACAACTATTTATAGGAGTTGACCTCGGACTACGTTGAGCATACTCCTCGGAGTACGCTGCGCGTACGAGGGGGCAGCTATCATTCATCCAAAGTGAGGCCATGGGGAGCAAGCAATGGTCCAGATTAAGCAGCGTCCCCCTCCTCGCATCAGCCTATTTCCGACTTCTAAATTCGTTAACTTTCGCATACGAGCTCCGTTTTCGATGTTCTTTATATCAAAGCGTAGGTGGCAGCATAATCTACAATTTTTGTTTAGAGTTCGTTCGCTAATTTTGACTTTATTTTTAAAGTTATATTTTAATAGGCCTGAACAGGTAAAATCCGTTAAAAATTCATAACTTTGTCATCCGACGTCGGTTTTTGTCTGTCTTTTTATCGTTGAGTTCTTATTAACGAGATCTTTGATTCTCTTTTAGATTGTGTTGGCAAAAAATCAGTCGATCAAAAATTCAAATTCTGGGTTGTGCACTTGCTATGCTAAATCTTAGAAAAATCCTAACTTGCTAAGACGAAGTTAGATTTGGACGTTCTTTTTATGCACGCTCTTAGTTAACATATACTACGAATTTTGTTTAGATTTTTAAGGTTAAAAAGTATTTTATCACAAACTCTCTTTTTATGATTCCTGGTGTCATTTCAGTTTTGCCGCAAAACTTCAACATACTATAACTTCTTCTTTATAAGTCAGATTTCAGCCTTCCTTATATCCCCCGAAGTCTTTGTTACGGCTACTTCAACTTTCTTCATAGATATTGGGTCAATCTATTATTTTATTTTTGACACTTATTTTTATTATTATTTTATTACGTCATTATAAGTAAGTATAATGCACACAAAATCACATAAAGCACATAACATTTAAATAATTCATCTTTATTACTTCAAAATAGGTTACAATTATCGACCCTAACTATTACATCATACTATTAATGCTTAGCATAGAAACACGGGCGTTACAATTCTCTCCTCCTTAGGATGATTCTGTCCCGGAATCATGCATCAGCAAACAGATGTGGATAGCGACTTATCATGTCACTCTCTGTTTCCCAGGTAAGGTTCAGCTATTCATATGTATCCATTGCACAAGTCCTAAGTCGACCATCTTGCGTTGTAACTTCTTAGTCTTACAGTCAACAATTGCCTCAGGCTCTTCGATTAGCCTCTTATTTTCATCCATCCTTAACTTTGAAAGTGGAATTATATCGGGAACTTCTCCCGTAAACTTCCTCAAATAACACACATGGAAATTGTTATGAATTCCAACCAGTTTTTCCGAAAATTCCAGCTTGTAAGCTTGGTTCCCAATCCTCTGAAGAACCTTGAATGGTGCAATAAACCTTTGATTCAACTTTCCTCTCTTTATAAATCGTATAATGGTGAGACTTTGAGCAATACCGAATCTCCAACTTCGAAGTTTCTTGTCAGCATAGCTCTTTTGACGATCCCGAGCTACTAACATCCTTTTTCTAATTACTTTGAACAGTTCAGCAGTATGATGGATTATCTCGGGGCCCATAAACTGCTTCTCTCCGACCTCTAGATACAAGACGACGTACGACACTTCTGTCCATACAAGGCTTGGTAAGGTGTCATATTGATGCTCGAATGGTAACTATTGTTGTAGGAAAACTCTACCAGGGGTAAATCCTCATCCTAGTTACCTTGAAATTCTAGGGTAGATGCTCTTAACATATCTTCCAGTGTTTGAATCGTTCTTTCACTCTGGCCATCAGTCTGCGGATGGTAGGTTGTACTTAAACACAACTTCATACTCATTTCCTCTTGTAGGCTAATCCAAAATCATGATGTGAAATGACTATTACGATCTGATACAATCGTTAAAGGAACACCGTGAAGTCTTACTACCTCCTTCACGTAAGCATTTGCAAGCTTATCCATAGAACACCTCTCATTGGTTGCTATGAAATCTGCACTCTTTGTGAACCGATCCACGACTACCCAAATCATGGCGTGACCGTTCTTCGTCTTGGGCAGTTTAGTCACAAAATCCATGGTGATGTATTCCCATTTACCCATGGGTATAGGTAAAGGTTCTAAATTCCCATACAGTTTTTGATGTAGTGCTTTAGCTCTCGCACATGTTACACACTCTGCCACATAGTTTGCAACATCGAGTTTCATCGTTAACCACCAGTAGTAAGTTTTTAGATCCCTATACATCTTAGTGCTACCGGGATGAATCGAGTAAATGGTCTTGTGAGCTTCTTCCATCAGAAGATCCCTTATTCCACCCATCTTACGCACCCAAATCCTATCTTGGAATACCTTCAATCCTTGACTATTTGTACCGAATACCACCGTTTTTCCTAAACGTTCATCCTTTCGTTGTTTTTTCTCTAAACCTTCTTCCTGAGCAACCTTGATTCTTTCCACAAACATTGAGACAACTTCTATTGTAACGCTCTTGGCTTTTTTCTTTCCAAGTTTACTTTTCGACTTAGAGCATTAGCTATGACATTTGCTTTACCAGGGTGGTAAAGTATCTCGCAGTCGTAATCCTTGAGTAACTCTAGCCAGCGTCGTTGACTCATATTGAAATCCTTTTGATCAAAGAGATACTGGAGACCTTTATGATCAGTGAAAAGCTTTCACTTCATGCCATAAAGATAATGCTTCCATATCTTTAATGCAAATACTACCGCTGCCAACTCCAAATCATGGATGGGGTAATTCTGCTCGTATTCTTTCAATTATCGAGATGCATATCCTATCACCTTATCTCTCTGGGTCAGAACACAACCTAACCCAACTCGAGATGCATTGCTATAGACTGCAAAGTCTTCAACTCCATCGGGTAAGGAAAGAATCGGTGTTTCACACAATTTCTTCGTTAATTTCTTAAATGCTTCTTCGTGTTTCTCACTCCATGTATATGTAGCTCATTTATGAGTAAAAGCTGTCAATGGTGCAACTATCAAAGAAAAGCCTTAGATAAACCTTCGGTAATATCCAACTAATCTAAAAAAGCTTTGAATCTCAGTGGGACTTATTGGTCGTTCCCATTTCATCACAACTTCAATCTTTGATGGGTCAACTATTATTCCCTATTGGTTAACCACATGACCCAAACTTCTCGAATCAAAAAATCACATTCGGAGAAATTTGCATACAACTTCTCTTTCTTCAAAACTTCTAATAGTTCTCACAGGTGCTTTCCATGTTCTTACTGGCTCTTTGAGTAAATCAGAATGTCATCTATGAACACTATCACAAACTTATGAAGGAATGATTTACAAATGTTGTTCATCAAATCCATAAATGTTGTTGGAGCATTGGTTAGTCCAAATGACATAACAAAGAACTCATAGTGCTCGTATCTCCTTCTGAATTCGGTCTTCTCAATATCTTGTTCTCTCACCTTTAACTGATGATATCCTGACCTAAGATCGATCTTTGAGAAATAGCCCCAACCCTGCAGCTGATCAAACAAATTATCTATCCTTGGCAATGGATACTTGTTCTTCACCGTTTCATTTTTCAGCTCCCAATAGTCTATGCACATCCTCTTGCTTCCATCCTTCTTCTTTACGAATAACACCAGAGCTCCCCAAGGTGATGAACTAGGTCTAATGAAACCGTTGTCCAACAACTCCTGAAGTTGCATCATAAGCTCCTTCATCTCTATCGGTGCTAACCGGTATAGTGCTTTTGATATTGGTGCTGATCTTGGCAACAAATCTATTCGAAACTCCACTTGTCTATTCGGGGAGGGGGTAGAGGGGGGGGGGGGAATCCAGGAAGATCTTCTAGAAAAACTTCCGGATACTCACACACCATTGGTATTCTCTGTATCTCTTTCTTCCCTTTATTTGCATCAATCAACAAATCTAAGTATGATGTGCATCCTTTGGACAAACATTTTCTGGCTTTCATCAGGGACATGATTCCAGAATTTACTCTGTGTTTGTCCCCGTACACCACAAACTACTCTTTTTCAGGTGGGTTTACTATCACCATCTTCTTCTTGCATAGTATTTCGACATCATTTGCCTTAAGCCAATCCATTCCCAGTACGATTTCAAAAACGTTTAACTCAATAGGCAATAACTCCTCGTGGAATTTACTCCCATTAAAGTCGATGATGATGTTTTTAATACAATCGCTAACAGTTATGAATTTGCCACTGGCAACTTCTATAACTAGAGCATTATCAAGTTTATCTACATGTAATGCTAGTCTTCCACCAAATTTTTGTGATATAAAGGAGTAATTTTCTCCTTAATCAAACAATATATTGCAAGGCAACCCATTTACAAGAAAGGTACCTGAAGCGACATATGCTTCATCCCTTGCTACTTCTAGGGTCATCTGGAATGCTCTCACCTTTTGCCTCAGTGGAATGTTAGGCCTTTATGCTTCTTGTTTTGAGCAATCCTTAGCAGTGTGCCCTTCTTCATTGTACCCATGACATACCCTCTTACTGGTTGTACACTCATTGGCGTAATGCCCAATCTTCCCACACTTGTAACAAGTCACCTCCTTGCTACATTTTCCAGAGTGCTTCTTGTTGCACTTCTCCCACCATCTTGCTTCACCTCCTCCTCCTCCAAACTTCTTGGAACCAAACTTCGAGAATTTTATTTTCTTGTTGGACCTTAAAGATTCATCAAACTTCCTTTTCTCGCTAACCTCATCTCTCTCCAGACCCTTCTCCCTTATCTGGGTCTCGAGATTCTCAGCTTCCTAGATGATGGCTTTCAAAGTGGCTGTTTGCTTGACCATCAGACCAAAGTCCGCGGAAAATCCACTAGCAAACTTGTTGACCTTGGAGAGTTCAGTCAGAACTAGGTAAGGAACAAGCTTCATCTTCTTCATAAAACTTGCACCATACTCGGTGATGCTCATTCTTCCTTTCTTTAGGTTCTGAAATTCGTTTTTAATCTCCACTAGATCCTGCTTAGAGTAGTACTGCATTTTCAGTTGTACAAAAAATTCTTTCCAAGACATCTTGCTAGCTTCTCCCTTGGGCATGGTATCGGCTAGTAGCTTCCATAAGCTCAATACTCCTGACTTTAATAGTGTAACTGTGAGGGCGGTTTTCTGTTTATTGCTGCAGTCTCAACTATTAAACATCATCTCCATCTTGGAGATCCAATCCATTACTTCCATCGATGTTGGGCTTACAGAAAGAATTGGTGGTTTGGATGCCATGCAATCCTTCTACTTGTACCTATGTCCATCATTTCCTCCATTGGGGTGGGTTCTTCTACCCACTCATGGCTCAACTTAGCTGACATTCTGACTCTGTTTTCCTTCGTCTGATAGTTTAGGTTGTACGATGGGTACAGTAGGCTCATCCATGTCATGCAACATCTGTCTCATCTCTCCTCTTTGTTTGGCCATCAGATCCCTAATCATTACTTGGACTCCTGCCATTGTGATTAGCTCAGGTGCAGCTGCTACTCCCGATGTACGCTCAATCATAGGCCACTGATTAGCATTAGTCCGTGTCTAAAATATAGTAGACACTCATCTCAAAATCATCGCTTAGCATTCTAAGTTTAAGTTTTGAAATCCTACAAATTCCTAGTTTGCGTAAACTAATGCTCTGATACCAACTGTGACATCCCCAATTTCACGGCCATAAAAAACCGATTTGTTTATGCTTTATTTGAAAATCAAAGTGTACTTTTGAATAAATATTTTGAGGAATTTGTTCCCAAAAATATTTGTATTTTCATTATATTAAAAACCTTAGGATGTCATTGTCAATAAAGATCAAAAGCATACACAGAAACAACATATGCCTTACAACATTTATTATTCTAGTGGCCTATAATCCATTGATCTCTCATCAGACCATCACTCATGTGCTCTCTTGCCACTACTTGTATATAAGAAACTGAATGGGTCAGACTTGGAGGCTAGTGAGCACATAGGGTTTTCAACCCACAATAATTGAGTTTATTAGTTTCATTAAATCAAATATCCTGATTACCCATTCCCGTTATCCTTACTTTCTGTCCCTAAAGCATCTAAAGTAAGGGACATAGCCTAAGGATTTTCGTCAGGATGACTACGTTTCTTAGGGGATTCCTTAGCAATACAAGTCAAATAAGGCAACCTTGAGGGGGATGGAGTACACCTAGTGAACACCTAGTTCAAAAATACCTACATGTTGCGAGCCTACCATCGTTCCACTAGACTGTCTAGAATAGTCCATGGTTGTCATATATACTCCACTATATGACTAGATCATATTAAACATCGAGGCCTCTCATCATTTATTTCATCATCTATATAATCTACCCATCTTTACCTATCATAATTATAGGTATAAAATACATATACAATTTAAATCAAATAAAACATGTATATTTTGTTCATCCAGCATAAACATCAAGTATACAAATAATATGCACACATAACACGTAATTTATAATAAATAATTCATATCTATGTGTAAGATGAAAGTAACTATGCACTCACTAGTTAAAGTGATGATTCCACACTCGGGCAGCGCTTCGCTTCTAACAATTCTATTTTTTTTCAATGAAACCTAGTATCATTACCGCTAGATTTTAGTCTAGTATTTATTGTGACTATTTACTAGCGGTATCGTTTTATAAGTATTAAATAATACTTTTCAACCACGATGTACAGACAAAGGCCAGACATGAAACATCGGAGGGCAGGACCATTTTGACATTTAAGCACTTCTGAAATCCAATAACCATGTGCGACCCTTCAAGCTAGATTCCCCGTATCACGAGTAGTTAAAAGATATTAAAATAACACTTTGTATATTATATTTTATAATACATATATTGTTTATAGGTGCATAGTAACGATATTGAACTTAAACATAAGTTATACTTAAAGTATGGTAAGCGTAACTTACTTACTAGGATGTTTGGCTAGGAACCAGCCTCTACGCGGACAGAACTTCCGAGCTGAAAGTTCTTCTTCTTGAAGTCTTCTGGCACTCCAGGACTCGCCTCTAGCACTTAGGAAGTACTAGGGAAGGGTAGGGATAGTTTCAGAGTGTTGAGAGAGAAAGAAGGGTGAATGTGTGAAGAATTGAGGATAACCTCGCACCTATTTATAGGAGCTGGCCTCGGACTACCTTGGGCATACTCCTTAGAGTATGTTGTGCGTACTTAGTACGCTGCATGTACGAGGGAAGCTATTAGTTATCCGAAGCGAGGCTGTGGGGAGGAAGCAATGATCCAGATTAAGCCACATCACCCTCCTCGCATTAGCCTGTTTCCGACTTCAAAATTCAGCAACTTTCACATACGAGCTCTATTTTCGACGTTCTTTATATCCACATATAGGTGTCGACGTACTCTACAACTTTCATTTAGACTTAGTCGACTAATTTTGAATTTATTTTTAAAGTTATATTTTAACAGGACTGCACAAGAAAAGTCCGTTAAAAATTGATAACTTTGTCATCCAATGTCCGTTTTCATCTGTCTTTATATAGTCGAGTTCATATGAACGAGATCTTCGATTCTTGTTTACATTGTATCGACTAAAAATTGGTCGATCAAAAATTCAAATTCCGAGATGTGCATTAATATGCTAAATCTTAGAAAAATTATAACTTCTTCATACGAAGTCAGATTTAGACATTCTTTTTAAGCACGCTCCCAGTTTAACGTATAATACGACTTTTGTTTAGATTGTTAAGGCTAAAATGTATTCGCAAACTCACTTTTTATGATTACCAGTGTCGTGCCGGTTTTGCTGCAAAACTTTGACATGCGATAACTTCTTTGTTATAAGTCAGATTCCAGTGTTCCTTATATCCTTGTTACGAATACTTCAACTTTCTTCATAGATATTTGATCTATCTATTATTTTATTTTTGATGATTACTTGATTACGTTGTTATAAATAAGTATAATGCACACAAAATCACATAAATCACAGAATATTCAAATAATTTCTCTTTATTACTTCAGAATAGGTTACAATTGTCGACCATAACTATTACATCATACTTTTAATTCTTATCTTAGAAACACATGCGTTACAACTACCAATATTGATATGCATGGATCCTAAATCAAGAAATCATGATAATTAAACAAATCTCAATAACCAAATTGTAATCAACATTAAAACTTGGTCTTCATAAATATCAAATACGCATAGGGTTTGATCCCAAATCTTGAAAAAGAACATGTAAGAGATCATATAGTAGACTGATTATAGATAAAAAAAAAAGTAAACAATTTGATAACCTAGTGATTCTTCTCTTGATCTTTAGATTTCTACATGTATATCATCCTACCAACTGATATAGCCAAAGTACTATCAAAACAGACCTTCTTGGACGACTCCTTCAACCTTTGCGGCGTTGTATCTTCTTCTGGTGTGTAATGTATTAATTAGGTCAAAATTGACATTGTAATTACAGACTTCGTAAAATACATGACCCGTGCAAGGATCTCCACAGCACGTGGGACAACTTCAACATATTCTCCGATCTAGATCTCTTAGATGTGTTTTCCTTCCTTTCGTGGCACATGGGATAGATTTCAATATTCTCTAATTTCATGCATTCTAGTTCCTTTTAAGACATTTTCAGCTTCTTTTTAAACAATTCACATATTTTACCAGCAAAATACAAATATGAAGGAATTAAGTACTCTTTGATCTATTTTTATTATTGAAACTTTCATAAAAGTTCATAAAATGTCCATTAAATTATCTATAATTGGGGACACATCAGAATTAATGTTTTAAGAGAAATTTGATATGATGTGGTATTGATCTAAAGTGTTCATAAAAAGGTACATAATTCAAGGAAGTTTATTTGCTTTTATATAGGGAATAGACAATCTTGCTAAGAACCCAAAGGAATAAAGGTACATTAAAAAGTTTGATCATCAAAATCATACAAGTGACATTTGATATCATGTTGATCTTAATACCTTATCTAAGACACAATAAAATACAAACAATATTGAAATATCAGATTGGCTAACTCCTCGGATAGAATATTTTTGTCAGATCACTTTAATATTTGATAGGTTCACTTCGTAGGATGAGTTCAACTTCATATAAAAACCACCATTAGATATCTTTGGTCTCTTTACATGTTCTTTGAATAAGCATAATATAAATGACAATAACAAAATATCACTATCAATTGGTTATGTGGTTGAAGTTTGTTTAGAACTCTTCAATAAAGTAGATTTCTTTCTACTGCAAAATACACCTAAAGTGGATTTATATATCTAGTCAATAGTACTTGTATATTTATTATTTGTTTGTTTAATTATCTATTATTTCATACAAGTATCAAAATAAAGAGCATAATTTATTAATACATTATTATATTTAGCAGCTAATTTAGATAGATGTAAAGAAAATTAATTACGTAATACGGATAACTATGTTAAGTCCATAATATGGATACCTATATAATACATTAGCATATTGATGTATACATAAAGTATATTAGGTTCATAATACATTAAGCCATGAATTTTGTCTTAACCCAGTTACTTATGTTGTTGACATTGGCAGAAAAAGAAACAACCATATATAGCCATCCGTAATAAGTTTTTAACCCATATAGTTCACTAATTCAGATATAATTATCTTCGAACTTTACTTTTCATCATGTATAGGAGACACTTGGTAGTTCTCAAAATTAAACATACTTGTACAAGAAAAGCATGGCTAGAGAAGGAGCACAATGAAGAGTTTGGGAGGTGACTAATAGATAAGGTACAAAATGATCCATGTTAAGTTATGTTTTGAAAGAATTTTTAAAATTTTCCTTGCATTTGTCAATAGGTTGAACAAAACAATAATTGATCAATCAACCCCTTATTTTGGCATTCGATATTTTAGTTAGTAAGAGATAATGATCGCTATAAATAGTATTCGGTGGATATAAGGTGGGTTTCTCATGTCCTACGATACAACGTTATGAAATATTGTGTATATCACACAAATGGCTACTTATTTTGTATAAAATCCAGTTAAGGTAAAGTTAGCCAAAGTATTATAGATTTCGAATAAATGTGCATGTCCCACGTCATACATTTTTATAAAATTTGTATCCTATGACAAGGCCTTTTATTATGGTGTTCTATAAAAGGTATGCATTCTACATTATCATATCAAAAATTTCCTCTATTAAAGTGTGATTGGGTTCATGATAAAAACAATGTTAAAAAAGATCTTCTTGGCTACATCTTGGTTGAACTTGATACGTTATGCAATAAGGATGACTGTTCATATTGGTCTCACAAGGACGACCTAAAGTTTCTCGAAAAGACCATGCTAATAAGAAAAACTCGATTGTGGTCATGAAATCTCCAACAAGTTATTTAGATACCTATGGAGACGATGGTGAGGAATATAATACTGTAGTTTTAACAAACAAAGGTAATTATTGAATGACACGCGTAGATAAACTCGATTTACTTGATTTTTAACAAAACAATTTAATCATGCAAAAATAAACTATCACAATAAAATACGTATAGTAACAACTACAATTTTAACAAAACATTTTAATCAATTTTCATAACTGTTTTTTACATTTAGTTACATGTTTAATCAGTTATCATAATCTTTGTTTATATTTAGTCACACATAATAAATTCAGCCTTTGTTGACATTCGTTGCTCCTTTCGATATTGACACAAGATGAGTTGTCATATACTACCCTTGTCATAGGTTAGTATGGGCTAGTTTGTTCGTATATATTCACGTCTTAATCTCTTACACGCCATGATTATTTGTTGATTGTACAAACTTTCTATTAAAATTTTTTTTTTTTGCATGTTGGATAATCTAATTAGATAGTATTTAATTTGCATCTTCTTAATTGAAATTCTAGACTAAACAAGCTTTAATTTGAATTAAAGTTATGAATCAACAAGCTTTCAGTTGAATTAAAGTCAAACATTGAAAGGTGTTTCTCTTAATTAATAAATCGGTGTTAACTCATCACAAGAATAGTTGTTAACCCCCATTTTTTCGATGTGGAATGCCCATAACGACGTGTTAACGCCTGCAACACCGCCCCCACCCGTTTTATCGACCTCTGTTGCCAAGGTAACGACTTGTAACACGCTATTTTTCGTTTGAATGGTCAAAAAAGAAATAATTTTTTTTACATATTTACGTTTTATATATATATATATATATATATATATACACCCACACACACACACACACACACAATTTTTTACCTATACCGCTCTTTTCTTTTTCCCATTTTATTTACAAAAATCAATCCTATTTGCAACCAAATAATGAAGCAAAACCCTAACACCCCTTTAGCAAACGCAAACACATCAACACTGACGGGTTTCGCAGCATATGAGAGGTATATGAACCTCGCCAACACTAAAAACTCACCACAAATACCTTTTCAATGACAGTATTTTAATCTTACGTCACCCCAATGTAATTTCCTACATTGCGCTACATGCAATAATACCCAAACTACAAGAAAACCTATTTAATACCTTTGCTTTTATGTCACACAAACCACACAACCACCACCCACACAAAAACGCAATATACGGTTCCCGAAACGCAACCGAGATGTAGTCGAAGTCGTAGAGGGAAAGGGAAATAGAAAAGAAAGAGATTATAGTAATTGAAGAACCTCCACTATGATGGATACCGGATGAGGAGTATGCTTTTATGGTCGCGTGGTGCGGGATGTCAAAAAAATCCAACAACATGAAATGATATGAAGAGTGTTAGTTTTTGCGAAGTCGTGCTCGAAAATTTTTACATGCTTTTGAATAATCCTTCATATCGCAATGTCCATATACTTAGTAGCAAGTGGACTCCAATTAGGCATAGGTGCACCAACTTTATTGTGATCTTTAACAAACTTTCTTCGCAAAAGCAAAGTAATGAGAATGATTTCAATTTTTTCAAAGTTGTGACGGAGAAATATCACATCAAAATGGGGTATGCTTTTGAAAATGAAAAAATATGGTAGATTGTGACAAAAGATCCAAAATGGATTAAAACGCCAACATCATTTGCCACACCCCAAAACCGGAACGACGGAAACGTTCTGGGGTGGATGACGTCATGTCAAGTATCACAACATATGCAATATAGTAATCATAGTACAACAACCATTGCATTAATAGTAATAGTTTTACATAAGTTACATTTTATAGAGACATTAAAGTAATACAGAAACTAGTATAGATGCAGCTCGGTTCTAGGCTGGCTTCACACAAGCTCCTGGGATGTACCTGTCTATCGCTGACTTGAGAATACAAGTTATTTTGAAAGCGAGTATCAGCATTTTTATAAATGCTGGTGAGTTCATAATTATTTAGTGTCATTTGTGTAAGGAACCATTTTATTCAAAATAACTTTATAAAAAGTAGTAGTTTAGAATCTACGGTGTATTAGCGTCCTTTCCAGAAAATCCTATATTTTCTAATTAAAAGCAGTCTTCTACCAAGACTTGACAGTGTTATGTTTTAAAGAGAAATTTTCCCTAAAATGCTATCATTACCAAAATACGGTATTTAACTTTAAAGAAAGTAGGAGAATATCACTAGTAAAAGTACTAGGGGAAAATAACATATGCCTCAGCAGAAATACTACTGACTAAGGCAAATAAATCATAGACTCCAGGAGAGTATCGAATGAATGATATGCCTGGCTCAGTCTAACAAAAGGAAACATAAACCCCAGACGGTATCAAATGTACGATACGGCTAGCAAGGTCTAAAACAAAGAAACGCAAACCCCAGACAATATCAAATGAAAGATACAACTAGCAAGGTCTAAGACAAAGGAACACAGACCCCAGACAGTATCAAACGAAAGATACAGCTAGCAAGGTCTAAAACAAAGAGCAATCCTAAGAGTGTTGTTTCCAGAATACAGTGTTAATTCTCGTTACCTTAAGGCCATGAATTATAAGGTAAACATGGAGATGCTCGTAACCATACTGATTGACACTAGAGTACTTGACGCCCTACAAGCTTCAAAATAATTGTGACATTTGTCACCCCTTGGCTTGGTAGGCCGTGGACTGTAGCAAGCAGTCAGGGTGCGGGAGTCTCAGTCCCGTATAGATCTATACACACAATGCCCGCTCTCCCTATAGGAGACTCTGGTTACCAACTCGACAACGGGGAGATCTGTGTCTTGAAGATGCATCTCGTAATTTGAATTCTATTAGAGGCGCTGGAGAAATGATATAGACTCGTGTATGAACTGACTCCTGTGGAATTCCCATACTAGAAAGAGTAAATAGAGCTTCCTAACTATTCCTATAATAGTTATTAGTGTCCCTGATCTACGAGTGACGAGTAGGAGGATGCCCTTGCTACCCAAGGAACATGAACTGGCCGATGTTAACCTTTATGTCTATACATGTATACATGATATATAATTAATGTTTAAACGACCTTTGGACAGATATCCGATACTCACCAGACCACATCCCAACGAGGAAAAGGAAATAGGGCGAACTATCCTTCCTATGTCCTTTAAACATTATTTATATAACTATACAAGTACAGGCATGCATTAAACGACGTAGAAGCATTTAACGAAGTAGAAGCACTTAACGAAGTAGTAGCATCTAACGAAGTAGAAGCATTTAACGAAGTAGAAGCATAGAAGCATGGAAGAAAACTTTAACGAAAACTTTGGAAAACCTTTACACTTAAGAAAATCATGACTTGATATCCTTTTGTAAAATAAGTTTGAAGACCTTTGGAAATCCTTGAAAATCTTTCATAAACAATTTTTGAATATAACTTTGATAAAACAATATAAGTAAAAGAAAACCCTTTGTTTAAAATACTTCTGTATCTGGTTTTGAAGTAAAACATACAGCGCGAGAGACAATTTGAGAAAATATTTAAACAAGTAAAGACGTTTTGGAAAAACCATTTATAGTATCATACTTGGTAAACAATTGAAAGTGTAATAAATCCTTGTGTATGTGGGTTATTAATCACATATGATTGATATGATAACTGGCATGTTTTAACTTGTATTCCCCCCATAAAATCATGTAAAAACATTTAAAGGTTAATTCAGGGGTATGAACGCACCTGTTGTAAGTAGATCGGACGGAGATGCCGGTTGGGTGCTCGGTGTCAAGTGAAGACTTGAACACACTTAGTGACCTATTAACATATGATGACATATGTTTACATACAATTAGTAATTATAATACTAATTAGTCACGTATACGCATCCTAATGAGCGGAAAACGCTTTGGTCAAGTGCTAGGAGTGTCCCGGGTAACATCTAAGGGAGTGTATGGCCCAAATAGGGAGTTTACTCTTCAAGAGCAAACTCTTTATAGAGTTTACGACCCTAAGACCTTATCCCCATGATTTTACAGCCGTAAACTCATGGGTGGTGTGTCCTTGGATGATTTAAGGTCTTATCTCACTCGTGGAATTAGGCTAGGTTCAATTCTAGGGCATAGGAAGTGGTTTAGGCTCCAAATGGACCGTTTTAGGGAGTTTACGGTCCATTGACCACTACTTGAGGAGTTTACGGCCGTAAACACATGAGTTTATGGTCTTAAACTCATGTTAGCCCATTCCTTTTGTTGTTTGGTGGTTCTAACTCATGCATGCAAGGTTTTAGTCACTTATATGAGCATACGAAGGTGTTAAAGGCACTTAAACACCTTGGAAAGGTGTTTACGGTCTAAGAAGGTGTTCTTGGGGAGTTTACTACCTTAAACACAAGAGTTTATAGTAGTAAACTCATGTTTGTCCATGAATCCTATGTTTTGGTGCATCAAACGAAGGATTACAAGGCTCTAGGCACTCATGGAAGCTTTTGGAGGTGTTTGAGGGGTAGATTAACATCTAAATAAGTGTTTATGGTCCTTGAGGATGGGTTTACGGTCTAAGGATGTTCTTAGACTGTAAACTCATGTTTACTCCCCATTTGTTACAATTTTGGTTTTCTAAGTCCTTTCATGCAAGCCTCTAAGTCATTGCTGAGCATTAGAAGTGGTTTGGAAGGGTTTTTTGGGCATCAAAACCCTCTTCCAAGGGGTTTACGGTTTTGAGATGCTCCCAAGCCCGTAAACTCTTGTTCTTGGGGGTTTTTGGATGATTAAGCCACAAATTTGCAAGCTAGATAAGATAAACAACAAGCTAGGAAGGTTAACTTACCGATTTGAAGCTCGAAGGGGCGATTTTTGACCAAAACCCGATTTGTAGAGAGAGAGAGTCTAAGGTGGGAAAAAGATGGGAATGAAACCCGCTCAACCCTTATATAGGGTGGAGTTTATGGCCTGGTTGGGGGTTCATCCGACACCAACCGCGAACGTGGTTTTTCAGGACTACCGTGAAACACGACAAATTTTTAAAATTATACCACCTAAATTTTGGTTCACTTAACGAATATTATTTAAAATATTCCAACGGGTTTAAATCCGGTCAAAAATATATTTGGGATAAATTTGGCTAATTTTTGACGTACTTAATTTCGACGTTAAAACTAACGGAAATTTTTGGGTTGTCACATCATCCCCCCGTTAGAGGGAATTTCGTCCCAAAATTCAGGTTTAGGCAAGGAGTAGTTATGAACAATCGGGTAGTGTTGGGGTTGCAAAGTTATTCATTCATGACTTTGTAAATGTTTGACTTTTGTAAAACCCACTTGCATGTGGTGCTTTAGCCTTTAGACCCATTTACATGTTAGAGTGAGAGAGATACATGTAAACACCTCTACAAATAGTGGGTTCATACCACTTGTAGAGGTGTGCTTGAGAGATGTAAAAGTGAGTGTGTAAGTGTGTGTTAATTATGTAGTCTAGATCTAGATCCTTTTTGTGTAACACCATATACATTCAATATATCTCTTAAACACCCAAATCACCATGTTCAATTGTGCAAGCTTTAATTCTGCATGTCAAACCATGTTCTTTGTCACTACAATTGGTATCAGAGCTTGGTTTTCACGATCAACGTGACTTTTGAAGAACGATTCTCGGTTTGGCAATTTTTGTCGCAACTTGAACAATTTTGGTGAGTCTCTCTCTATGATCTCTCTTAATTTTGTTGAAATCGTGCGTTACGTTTTTGATTTTTGATCGTTTGATTCATTGGATCTAATTTGTTTCAAACCTCATTGTTGATCCAATCAATTTTTGTTTAGATCAAGTCCAAACCAAAATTAAAATCGAAATTGCTTACTGTTCATGATTTAATCAAAATTCAAGTCCAATACATTGTTAGAATGTGATCCAAAAGAATAGATCTGTTACTATTCATAGATCCGATTCATTTGAGCCCAATCAAAATGTCGAATGATACTGTTCATTCTTTAATTGAGCCCAACATTCTTTCTTTTAATCCGATATCAAGACTTTTAGTCTAAATCATTCTGAATTGTTAAGTAGATATTCGTCACCTAACTTGTACACAAGCTTTACAAGTTGTACCATTGGATGTTCTGTTCTTCATCGTTCCTTCATAGATTCATCTACTGCGTTTTAGTTTTTGATTATCGATTTCATTTATTCATCTCTAATCATCTTTTGTGGTTGATTGTTAACCTGAATTTTGAATATCGACTCATAATTGTTGATTTGAAATCGATAGATCGATTCTTGATTTGTCGAAAATCAAACTGGAAAAGTTTAAATTTGTGATCGATTGAGTTCATTGTTGTTGATTGAATCTGTTAGGTTGACCTACATCGATTTGTAATAATCGATTTTGATTAGAAGTCGATGTCAACCACAGAGTATTTTTTTTGTTCTTGAGTTTCAAACTCGTAACGATGATGTCAAAATTGAAAACGAAATCTTGATGACGATGAATTGGTAAATGAAAGGAGAAGGATCGAAAATCAATTAATGAACAGATGATGAAAAATTGATTTTGATTTACTGAAAATTGGATTTGGAATCGAGTATTGAGGATCGATTAGGGTTCCTAAAATGAAATGGATGAAGAACGAACAGATGAAGAGATTTCTGATTTGTGTTTTCGAATTGGAGTCTAGATTCGATTTTGGATGTTGATAATCAAGGTTGAGATGATATCGATCTATGATATTGATGTCGTTTTTGATCGATTGTCAAGGATTGGTTATGCGAAGTAAAAGCTTAATGATGAACTTTGAATCGATGGTAATTTCGCATATTTGAGAATCGATTGTTTGTGAAATCAAGTTCGCATATAGATGAACTGATAAAAGATTTTGGAAATAAGGATTATTGTTCGCATTATGATTGGAATCGATCAATTGTTCTTTTGATGTGTGAATGGTTCCACTGTGATAGATGAATTGGGAAGAGGGTTGATTAAAATCGATTTCGCATATTGATCGATAAAATTGAGTTCAAACGTTTGATCGATAAAATGCGAATAGTAATTTTTCAGTTGAGTTCGCATTTTGATCAAAGACAGTTCACATATTTGTTTGGATACAGAACTCACTTGGAATCGCAAATAAAATCAAAGAAGAAGGGTTTGCATTTGAGTAACTGCACTGTGCAAGGAATGTTTAATTCGCATTTGGTGTTTTGTTTTGGAATCAAAATGCGAATTTATTTCATTATGATTCGCCTTTTGGTGATTGAAATATGCGAAAGGATGCGAAGTGTATTTGAATGAAAATGCGAAGCCTGTTATTACCAGTTCAATGAAGAAGAAAGCCAAGAGTTTCGCATTTAGTCCCTGCTCTTTTCAATAAATAACAAAAACTGACCAACTTCGCAAATTTGAAGATCATGCAGAAATTATCAAAACGAATGCCTGTAGTTTCGCATTTTTGACAGTTTGTACCCAACTTCGCAAATGGGGTTATAAAATGCTGAAATTGCAGAATTTTCAAATATGGTCCCTGCAGTTTGTGCAAATTGACGCTTTCTACCCAGCTTTGGAAAAGGGGGAGAGTTTTGCATATTTAGCTGTTTTGGGCGCAACGGGTCACTGCAGAATTTTGAAATTGACGATTTCTACCCATTTTTGAGAAATTTTGTCAAAGGCGATCCGTGAACGAAGCTAAAAATTCAATATTTTTTGGATTTTTCGGATTGAAGCACAATGTTTATGCCACATGTTAAGGGGGAGTTTTGGCATGAAAAATTCTGAATAGAGCACGTTCTTTTTCCATGGAGTTTTATAATCAACTTTCGATTATAAAAAGGGGGAGAAGTTTTATATGGAAATTCGAACTTGAATTTTTCATATTACGCGGATTTGAAGACCGAAGTGATCTTGAAGTTTTGAAGATTACGAGATGATGCAATTGGAAGTTCGGAAGTGATGTATTCGAAATGGGTTTGGTATTATTGAAGATTTTTGGGGTGTGTTTTTATGCGCAACTTTGGGGTGATTATTTGAAGTTAATCATTCGTTGCTGCTTGGTTTGTATGGTCTCACATCCTAGAGCCCAAATTGAAGAGTCATGGAAGAATTGAAGATTGAAGTTCGTTTCGACATGTGTCACCTTTGAGGCTCGAACCGCGTAGTGCTTGATTTTGGAAGATTTGAAGTGGGTCATTCATTCCTAACTTTGAGGGGGAGAATGTTGGGGTTGCAAAGTTATTCATTCATGACTTTGTAAATGTTTGACTTTTGTAAAACCCACTTGCATGTGGTGCTTTAGCCTTTAGACCCATTTACATGTTAGAGTGAGAGAGAGACATGTAAACACCTCTATAAATAGTGGGTTCATACCACTTGTAGAGGTGTGCTTGAGAGATGTAAAAGTGAGTGTGTAAGTGTGTGTTAATTATGTAGTCTAGATCTAGATCCTTTTTGTGTAACACCATATACATTCAATATATCTCTTAAACACCCAAATCACCATGTTAAATTGTGCAAGCTTTAATTCCGCATGTCAAACCATGTTCTTTGTCACTACAGGTAGAGGTATGAGGGTACTTCCTATTTGGTTGGTCCTTGCACTCCCAAGTGAACTCTGGCCTTTGCTTGGCGTTCTAACTAACCTTCACTTACGGGATCCGGATTCATTACGCTCGCTTGATTCCTCGGTACTCAGCTTCCTACGGGTTTTTCTACGAAGTTAGGGTTCCTAATGGTTTCTATCAAGATGAGTGGTATACAAGAAGTGACGTCGGGCAAACACTTATCAAGTCTAAGAAGTGGATTGATTTGGGGTGAAACTTGTGGAATTTCTGAAACTAGTAGTAGTCTGACGAGGGTCGGACCAATCTTTGTAAAGAATCTCGGATGGTCCTAAGCTCTCGGAAGGGTAGAGCTTTTCAATACTTAGAACATAGTGTACTTCTATGGCGAGATCATCACTAACATGATCGCCATCCCGAAGTTCCAAACGTTTTCTCATACTGGGAGTGTAGTCCTTCTGGTTGGTTCTTAGAAAGCTCAGGTTGTCCTTGGATTCGTGTTTCCTGTTAATTGGCTTTCAGAGGTTTTTCTAGATCATCGGATGGATTACATGTCTATGGGTATCTGCTTGCTGTAGGGGTCTATCTCAACCTAGTGCAAAACGAATATGCACTTCTAGTTCTTGAGATGTTTCTATCGGAACTCTCAGGGTTGGGGAGATAGGGTTTCACCGGACGAGTGCTTAGAAAGTTTTTAAACTTTACATTATCGTCTAGTTAGTGCTTTCATAATATGATCCTCAACGGGAACGGATCATGCTCTTACTTGCCTTGCTGTTTCATGAACAGTAGGCTCTGCTCGAGGCTAACTCAATCCTTAGATATTTTCCGAAGTGTTGGACTATCTCGGGAGGTGGTTCTACTATTTCTGCACGATATAGTATTCGTGGAACACCTAGTAGTCCAATGAATCTCTAAGAAATGTCCTATTCTCGAATGCGTAGGTTTATTTCAGTTGCAGAAAGTGTGTGCTCTTGTACAACCCATCGACTAACACCTAGACTGGTGTCAAGTCTATAATCTCTTCGGGATCTGGGTTATAAGGCTTAACGCATCCTACTTCCGCACTTAAATCAAGTATTCTTGGCTGCGGAGGTTATCCTATGGTTCTTGGTATTCTAGTGTTCATTTCAGAGAATGCAGTCTATCGTCTACAGGGCGGCGGTAACTTCTTCCACATGATGGGGAGGCGCAGTGTCCTAGGCACTACTCATCGGTAACGGGGTGGACGAAGTGCCTGATGTCACACCCCCAAACCAAGGATGGCGGAAACGTTCGGGGGTGGAGGACTTCATATACAGTATCACAACAACGTGTATAATAGTGCTCAAAGTAAATACAGCCATCATAAATATAATTGAAAAAGTTACACCAAAGTATATGTTTACATGTTTCAAAATCAATTACATTATGATGACAAAAATAAATTGTTGACGGTTTAACGTCCCATCCTCCAAGCGCTGAAGTTTTTTTGTTTCACTGATTTCCTGAGAATACAAGTAGTTTTGAAAAGGTCTCAACAATTAAGTTGGTGAGTTCATAAGAGTTTTGTTTGAAGTAGAAACCGTTTTCCTTGTAAAATCGATAGGGTTTGATTTCCAGAAAATCCAATATTTTCTTAGTTAAGTATGAACAGAATATTTCTATATGATGCGTTAATGAACCCAAGAATGACCAATAGATTTCCCCTATAATCGTCCAGCATATATAAGTTATGTAAGATTTAAGTTAGATAAAACGTTGAATATAGTGGGTCTGCCCTAGGTCCACAACCCAACGAGGAACAGGAGATGAGGCGGGCCCCACCAATTCTAAGCCAATCAAGACTAAATTCTTATATGACTCAAGCATATATGCTCAGCGATCATGGTTGAAGTTTAACAATTCTAGATGAAATATAGTTTTAATACCAAAATAACTATTCTATGTGAACCCAGTACTTTGTAATGTACCCATTCATATGAAAACCCGATGCTTTTCCTCAAAATGTGAAATGTAAGTTTCTATGTTATGAAATAGTGCATCCTAGAATTCCCTATAGATTCCTTCTATAATTTCCTTGTGTATATAAGTTATATAAAATTAAAGTTAGATAAAACGTCGAATGTAATGGGTCTGCCCTAGGCCCACAACCAAACGAGGAACAGGAAATAGGGCGGAACCACCAATTCTAAGCCAATCATGACTAGATTCTATATAACTCTAGCATATACACTTAGAAATTATAGCCGCAAACTAACAATGCAAAAGTGAATGTGGACTTAAACCCAAAAACCGGAACCAATCCTAGTGTAGTGTACGAAATAGTAATAGTGACCGTGAACATAAACTATACATATCATAGTTCATCGGATAGTGATAGTGACTAGTGAACATGTGCTATGCATATTATAGTTTACTAAAAGTGGTTGAGATGGTAAATATAACCTATACATATCATAGTCCATCAAATAGTGATAGTGGTAGTGAACATGAACTATACATATTATAGCTTATCAAAAGTGGTGGTGATGGTGAATTCCTTTCTTGTAATTAAGTTCATAGTGTAGAGGAAACATAAACTATACCTATTATAGTTTATCACTTTGTTTGTAATATATATATGCCATAACTATACCGATTATAACTAGCATGTTCGTTTGTGGGGGTAAAATGGCTTAACTATACTTATTATAGTTTATCATAATTATCCATAGTGGTAATAACTCTTTTGTATGTGTAAAACCTTTAATAATGTGTTTGTTATGTAAAATAACCCTAAACTATACCTATTATAGTTTATTAAATATTTGTGTGGATAGTGAGCATAAGCCTTACTTGTCATAATTTACCAATGTTTGTATTTTAATGGATATAGCCTTGTAATATCATTTATATATTTACCATACTTGTGGAGGTAAAAATCCATTTGTTTTCTGATGTATGTCTATATAAGAATACAAAATTGTCATATATTGCAACAACACATAATCACATAATGATGTATACCTTGCTCAACATGTTACAAGGTGAAATGAAATTTATAGTGTTTTTCTGTTAATAACATTTTCTGTAACTGTTATAGGAAAATTTGTAGAAAAATCATAAAATGTCCAAATCAAGTTCTGTAACTTCTCAGAGTTTGGAAAATGAGTCTAGTTTGTTCATAATTTTTATTATAATTTTTAATGACTTCTTACTTGTGTGAAAAAGTCCATAATCACAGACTGGTCCGGATTGATGTTTGAAATGATAGGCAGTTTTGCAAAAATCACCATAAATTGTAGAAAAATCGTATGGAGATGTGCAAGTAGTCATTTTAAAGCTAAGAAGTGGAACTACATGCACCTAAAACAGTTTTGAAAACTAAAATGTTTAAGTTGTCCAAAACAGTCCGTGAATGGAGTTGAACTTTTCTGATGAAGGCTGTTAGAAAAGTTTAGTTATGTTCTTGGTGTTTTAACTTGTATTCCCCCCTAAAAACTTGAGAAAACATGAAAATGTAGGGGTATGAACTCACCTTGAGTGATTTTAGAAGATATGTGTTGAAGAAGAGAAGTGTTCAACCCAAGAACACTTGAAGAATCACTTGAAGATTCGAAGATCTAACACAATTATGAGAGAGTTTGTGTAAGATATCTATGATTCGAGTAGAAAGAAGTGAAATAATCATAAGGAGAAGGGATTATTCTTACCAAATGTGGAGGAAAATCCCAAGATCAGCCCTTGAATCTCGAATTCTAGAGAGGGAAAATGAGAGAGAAAAGAGTTTGATCTTTTTGGTGAAAAGAGAGAAAATGAAAGAAGTGAGGAGAGAGGAGGTTTTTCTAGCCTTTGACCAATTGTGGGGTTGGAAAAAGGTGGAAAAAGTATAATGAAGTGACTAGGTAAGGGCTGATGGGGAATAGTGACATGGAGTGGGTGATGGAGGTTGCTTGTGTCATAAAATAAAGGAAAGTCAACACTCCACATTTGTATTTCACCTATTCTCTTTTGGATAAGGTTTTATCTTTAAAATGTGATTAATCATTAATTTAGGGGTCTTATATGTTAAAATAAAGTTTTGGGTGAAAACCTCGTGTTAAAACAATTAAAAACGGGCCTAAAACGCATTATTAGTCGAAAACCGGGAGAAAAGAGGCTTCCCAGCGAGACCTCTCGGTCCTCCTGAGGCTGGGTTCGGTCCGTAGTGCTGCTGGGTGCGAAGCGAAGGGGTGCGAGGAGCGAAGGGCGAGGGCTCGGTAGGTCATCAGAAGCGAAGGCTCGGTCTTCGGTCTTCAGAAGAAAAGGTGATCAGACCCGAAATGTGCCGAACGTTCAGGTTCGGGTGTGGCATGCGAGGTTCGGGCCCGAGAGGACCTTTCGGGTTCGGTTCAGCAGCCTTCGGCTCAGAAGGGTTCGAGTCTAAGAGGACTTTCGGGTCCTAAGAGGGGTTTCGGCTCCTTAAGTCCGTTTTTCGCGTAGACTTCCATTTTTGGGCTGTTTTCGCCAAATTCGAGGGTCGGGATGCCCCGAGTGATTATAGAAAGTTGAGAGAGATTTCGAGAGAGATTTGGGAGAGATTTGTCATACTTAGAGAGATTTGGGAGAGATTTCTCATACTTAGAGAGATTTGACATTCTTGGAGAGATTTCTCATACAAAGAGATATTTGGGAGAGATTTCTCATACTTAGCGAGATTTGGGAGAGATTTGACATTCTTGGAGAGATTTCTCATACAGAGAGATATTTGGGGGAGATTTCTCGTACTTAGATAGATTTGGGAGAGATTTGACATTCTTGGAGAGATTTCTCATACAAAGAGATATTTGGGAGAGATTTCTCATACTTAGAGAGATTTGGGAGAGATTTCTCATACTTAGAGAGATTTGGGAGAGATTTGACATTCTTGGAGAGATTTCTCATACAAAGAGATATTTGGGAGAGATTTCTCATACTTAGCGAGATTTGGGAGAGATTTGACATTCTTGGAGAGATTTCTCATACAGAGAGATATTTGGGGGAGATTTCTCGTACTTAGATAGATTTGGGAGAGATTTGACATTCTTGGAGAGATTTCTCATACAAAGAGATATTTGGGAGAGATTTCTCATACTTAGAGAGATTTCTCATACTTAGAGAGATTTGACATGTTGTAGAGATTTCTCATACAAAGAGATATTTGGGAAAGATTTCTCATACTTAGAGAGATTTGGGAGAGATTTGACATTCTTGGAGAGATTTCTCATACAAAGAGATATTTGAGAGAGATTTCTCATACTTAGGAGAGATTTGGGAGAGATTCTCGACAAGAAAAGATAGAGTGAAAATGATTGAAAGAGGTTTCATTTGTGACCTTTTTGAGTGTCTGGCTTCGCAATGCAGGGTCTGTAAACCCCGTTAAGCCTTGTTTAAGGATCTTACACACTCCCGATGAGTATACAACATTGTTTTATCGGTTTGGCTCGTCACTTACCATAGATTTGGGTTAAGGAGATCTAGATGTACGTACTTTTCGATTTATGATCTCTCCTTAGAATAGCGAGTTGTTTAGTAATTACACAACGTAAACCCTAGTACACAAGGGTTAGTTGAGTTGACCGGTTTGACTTGACCGGAAGTTGACGGTTGTCACACCTGAGTAGTGCGAGCATCTTCTGCAACTACTCTTCCGGTGGTACCGAGTTTTCTCGATCTAGGCCAGATCTAGTGAGTATAGGGTTTCGTCAGTCGGAACTTTTAATCTCTTCATCCACTCTTCTCAAGAGTTAACGTATCGCAACTTCTGGATTTCCGGGATATCCGCTGCGATGCTTAATTCAGGGGATTAAGCGTGAGTGGATGGTCGTAGTCAATGTACTTGACATCTTACAACTCAGATTTCCTTACCAACTGAGGGTGTTAGCTACTATGTTGGCTTAACCAGGATGACAACAAATTTCGGATTTGTGGTCATTATAGTAGCTCAACTCGTCGTGGTTCTCTTGACTCTAGCTCCTATTCTATGGAATAGGATGAAGGGTTTTACTATCAGGTTCGGGATAGAGCTCATACTCGGCTTAACCACTAATACTTGGTGTATGAAAGTCGTATATAATTCAGGTCTGCAGGATGTTCAGTTGTGCGACTCCTCCCCAGACCCACAACTTAACGAGGAACAAGGATTAGGGAGGAAACACACATCTTAAATCTTTTTTTATCTCAATTATATACCACCCTTATGCATATACTCAGTTATAGTGGTCAGTCCCATTAGTTCTATCCTCTTGATTCACGAACCTGATTGCGTGTTGCGAAGGGTCTTTCTGGGGAATCTACGGAGTATGCTTCAGGTGGTTATCATCTTCTGGAGTACCTGCAATGTCTTTCGCTTCGGTTTCTATATGTCTAAGAAGGGTTGGTTAACAGCGCGCGGTACCCTTCTCCTAGGTACTTCGGAAGGTTTGAAATAAGAGTGACGACAGACGGATCGTATTAGTCTTTATTATTCTTACTTTGTTTAGGTTCGGAAGAACCTTTATCTGCCGAAATGGCTACGGTGAAAGTTATTTTTACACAACACTAAGGATTTACACATGGTTACACGAAGTCGAACCATGATTGATAGAGGCGTCGAAGTTGGCATACTTCGACATGATATAGAATGAGGGTCAATAGAGTCATGTGCCGAACGGGCACACAAGGTCTTGGCGTCTCGGGTTTCGTCCCGTGTATCACTGTCACGGATACTTGGACCGATAGAGTCGACGCGGAACTATAGAGGGTCCTGAGTGTTTCTGAGTAGAGTACCTTTCATGAATGGATTCTCACGAGGCCTTTCTATAATCGCCTAACATATACTAGTCATGTATAATTAAGGTGGGGAGGACTGTTGACTGAGCGACTCCGCCCTAAATCCACAACCAAATGAGGAACATGAAATGAAGCGGCATTCACTCACTCTAGGTCTATCCATCTCAATTATACATGGTCGTAACGTATATATCTATCCATTATAGTTTTACCTGATGAAATTTTAAATTTTATAACCGTGCTGCGACTTTCAGCTTAACGGGGAAGTAATTACATATAGAGTTATCCTTTTAATGTTTTCAGTTAGTTATCTAAGATTGAGAGACGTACCAAAAATCTATCGGGCTCCTTGATGCTTCTCCCCAAGCATTAGAGTTATACTCCTCCTGTTTCCTTGTCTTTTCTTTCCGTTGGGCAATATCGCTTTAGGTGCCCAATCTCACCACATAGGTGGCATACTGGATTGATCGTCACATTGGTGGTTGATGTGATAAACTCAACCGGGGTTCTGCAGACGTGAGCGGTATGCCCCTTCATGTTGCACCTAGCACAAAAGAGTTCTCGGCATATACCATGATGATGGTAGCTACACTTGCTGCAGTGGGGAAGGTTTCCTAGGTATGGTCTTCTTGAAGTCGGGATGGAAGGGCTGGCAGGGGTATTGACTGTCTCAGCTTGTTGCCCTTCGGAAGGTCCTTGAGCCGAGGTACTTCCATCCTCGATCTTGAACTTTCTCTTCAGTGGATTTGGTTGAGGTTCTTGGGTGGCTGGGTACACAGAGGTTGGTTGCTGCTATCCATTACTTGGATCGGAATTTCCGATAGGGCTCTTGCTAACATTAGCGTTGTTAGCATTCAGTTGAGCCATGACAGCTGCAATGACTGCCTAGGCTGCAGCTTGGAAGGCAGCTTCATCGAATAGGAGAGTCGGTTTCTTGCTAGCAGATGGGTTACGCTTCTTCGGAGGCATGGTTTTCCTACACGGAAAGGAACACAAGCTGATGAGAGACGATGGTGAACCCTTAGACGTATCTATCCTTACTATATTAGGCACAAATTTTTCCCGCGCCTTGGATATTGGTTGTCTGAGTGTCGACCTACATCCCTATGATGTAGTCCGATATCAAGGTAGGAGTATGGGTATCAGAGAAGCCATAAGATGGGAGTCGTTCCTACTAAGTTACCTTTATACTGGGAAAGGTTCACTCTCCGGCTTGGAAATATTTGAGGGAAGTTCGGAACAAAATCACAGAAGAAAAAGGCTCATGAAGACTTATGGCTAAACAATCTCAATAGAGGTGTGGGGATCCTCTCTAATCGTATTACCTGCGACGGGAAAAGGCGATTTACCTAACACATAGTGTGAGTAGTGTAATCACTAACTCACTAAATTGTATTATTTTATGGGTGTATTAGCGCGACTATAACGAGGAAAAGACATTTCTCGGGTTCCATGCACTGGCTCTCTCTGTCTACCTCGTATCTTTAACTAGGACCGGGGTTGGTTTCCTTCAGGTAGTTACCTAGGGTTCTCTTCTCCTATAGACATATTGAATTTCTACTCCGTCTTACTTCCGATTCTGACTCTGGGTGTCATCACTTCATGATGGATGACTGGAAATCTCGGAAGTTTAGGCGAATTTCTCACCGATGTCCCTAAAAAGGTATAGGCACTTGGTGATTTCAATAGTCTCGACCTAGTTCATTTATTTCCGAACTGGAAATCTTCTTAATGAACCTCTTCTGGGTCTAAATCAACTCTTCCGTCGAGTATCGAAGTGGATAGGGTTTTCTACAGGGTTCATGCGAGAATGGAAATGTCTAAAGAATCCTAAGAGAATATTAACATTTCACTAGGTGATCCATATCGAGTCCTGCTACAATAAAATAGGGTACACAAATCATATATAGCTTAGATCCGATAGGCCTTCGAATATGTGATACTGCTCTATATCCACATCCCAACGAGGAAAAGGAAGTAGAGCGAAACCACACATTCTTAGCCTATGGGATCCTTATTATATATAACCTTGGGAGTATACCCTCTGTAATTGTAGGTATATCAATAAGGATCTTTTTAGTTCCTGACACAAGGTTATCTATGGTTCCTAAAATATCCCTATGGTATTTTAATTTCTTGTTTGTTTCTTATCTTCTGAATATGATTCTAGGATTAATGTGAGTCTTTTAGTATTCTAAAATACTCTTATAGTATTTTAAACTTTATGTTTGGCTCTAGCATTCCTAGTTGGTAGGTTTCAGACCTGTTGCAACACCACTATCACTCCCAAGCACACGTTCATCGCATCTCGAATAAATGTAGTTGATCAGGTTACATTTATTCCAGCTTACAATTACATAACTGCCCAGGTTTGACGGTAATTCTCAACATCCGAAGACTTTTATTCTTGTTCTTCTTGTGATACTTATGTTCGAGTGTTTATATTCTGGATGTTCTTATACTTTGGTAAAATATGGTTATATTTTTAAAGTATAATTCTTGGTCAGAGTGTTTTATCCCTATGTATTTATAGGTTGTATATCTTTTATGAATTGATATACTTAGCTCACTATAAATAATGCTCTGATACAAATCTGTCACACCCCAAAACCGGAACGGCGGAAACGTTCTGGGTGGATGACGTCATGTCAAGTATCACAACATATGCAGTATAGTAATCATAGTACAACAACCATTGCATTAATAGTAATAGTTTTACATAAGTTACATTTCATAGAGACATTAAAGTAATACAGAAACTAGTATAGATGCAGCTCGGTTCTAGGTTGGCTTCACAAAAGCTCCTAGGATGTACTTGTCTATCGCTGACCTGAGAATACAAGTTATTTTGAAAGCGAGTATCAACATTTTTATAAATGCTGGTGAGTTCATAAGTATTTAGTGTCATTTGTGTAAGTAACCATTTTATTCAAAATAACTTTATAAAAGTAGTAGTTTAGAATATACGTTGTATTAGCGTCCTTTCTAGAAAATCCTATATTTTCTAATTAAAAGCAGTCTTCTACCAAGACTCGACAGTGTTATGTTTTAAAGAGGAATTTTCCCTGAAATGCTATCATTACCAAAATACGGTATTTAACTTTAAAGAAAGTAGGAGAATATCACTAGTAAAAGTACTAGGGGAAAATAACATATGCCTCAGCAGAAATACTGCTGACTAAGGTAAAGAAATGATAGACTCCAGGAGAGTATCGACTGAATGATACGCCTAGCTCAGTCTAACAAAAGGAAACACAGACCCCATACGGTATCAAATGTACGATACGGCTAGCAAGGTCTAAAACAAAGAAACACAGACCCCAGACAATATCAAATGAAAGATACAACTAGCAAGGTCTAAGACAAAGTAACACAGACCCCAGACAGTATCAAATGAAAGATACAACTAGCAAGGTCTAAAACAAAGAGCAATGCTAAGAGTGTTGTTTCCAGAATACAGTGTTAATTCTCGTTACCTTAAGGCCATGAATTATAAGGTAAACATGGAGATGCTCGTAACCATACTGATTGACACTAGAGTACTTGACGCCCTACAAGCGTCGGAAAAATTGTGACATTTGTCACCCTTTGGCTTGGTAGGCCGTGGATTGTAGCTAGCAGTCAGGTTACGGGAGTCTCAGTCCCGTATAGATCTATACACACAATGCCCGCTCTCCCTACAGGAGACTCTCGTTACCAACTCGACAACGGGGAGATCCATGTCTTGAAGATGCATCTCGTAATCTGAATTCTATTAGAGGCACTGGAGAAATGATATAGACTCGCATATGAACTGACTCATGTGGAATTCCTGTACTAGAAAGAGTAAATAGAGCTTCCTAACTATTCCTATAATAGTTATTAGTGTCCCTGATCTACGAGTGACGAGTAGGAGGATGCCCTTGCTACCCAAGGAACATGAACTGGCCACTGTAAACCTTTATGTCTATACATGTATACATGATATATAATTAATGTTTAAACGACCTCCGGATGGATATCCGATACCCACCAGACCACATCCCAACGAGGAAAAGGAAATAGGGCGAACTAGCCTTCCTAAGTCATTTAAACATTATTTATATAACTATACAAGTACAGGCATGCATTTAACGACGTAGAAGCGTTTAACGAAGTATAAGCACTTAACGAAGTAGTAACATCTAACGAAGTAGAAGCATAGAAGCATGGAAGAAAACTTTGACGAAAACTTTGGAAAACCTTTACACTTAAGAAAATCATGACTTGATATCCTTTTGTAAAATAAGTTTGAAGACCTTTGGAAATCCTTGAGATTCTTTCATAAACAAGTTTTGAATATAACTTTGATAAAACAATATAAGTAAAGAAAAACCTTTGTTTAAAATACTGTTGTAACTGGTTTTGAAGTAAAACATACATCGCGAGAGACAATTGAGAAAAGATTTAAACAAGTAAGACGTTTTTGAAAAACCATTTATAGTATCATACTTGGTAAACAGCTGAAAGTGTAATAAATCCTTGTGCATGCGGGTTATTAATCACATATGATTGATATGATAACTGACATGTTTTAACTTGTATTCCCCCCATAAAATCATGTAAAAACATTTAAAAGGTTAATTCAGGGGTATGAACTCACCTGTTGTAAGTGGATCGGACGGAGATGCCGGTTGGGTGCTCGGTGTCAAGTGAGGACTTGAACACACTTAGTGACCTATTAACATATGACGACATATGTTTACATACAATTAGTAATTATAATACTAATTAAAAACGTATACGCATCCTAATGAGCAGAAAACACTTTGGTTAAGTGCTAGGAGTGTCCCGGGTAACATCTAAGGGAGTGTATGGCCCAATTAGGGAGTTTACTCTTCAAGAGTAAACTCTTTATAGAGTTTATGGCCCAAAGACCTTATTCCCATGAGTTTACGGCCGTAAACTCATGGGTGGTGTGTCCTTGGATGCTTTAAGGTCTTATCTCACTCGTGGAATTAGGCTAGGTTCAATTCTAGGGCATAGGAAGTGGTTTAGGCTCCAAATGGACCGTTTTAGGGAGTTTATGGTCCATTGACCACTACTTGAAGAGTTTACGGCCATAAACACATGAGTTTATGGTCTTAAACTAATGTTATCCCATTCCTTTTGTTGTTTGGTGGTTCTAACTCATGCATGCAAGGTTTTAGTCACTTATATGAGCATACGAAGGTGTTAAAGGCACTTAAACACCTTGGAAAGGTGTTTACGGTCTAAGAAGGTGTTCTTGGGGAGTTTACTACCTTAAACACAAGAGTTTACAGTAGTAAACTCATGTTTGTCCATGAATCCTATGTTTTGGTGCATCAAACGAAGGATTACAAGGCTCTAGGCACTCATGGAAGCTTTTGGAGGTGTTTGAGGGGTAGATTAACATCTAAATAAGTGTTTATGGTCCTTGAGGATCGGTTTACGGTCTAAGGATGTTCTTAGACCGCAAACTCATGTTTACTCCCCATTTGTTACAATTTTGGTGTTCTAAGTCCTTTCATGCAAGCCTCTAAGTCATTGCTGAGCATTAGAAGTGGTTTGGAAGGGTTTTTTGGGCATCAAAACCCTCTTCCAAGGGGTTTACGGTTTTGAGATGCTCCCAAGCCCGTAAACTCTTGTTCTTAGGGGTTTTTGGATGATTAAGCCACAAATTTGCAAGCTAGATAAGATAAACAACAAGCTAGGAAGGTTAACTTACCGATTTGAAGCTCGAAGGGGCGATTTTTGACCAAAACCCGATTTGTAGAGAGAGAAAGTAGAGAGAGAGAGAGTCTAAGGTTGGAAAAAGGTGGGAATGAAACCCACTCAACCCTTATATAGGGTGGAGTTTATGGCCTGGTTGGGGGTTCACCCGACACCAACCGCGAACAGGGTTTTTCACGACTACCGTTAAACACGATAAATTTTTAAAATTATACCACCTAAATTTTGGTTCGCTTAACTAATATTATTTAAAATATTTCAACGGGTTTAAATCCGGTCAAAAATATTTTTGGGATAAATTTGGCTAATTTTTGACATACTTAATTTCGACGTTAAAACTAACGAAATTTTTTTGGTTGTCACATCATTGGAGCTACAATCAAATAGGTCTTGTAATTCAAGTTCGTTTGACATTTCCGATGCACGACTAACATCGACCTCAACGCCGACACCGATGACATCCTTTATGACATCAAAGAGATCCCCCCTCCTCATGTCGACAAGTCAGACGCAACAAAACGAATCACGCTCAACGAAATGTAGATGAAATTGGAAGAATAGTACATGAGTAGGCGGAAACTAAAGAAAAGTTCGACAACACAATTTAATAACAAAGGAAAGAACCGAAATACAACGCCAACACTTGGAATCCTTCGCTATCGAGCTGTGGAAGATAAAATGGTGAATGATTTCATAATTTTTCAAACTAGGGAGGAAAATATGGGGTCACGAGATTTGCAAGTGCTTCGAAAGATTAAAGAGAAGACCCAGAAGAAATATTTAGACTAGGATCGTTTCGTTTTTATGTTTTTTAAATTAGGACTATCGTATTTTTTGTGTTCAATGTTATTTTTTTTTGTATAATATTATTTTTAGTTTTTAGATGTTATGTTTAATTTATGATTTAATTAAATAACATGTCTTATTAATTTATATTTGTTTTTACAAACACTATAACAAAATTAAAAAACTACAAAAAAACAAAAATAGAAAAATTAGAAACTAAATAAATCAAAAAATCAATTAAAAAAAAATTAGTGACATGAAAATTAATAGGTGTTATAGCATGTTGTTTATTTCCTCGATTAGTGTTGTAACACCATATATGACATAACATTTGACATGACAACTTTGGGATGTAATAACATGTTTTAACATCTTGTCAACACCCCACTAGCCTAATATGATAAACAAGAAAAAAATTGTTAATATTTAATTTGGTCTTTAACTTTATCACAATATACAAAAAATTAAGGGTGACAATTGTTGACACGACACGACAAAAATACATGAAACGAAACGAAATTGTGACGAAACTGAAATTCAAATTTGTGTTGGTGTCATGTTCGTGTTAAGTGTAAAAAACACGATGCCGTGTCGTTTCGTGTTTAAAATTTGACACGAAACACGATTAACATTTATTTGTCGTGTTTATCGCGTTTTTCGTGTTATATATGATTAAATATTAATTAAATAATCTAATTTTTTATTATATTATCTTTGTCGTGTCGTGTCGTTTTTTTCATTTTTTAATTGGTTTGTTTTCGTATTAGGTAAAAAAACACGACATCGTGTCGTGTCGTGCCGTGTTCGTGTTACATAAAACCTTGTTGTGTCATGTCGTGTCAGACAAAAACATGACGCAATGACCGGATTTGCCACCTCTACAAAAAAATAAAAGTGAAATAGATATGTATTTTAATTAAATAAGTACAATATGATCTATTTATAAATTAAGTTTTAGAAGATTTTATTGAAAGCTTAGTGCGACGTAACATGTTTATGGATTTTTAAAGTGGTTAATAATTGTAGATGCTTGCAGTTTATATGATGAGTTAGTGAACATTAATCAATATAGATGCTTGCAGTTTATTAATATTCAATTACTTGTAGAAGATGTATTGCATATATGCGACGAACAGCAGAAATTCCTTAGCACTGCAAATTTTATGTTAGCGGAATAACGTGCATGTAAATATACAATAATAACATGTATCTAAACAATGGAACCACATTATTTTCTGATTTCTTTTTAATAAACATATTACAATAATAAGACGCACGTAAAAAGTGGTAGAAACACATACTATTACTGAAGAAACACAATATATTAACACTTACTCTAAACAAAATTGACCATCATAGATTCGCACTTACATCTGCCATTGATCAATTAAATGCACTGCAAACCCTACGAATTTCTCCTTGAGTTCCAGTTTTCACCTCAATATTACCCATCCTCACCATTGATCTTGCAAACTCAACATTGAAGGTCAATCCAACTAGTCCACTAACTCCAAGAAAACGTTGTGCAAGTGTACGTGTTGTAGGGTTTCCCCATAGCACTTGGTCAGATTCAAGTACCCCTCGCCCACTCCTCAAGTTTGCAAAGTATGAAGTGTCAAATCTATTTTCACTACCAGTATCAAGAGCCACACGCCTTCTACTATCACCTCCGTTGGGGCACAGATTCCTGAGGGTGGTAAGGAATGCAGGGTCAATAGACGGGTCGGGTCCATTGGTGTTGTTGAAGTTGTATAGCCTGTAGCTGAACACTAAACAAGCTCCTGTTCCAAGTGTATGTGCTCCTGGAAATCGATAAATTAAACCCAGAAACACATCAGTTTATTAATTTCTTTGTTAGTAGGAGTTTTAATGGTTGCACTATTCTTTGTGGTTAACTTACCAGAAAGGGTAACAAGATCTTGAGTGTTAAGACCTTTCTCAGCAAACTTCCTGATTTGGACATTAACGGGGTCATTGAAAGCTGGCAGATTTGTAGTATCAGCTGCACGTGACACCAATCCATCTCTCCGACCTAATGGCACTTGCCAACGCGCAATTCCCCCAGCCTGGACAACAATAATTGAAAATATATAATTACTACAAAGTTTTAACACTGGTTTTTACCATTTCTACCGGCGCATTAAAAATGCTTAAGCTAATATAAATATTGAGGTATGAATAAATTACCAGGAGCACAGAATCACGAGCAGCGATAGCAAGAATATCAGCACAGGAGACCACTCCGGGACATTCGGTTTCAAGCTGGGTTTTTGCAGCATCGATTATCTCGTAGCCTCTCAGTAGAGTATTGGGTGGAGCAGTTCTCTCACTACCATCACCATTAATTAGGATAGAGGCGTCACAGCCATTAACAAAGCAATCGTGAAAAAACATTCTAACCAAACCGGGTGGGACTCCTGGGTTGGCCCGATTAGCAGCTGCCACAGCAGATTGCACGATGGCTTCAACTCTTGGGCATGAGGTCTGATAGAAACCTACTCGGGTTTGGCCAAGTGCCAATGTGATCAAAGAGGCAAACAAGACAAGAAAGAAAAGGGGTGTTTTGTTATGAGAAAACACCTCCATTACTAGAAAGATTTATGTTTTTTATTAGTTGAAGTATTGGATTAATTTGGTATATTGGACAACGGATAGGAGAAGGTATTTTATAGTGAGTGGAGGTGAACAAGTGTTGAGAAATTCAAACATGCCGAAGCCAATGAAAGTAAACAAAGTCGGCCATTGGAGATGCAAAGGAAGGAAAACAGTGAAGCTTCCTAGCTAATGGATCCATGCAAATCCGACGTTAAATTGGTATAGATAGAATACTTTTCATTCGTAGATTAATCAACATTTCATCAATTTGATGATGCTGAGATTGGGAGGCGAATGTCAACCATAGATAAAACAGCTTTATTTTGACTTTCAATATATTAAAACAATCATTTTATCATTTGCAAATACTTATTCCCGTCAAAATCCTTCATATTTATTTGAAGAAAACATAAATATATTTCGATATTAAAGCAAAATATTAATTTTGTTGGTAGTATACATGGCCCAACAATGGAGCAGCATTTTTCCCTAGAAAGTAGTAAAAAATATAATTTATATAGATTTTTGTCGAAAAAATTTCCTTTGAATATTTGTAGAAAAAAAAATTATGGATAGGGGTCGGTAACTTTGGTGTTGTTTGCCTTTTTAATAAATAAAATGTTTGTAGTCAGGTAAAAAAAAATGTATATGAAACATTAATTTGTAGTCCATAAGAATATTACAGTTTATTTTTTAATGTCTGCGGCTAAAATAAACTTCAATAAATACATTGACTTTTTAAACATAATTTTCTTTCTCTACATAATTTCTTATCAAAAGTTATCTACAGATTATAGAAAAAAGAGGCAAATTGTAAATTCAAAATAATATTCATGCATAAATATTGTTATTCAAATCATTCAAAACCATTTTCAATTCAAAAAATTTATAAAAATGCATAGACAAAAATGGTTTGTTGATTACAAAACTAAGTATTGGTTGAATAAGATTAGGTCGTTCTTTGGAAAATAATATAAATATTATCAAACAATTTTAACCTACATTGCAAGATTTTTGTTTTCTTCCTAAAAGAAATATGTTATATATATATTAATTAATGTAGTTTTATGACTTTTGTATGTTTGTTGACATACTTTTACATTTTGAATACATGTTTGTTAAAAAAAAAATTTAAAATTGCACTAAATGCTTGAAATTTTTAAATATTAAATTGGGTTTAATGTTGGGTTTTTTTTTTTAAAAAATATTTTCACAAACTAGATAAATGGCAAGCGGAAGACTTGTATTTTCGAAAATAGCATAACAAATTTACATCCATCAATGATCATCTTGCAAATTATAGAAAGATAAAAACAACAACCATAGATATGATGAAAAAATAACAACCTTTGTAGTTCTCTGTGTCCTCTTTGGAGTCTTGAAAGTTGATGGAGATGGTGAAACCTTTAAAACCCAACAACTTGCCGACATGAAATGATGTTAGTTACAAATCTTAAGCTTCAAGTCAAATGAAATGTATGACTTTAAGAGTGTTAGGGTGCAAAGTCACTCTTGGATGTAGTGTTTTAGGCTTTCCTCTTTGTATGTGTAAATGGGTTGAGTTTTTCCTATAAATAGGAAGTGAGTGACTCCCAGTATGTAAGTGAATCCATTTGGAGTGATAGACTAGAGAGAGAAACTTTGTACAAACCCATTTGTATATTCTTTCTAGATCTAATAAGAGCTTTGTCACACCCTAAAACCGGAACGGCGGAAACGTTCTGGGGTGGATGACGTCATGTCAAGTATCACAACACATGCATATAGTAATCAAAGTACAACAAAACATTGCATTAATAATAATAATTTTACATGGTTACATTACAAGGTATCAAAGTAATACAAGTAAATATAATAAGTATAGCAAGGTACTAAGCCATCTTCATCAACAGCTCCGGGGTGTACCTGTCTAATTGCTGACCTGAGAATACAAGTTATTTGAAAAGCGAGTATCATCATTTTTACAAATGCTGGTGACTTCATAAGTATTTAGTGACATTTATCCAAATAACTTTATAAAGTAGTAGTTTAAGTGTTTACTGTGTATTAGAGTTCTTTCCAGAAAATCCTATATTTTCTTTAATAAAGCAGCCTTCTACCAAGACTGGTCAGTGTTATGTGGTAAAAAGTCATTTTCCCTAAATTCCTATCATTATCAAAATACCGAATTTGATTATTGAGGAAAGCAAACGACATTAGGGAATAACATATGCCTCAGCAGTGAGGACTACTGACTAAGGCAAGGAATCATAGACTCCAGAAAGTATCGAATGAACGACACGCCAGGTTCAGTCTAACAAATAGAGACACAGACCCCAGATAATATCAAATGAAAGATACGTCTTGTAAGGTAAAAAACAGTGAATACAGACCCCAGACAGTATCAAATGAGAGATACGTCTTGTAAGGTCAAAACAGAGAATACAGACCCCAGACAGTATCAAATGAAAGATACGTCTTGTAAGGTTAGAAAAGTGTGACTCTGAAAAAGTGATACCAGCATACAGTGTAAATTGTCGGTGTGATACCGTTACCTTAAGGCCAAAGAATTATAAGGTAACCCAGGATACTCGTAACCATACTGACGAGAGTACCAGACGCCCTACAAGCGTCTAAAATATGACATTTGTCACCCGTTGGCTTGGTAGGCCGGGACTATAGCTAGCAGTCTGGGTGCGGGGTTGTCAATCCCGTATAGATCTATATACACAATGTCCGCTCTCTCTACAGGAGATTCTGGTTAGCAACTAGACGACGGAGAAGGCCGTGTCATGAAGATGCATCCCAAATAGTGGGTAGAGACTTCCAAATAGTGGGTAGTGTGTAAGTGCTGAACTAGAGGTAGAGACTTCCCAATAGTGGGTTTCTAATGTAAGTGTAGACTAGAGGTAGAGACTCTTAACTGAACTGACTAGAGAATTCCTATATGTCCATACTCATATACATAGTATATAACTAATGAATCAAACGACCTTCGGACGGCCATCCGATCCCACCAGACCACATCTCAACGAAGAAAAGGAAATAGGGCGGACGAGCCTTCCTAAGTCTTTCAATCATTACTTATATGTACCTATATAAGCACATACATACATCTAACTACGATTGAGTGTGTATCAAGTAGAAGTGATTCTTGTGAAGTAGGAGTGTCTAACAAGTGAAGTAGGAACGGTCGCAAGTGAAGGAGGAGTGTCGAACAAGTATAAGCATATCACGAAGTAGAGACGACAATAAGTGAAGTAAGAGCGTCTATCAGGTATAAGCGACTAAAAGTATAAGTGAAAGCGTTCCCAAGTAGGAGTATAAAATAAGTATAAGCGAAGCAGCAGTAACTAACAAGTATAAGTATACATGAAAACCTTGGAAAAACCTTTATACTCAGGAAAATCGCATTTTGTATTCTTTGGTAAAATAAGTGTGAAAACCTTTAGAAATCTTTGGAACCTTTCATAAATCAGTTTGAAAATGGAACTTTGATAATGCAGTAAAAGTAAGAACTTGAACAAGTGAAAAACCTTTTAGAAAGACATTTATAGTGTCCTACTCGGTAAAACAGTGTACAGTGTGGTAAAATCTGGTGCATGCGGGTTATCAATCACATGTGATTGATATGATAACTGGCATATTTAACTTGTATTCCCCCCTATAAAACATGTAAAAACATTTAAAAGGTTCATTCAGGGGTATGAACTCACCTGGTGTAAGTAGGTCCGACGAAGGTGTCGTTTGGGCGTTCGGTGCCACGTAGGGACTCGAACACACTCAATGACCTATTTAACATATGATAACATATGTTCACATACAATTAGTATGTTTAATACTAATTAAACACATATACGCACTCAAAGGAGCAGAAAACACTTTGGTTAAGTGTTTGGGGTGTCCCGGGTAGCGTCTAAGGGTGTGTATGGCTTAGGAATGGAGTTTACTCTCCGAGAGTAAACCCTTAATATGTAGTTTACAGCCCAGGGACTACTCACCATGATTTTATGGCCGTAAACTCATGGTGAGGATATCTAGTGTGTTTTAAGGCTCTATCTTGTTCATGGAATTCTTCTAAGTCCAAATCCAAAAAGGCATGAGTGGGTTTAAGGCTCCTAAGGGCTTCTTTAGGGAGTTTACGGCCCAGGGACAACTCCTAAGGGAGTTTACGGCCGTAAACTCTTATACCTTGAGTTAAGTGTAGTTTTAAGCCCCTAATACCTTCCTAGCATTTTATAGAAATAGTCTAAGGCCATTTGGGGGACAAAACCAATGTTTTGGGCATGTTTAAGGGTGTTTACGACCCTGGTACATGCGTGGGTCGTAAACTCCTTTTTTCCCTTCATTTTGTTGTGCTTTATGGCCCTAAGCATTTCCTTAGTTCATATCTAAATTCTATCATGCCTTAGATGGGTTTTTGGGACCCTTTAACATGGAAATTGGGTGTTTACGGCCTAAGCATAAGCTTGGGCTGTAAACCCTCTTTTAGGTCCCAAAAACTTGTGTTTTGGTGTCCAAACTCATCTAGGTATATCCCTTAATTAGCATGCAAGCCTAAAGGAAGGAAAAATTGGGGTTTGGCCAAGTTTTGGGGTGTTTACGGCCTAAGGAGCTTCTTAGGCCGTAAACTCCTTGTTTTCCCCTCATTCTTATGATTTTCTAGATATAAACACTCAGATGTATGATTAGAACAAGTTAGGAAACAAAATCTTACGTTTGGAAGCCGGAATTCGCGGTTTTGGAGTCGGATTCGGGTCTAGAGAGAGAGAGAGAGAGTAGAGAGAGAGGGTGGAAAAGCTCCAAATGGAGTTTACTCCCCTTTATATATGGGTGGGAGTTGGAGCTCAGTGGAATTCTACCCAATACTGCCGTTATACGGGGTTTTGGTCGCACCCGATTTAGTGGTCGTAATAATAAAAACTAACTTTTCCAACTAAATGGAAATGTGTGTTATGTGTTTCTATTTCCTTTTATCAAGACTTAACGGCATATTAAACATAAACGATTGAAATGTTTATTAAATTGACAACCTCTAATTAACGGAACTTTTATAAACTGGAATATTCTGTTAACGGTAACGGGGAAACGTAACGGAACAACTTGGGTTGTCACATCACTCCCCTCGTTAGAGGGAATTTCGTCCTGAAATTCAGGTCTAGGCAAGGAAGTAGGTATGAATGGCCAAGTAGAGGTAAGGGAGTACTTCATATACGGTTGTCCTCGCATTCCCAAGTGAACTCTAGTCTGTGTTTGTCATTCCGACAGACCTTCACGTACGGGATGCGGATTCCGTCTAGTGTAGCTAGTGGGTTCCAACTGGTGTATCTACAAGGTTAGGGTTCTCAATGGATTCTATCAAGATGAGTGAGGCACGAAGAGTAATGTTAGGAAATCACGTATTAAGTCTAAGAAGTGGATTGATCAGTTATGAATCTTGTGGTATATCCGAAGGTAGTTGCGGCCTGAAAAGGGTTGGACCAAGTCTCCATGAGAATTCTCATATGATCCTAAGCTCTCTGAATGGTAGAGCTTTTCAGTACTCAAAACATAGTGTACTTCTATGGCAAGATCATCACTGGCGTGATCGCCATTCCGAAGTTCCTAACGTTCTCACTCGTACTGTGTGTGTAGTCCTTCAGGTTGGTTCTTAGGAATCTCGAGTGGTCTTTGGTTTCGTGTTTTTTGTCAACTGGTTAATAGAGACTTTCTAGATCGTCAAGTGGGTTGCGTGACTATGGTTATCGGTTTGCTGTAGAGTGTCTATCTCAAGCTTGTGCAAAATGGACCTGCACCAACGAATCTTGAGACACGGAAACCCTGAGAGTCGGGGAGATAGGGTTTCACCAGACGAGTGTTGGACTATCTCAGGAGGTGGTTCTACTATCTTTGCGTGAGATAGTATTCGTGAAACACCTAATATTCCAAGGATTTTCAAAGAATTTGGTTTACTCTAGTGCGGAAAGCGCATGTTCCTGCATAACCCTTCGACTAACAACAGGGATGGTGTCAAGCCTATGATCTCTTCGGGATCCGGGTCATGAGGCTTAATGCGACTACTTTCGCACTTGACCCAGTATTCTTGGCTGCGAAGGTTATCCTGTGGTTCTCGGTATCCTAGTGTTCACTTCGGAAAGTGTAATTCATCGTCTATAGGGCGACGACGATTTCCTCGTTGCGAGAGGGTGGAGGATGATAAGCACCACTTTTCTATAACTGGGTGGACGAGGTGCCTGAGTAGTGCGAGCATCTACTACAACTACACTTCCGAAGGTTCTGAGTTTTTCTCGGTCTAGGTCAAATCTAGTGGGTATAGGGTCTCATCACTCGGAACTTTACTAGCTCAACCCGCAGTGATTCTCTTGACTCCGACTCGTATGTTATGGAATAGGGTGAAGGGCTTTTCTAAGAGGTTCGTGGTAGAGCTCATGCTTAGCCTAACCACCAATACTTGGTGTATGCAAGCAGTATACAATTGAGGTCGATAGGAAGTTCAGCTGTGCGACTCCACCCCAAACCCACAACCCAACAAGGAACATGGAATAGGGAGGAACACACACCTTAAATCTTTTTGATCTCAATTATATGCCACCTTTATGCATATACCTAGTTATAGTGGTCAGTCTCATGAGTTCTGTTCTCTGGGTTCACGAACCGGATGTGCGAGGTGCGAAGGGTCTCCTGGGGGAATCTACGGAGTATGCTTCGATTGGTGGTCGTCTTCTTAGAGTATCTGCAGTGCCTTTCGCTTCGGTGTTCATCTGACTACGAGGGGTCGGTCGACGGCGCGTGGTACCCTCTCTTGGGTACTTCGGAAGGTTTGAGATAAGAGAGACGATTGACGGATCGCATTAGGTTTGATTATTTGTGTTAGGTTTAGGTTCGGGGGAACCTTTATTTGCCGACATGGCTATGGAGAAAGTTCTTTTTACACAACACTAAGAATGTACACATGGTTGCATGAAGTCGAACCATGATCAATAGGGTCGTCGAAGTTGGCACACTCCGACATGATATAAAGTGAGGGTCGATAGAGTCATGCGCCGAACAGGCACACAAGTTCTAGGCGTCTCGAGTTTCGTCCTATGTATCACTACCGCGGATACTTGGACCGATAGAGTCGACGCGGAACTATAGAGAGTTCTAAGTGTTTCCGAATAGAGTACCTTTTCATGAGTGGATTCTCACAAGACATTTCTATAATCGCCTCACATATACTAGTCATGTATATTTAAGGTGGGGAGGACTGTTGACTAAGCGACCCCGCCCTAAATCCACAACCAAACGAGGAACAGGAAATGAGGCGGCATTCGCTCACTCTAGGTTTGTCCATCTTAAATATACATGGCCGTAATGTATATGTTTAGCCATTATAGTTTTACCTGATGAATTTTTAAATTTTATAACAGTGCTGCGACTTTGGCCATACTGGGAAGAATTTACATTTTGAATTAAACCTTTATTGTTTTTAGTTTAGTTATCGAGGTCGACAGACGTACCAAAATCTAAGGAGTTCCTTGACGCTTTCCCTTAAGCAGTAGAGTCAGGCTCCTCCTGTGTCCTTGTTGTTTCCTTCAGCTGGGCAATCCTTCTTGAAATGTCCCATTTCACCACATAGGTGACAAACGGGATTGGTCTCCGCTTTAGTGATCGATGCAATACGCTCCACCGGAGTTCTACATACACGAGCAGTATGCCCCTTCATGTTGCACCTAGCATATAAGAGTTCCCGGCATGCACCATGATGATGGTAGCTGCACTTGCTGCAGTGGGAAAGGTCTCCTAGGTACGGTCTTCATGGAGTCGGGAGGGAAGGATTTACAGGAGCATTGGCCGTCTTAGCTCGTTGCCCTTCGGAAGGTCCTTGAGCCGAGGTACTTCCCTCCTGAATCTTGAGTTTTCTCTTTAGTGGGTTCGGTGAAGGTTCTTGGGTGACTGGGTATGAAAGTGTTGGTTGCTGCTGTCTATCGCCAGGATTGGAAATCCCGACAAGGCCCTTGCTAACATTGGCGGTGTTAGCATTTAGGTGAGCCATGACAGCTGCTACGGCTGCTGAGACTGCAGCTTGGAACGTAGCTTCATCGAATAAGAGAGCAGGTTTCTTGCTTGTGGACTGGTTGTGTTTCTTTGGAGGCATGGTTTTTCCTACACGGAAAGGAATACAAGATAATGAGAGACGATGGTTAACCCTGGACATTTCTGTCCTGAACGTATTAGACGTAAATTTTTCCCGTGCCTTGGGTAATTGTAGTCTGAGTGTCGACCTACATCCCTATGATGTAGTCCTAGTATTCAAGGTAGGAGTGTGTGAGTATCGGAAAAAGGCCATAATATGCGAGTCGTTCCTACTAAGTTACCTTTATACTAGGAAAGGTTTCACTCTCCGGCCTAGAGAGATTTGAGAACGGTTCGGAACGAAACTGCGGAAAGAGAGGCTCACAAAGGCAGATGGCTAAAATTCTCTCAATAGAGATGCGGGGATCTGCCCTAATCGTGTATCTGGCAACGGGAAATGACGATCTACCTAACACATAGCGTGAGTAGTGTAACCACTAACTCACTAAATTGTATTATTTTATGGGTGTATTAGCGTGACGAATACGAGGGAAAGGCACTTCCCGGGTTCCATGTACTGGCTCCCTCGGTCTGCCTCGTATCTTTGACTGGAATCGGCATTGGTTTCCTTCGGATAGTTACCTAGGGTTCTCTCCTCGTATGGACATATTGAATTTCTACTCCGCCTTCCTTCTGATTCCGACTCTGGGTGTCACCACTTCATGATGGATGACTGGGAATCTCCGAAGTTTAGGCGAATTTATCACCGATGTCCCTAAAAGATATAGGCACTAGGTGAATTCAATAGTCTCGACCCGATTCATTTATTTCCGAACAGGAAATCTTATCAATGAACTTCTTCGGGGTCGGACTCAACTCTTCTGTTAAGCACTGAAATGGATAGGGTTGTCTATAGGGTTCGTGCGAGAATGGAAATGTCTAAAGAATCCTAAGAGATTATTAACATTTCACTGGATGATCCATATCGAGTCCTGCTACGATTACACAGGGTATACAAATCATATATAACTTAGATCTGATAGGCCTTCGAATATGTGATACTACTCTATATCCACATCCCAACGAGGAAAAGGAAGTAGAGCGAAACCACACATTCTTAGCCTATGGGATCCTTATTATATATAACCTTGGGAGTACACCTCTGTAGTTGTAGGTATATCAATAAGGATCCTTTTAGTTATTCACGCAAGGTTGTTTATGCTTCCTAAAATACCCCTACGGTATTTTAATTCTTGTTTGTTTCTTATCTTCTGAGTATCATTCTGGTATTAGTGTGATTTTTTTAGCGTTCTAAAATACTCCTATAGTATTTTAACTTTATGTTTGGCTCTAGCAATCCTAGTTGGTAAGTTTCAGACCTGTTGTACACCACTATCACTCCTAAGCACATGTTCATCACATCTCGGATAAATGTAGTTAATCAGGTTACATTTATCCCAGCTTACGATTACATAACTGCCCAGGTTTGACGGTAATGCTCAACATCCGAAGACTTTTATTCTTGTTGTTCTTGTGATACTTTTGTTCAAGTGTTTAGATTCTGGATGTTCTTATACTTTGGTAAAATATGGTTATATTTTAAAGTATAATTCTTGGTCAGAGTGTTTTATCCCGTTGTATTTATAGGTTGTATATCTTTTATGAATTGATATACTTAGCTCACTATAAACAATGCTCTGATACCAATCTGTCACACCCTAAAACCGGAACGACGGAAACATTCTGGGGTGGATGACGTCATGTCAAGTATCACAACACATGCATATAGTAATCAAAGTACAACAAAAAATTGTATTAATAATAATAATTTTACATGGTTACATTACAAGGTATCAAAGTAATACAAGTAAATATAATAAGTACAGCAAGGTACTAAGCCATCTTCATCAACAGCTCCGGGGTGTACGTGTCTAATTGCTGACCTAAGAATACAAGTTATTTGATAAGCGATTATTAGCATTTTTACAAATGTTGGTGAGTTCATAAGTATTTAGTGACATTTATCCAAATAACTTTATAAAGTAGTAGTTTAAGTGTTTACTGTGTATTAGTGTTCTTTCCGGAAAATCCTATATTTTCTTTAATAAAGCAGCCTTCTACCAAGACTGGTCAGTGTTATGTGGTAAAAAGTCATTTTCCCTAAATTGCTATCATTATCAAAATACCGAATTTGATTATTGAGGAAAGCAAACGACATCAGGGAATAATATATGCCTCAGCATTGAGGACTGCTGACTAAGGCAAGGAATCATAGACTTCAGGAAAGTATCGAATGAACGACACGCCTGGTTCAGCCTAACAAATAGAGACACAGACCCCAGACAGTATCAAATGAAAGATACGTCTTGTAAGGTCAAAAATAGTGAATACAGACCCCAGACCGTATCAAATGAGAGATACGTCTTGTAAGGTCAAAACAGAGAATACAGACCCCAGACAGTATCAAATGAAAGATACGTCTTGTAAGGTCAGAACAATGTGACTCTGAAAAAGTGATACCAACATACAGTCTAAATTGCCGGTGTGATACCGTTACCTTAAGGCCAAAGAATTATAGGGTAACCCAGGATACTCGTAACCATACTGACTAGAGTATCATACGCCCTACAAGCGTCTAAAATGAGACATTTGTCACCCGTTGGTTTGGTAGGTCGGGACTGTAGCTAGCATTCTGGGTGTGGGGTTGTCAATCCCGTATAGATCTATACACACAATGTCCGCTCTCCCTACAGGAGATTCTGGTTACCAACTAGACGACGGAGAAGGCCGTGTCCTGAAGATGCATCCCAAATAGTGGGTAGAGACTTCCAAATAGTGGGTAGTTTGTAAGTGCTGAACTAGAAGTAGAGACTTCCAAATAGTGGGTTTCTAATGTAAGTGTAGACTAGAGGTAGAGACTCTTAACTGAACTGACTAGAGAATTCCTATATGTCCATACTCATATACATAGTATATAACTAATGACTCAAACGACCTTCGGACGGCCATCCGATCCCACCAGACCACATCTCAACGAAGAAAAGGAAATAGGGTGGACGACCCTTCCTAAGTCTTTCAATCATTACTTATATGTACCTATATAAGCACAGACATACATCTAACTACGACTGAGTGTGTATCAAGTAGAATTGATTCTTGTGAAGTAGGAGTGTCTAACAAGTGAAGTAGGAGCGGTCACAAGTGAGGTAGGAGTGTCGAACAAGTATAAGCGTATCACGAAGTAGAGAAGACAATAAGTGAAGTAAGAGCGTCTATCAGGTATAAGCGACTACAAGTATAAGTGAAAGCGTTACTAAGTAGGAGTATAAAATAAGTATAAGCGAAGCAGCAGTAACTAACAAGTATAAGTATACATGAAAACCTTGGAAAAATCTTTATACTCAGGAAAATCGCATTTTGTATTCTTTTGTAAAATAAGTGTGAAAACCTTTAGAAATCTTTGGAACCTTTCATAAATCAGTTTGAAAATGGAACTTTGATAAAGCAGTAAAAGTAAGAACTTGAACAAGTGAAAAACCTTTTAGAAAGACATTTATAGTGTCCTACTCGGTAAAATAGTGTACAATGTGGTAAAATCTGGTGCATGCGCGTTATCAATCACATGTGATTGATATGATAACTGGCATGTTTAACGTGTATTCCCCCCTATAAAACATGTAAAAACATTTAAAAGGTTCATTCAGGGGTATGAACTCACCTGGTGTAAGTAGGTCCGACGAAGGTGTCGTTTGGGCGTTCGGTGCCACGTAGGGACTCGAACACACTCAATGACGTATTTAACATATGATAACATATGTTCACATACAATTACTATGTTTAATATTAATTAAACACGTATACGCAATCAAAGGAGCGGAAAACACTTTGGTTAAGTGTTTGGGGTGTCCCGGGTAGCGTCTAAGGGTGTGTATGGCTTAGGAATGGAGTTTACTCTTCGAGAGTAAACCCTTAATATGTAGTTTTCGGCCCAGGGACTACGCACCATGAGTTTACGGCTGTAAACTCATGGTGAGGGTATCTAGTGTGTTTTAAGGCTCTATCTTGTTCATGGAATTATTCTAAGTCCAAATCCAAAAAGGCATGAGTGGGTTTAAGGCTCCTAAGGGCTTTTTTAGGGAGTTTACGGCCCAGGGACAACTCCTAAGGGAGTTTACAGCCGTAAACTCTTATGCCTTGAGTTAAGTGTAGTTTTAAGCCCCTAATACCTTCCTAGCATTTTATAGAAATAGTCTAAGGCCATTTGGGGGACAAAACCAATGTTTTGGGCATGTATAAGGGTGTTTACGGCCCTGGTACATGCGTGGGTCGTAAACTCCTTTTGTCCCTTCATTTTGTTGTGCTTTATGGCCCTAAGCATTTCCTTAGTTCATATCTAAATTCTATCATGCCTTAGATGGGTTTTTGGGACCCTTTAACATGGAAATTGGGTGTTTACGGCCTAAGCATAAGCTTGGGCCGTAAACCCTCTTTTAGGTCCTAAAAACTTGTGTTTTTGTGTCCAAACTCATCTAGGTATATCCCTTAATTAACATGCAAGCCTAAAGGAAGGAAAAATTAGGGTTTGGCCAAGTTTTGGGGTGTTTACGGCCTAAGGAGCTTCTTAGGCTGTAAACTCCTTGTTTTCCCCTCATTCTTATGATTTTCTAGATATAAACACTCAGATGTATGATTAGAACAAGTTAGGAAACAAAATCTTACGTTTGGAAGCCGGAATTTGCGGTTTTGGAGTCGGATTCGGGTCTAGAGAGAGAGAGTAGAGAGAGAGGGTGGAAAAGCTCCAAATGGAGTTTACTCCCCTTTATATATGGGTGGGAGTTGGAGCTCAGTGGAATTCTACCCAATACTGTCGTTATACGGGGCTTTTGGTCGCACCTGATTTAGTGGTCGTAATAATAAAAACTAACTTTTCCAACTAAATGGAAATGTGTGTTATGTGTTTTTATTTCCTTTTATCAAGACTTAACGGCATATTAAACATAAACAATTGAAATGTTTATTAAATTGACGACCTCTAATTAACGGAACTTTTATAAACTGGAATATTCCGTTAACGGTAACGGGGAAACGTAACGGAACAACTTGGGTTGTCACAAGCTTACAAAGATTTATTTACTCCTTATATTCTTGATTTTACATTTTGATTCACTAGATCTTTCTAATTCCACACATGCCATTATAATCAACATCTTTACAATTGGTATCAGAGCGGGTGTTCTTAATTTCATCAAGAATTGATCCTTGATAGCTATCTTGATTTGGTGATTCATTTTATGATCTTGGATCTTCGTGGTTTAGAGAGTTTTTGGATTCTATAAATCGAATTCATCTTTGATTCTATTCATAATTTGATTTTCTTCACTAGAATTCAAGTGATTTTTACCTTCTCTTTCTAGAAAACCCATTAAAAATCACTTTCTCTCTCTAGAATTCTTTAAGTTTTTGTGATCATGGTGGATTTGCCATATGATTCTTGCATTGTGATCATTGAAGATATCAAATACAAAGTCAATGAAGATCAATTTTATGGGTTGGTGTTAAGCAAATTGATTTCATGGGGTAATATGGTTTCTTATGGAGGTTTGAAGGATGATCATGGAAGCTTGGTATTTCAACCAATTTGTAAGATTGCATGGTTGAATAAAATTGTCTTGTCCATATTAGTTCGTAGTAGAAATCAAAAGGAAGGAGAAGAAAGACATTTGTTCAATAAGAAATACATTTCTCTAATTGAAAACCCAACTGATCTTCGTGCTCTTAAGTTTGTTGAAGTTCTTGACAATGGAGTTCAATGTGATGTTCTTGATGTTCAATAAAAAGGAGTTCAAGTTGATGTTCATGATGAAAAAGTTTTTTGCTCGATTGGAGTTCAAACCGATGATATTTTGTGTTCTTGTGATTCGTTTGAAGGAATGATTCCTTATCAGAAGCCGGTGATCCAAGAAAATCACAAGTATCAAACTCCAAAAGATTTGATTCAAACTCAAAATGTTCATGTTGTTGAAAGTGGGTTTGTTCATGGAGTCAAGTCTTCAAGATGCAAAAAGATGAGAAAGCAAAAGAAGAAGAAAATCTATCGCAAAAACAAGCGGGTTTATTCACAAAAAATCGTCAAATGTTGTTGTGAAACCGAAATCCGTGAATCAAATTTGGGTTCCAAAGCAACAATCTCCAAGTGTTGCATTGAATTTGAAGTTAAAACTCAAATTTGTTGATGGTTCTTTTGAAGATGTTCTTGGATCGTTGAAGAACACGAAGAACGAGTTGTACATCTCGCATGGTGGGTGGTACAATGTTCGATTTGGAGATTTTCTCATCAGACAAAAGAACCAAGATCTTCCAAATTTGATTCGTTCATTGCAAATGGATCTCGATTCGTCAAAAAGGTATCACAAATTCTCAAATGGATTCCAAAACATCCATGATTTCGATTTGTGAGTTGCGTTCTTAATTTTTGATCATTTTGACTCAATTGGATCGAATTCATTTCAAACCCCATTGAAGATCCAATTAACTTTTTTTCAATCTTCAAAATTAAATTCATTTTCTCAAAATCAAAACAATAATTGTTACTGTTCATGAGTCCATTATGAGCCCAAAATATTTCAAATCTTGTTACCGTTCATGATTCATTTGTTGTAGAGTCTGATCCAAAACTTTGATCCAAACATATTGAGTCTACATTGATTCAGTGTTGTTCACGCTATTTGTTTGAGCCCAATACTATATTACAATTTGATAATCCCAATACTTCCATCTGTTTGTATATCACAATGTGTTTGGCGAATTTACTTCGTATGGTTCTTAGACTATTGATTGAATCACTTTCTATTCAATATTCTTGTTAGTCGATTAAATTCTTGATTCATATTTTTGACTCGATTCGTGAATATCTCCAAAATTATTTGGTGGTTCATGAATACTTCCAAATTAAACGATAACTATGTCTTCATCAGAGTCAAACACAAAAGTCAAAATTGACTCGTGTTTATGTTTGGTTTTGAATGAACTGTTTATCTTTGAAATCGTTTTCGGTTGTCGATTTGTTTTAGATTTGAGAATTGAAAATAAAATGTGTTACTGATTCTTGGATTCAAAATCGTATTGATGGTTACTTGATTTTGAATGGTCCTTGACTTTGTTGGAAATTGTTGATTTCAATTGATCAGTTTGGAAATTGATTTGGGAATCGAACTTGATTTGAGATTTTGATTTTGATTTTCGATGGTTTGGATGGATTTGGATGATTATCAGTAAAAGATGTGTTGGAATCGTTAATTGAAGTTTGAGTCGGTGTTTGAAGGAGAAGATTTGGGAAGATGATTTTGATTGTTAATGAACACAGAATTAACGATCGATATGGGTGATGGAATGATTTAGTGAAATATTGATGAACAAACTGAATGATTGTTGATGTACGACGGGTTCGTGAATGACAATAAAGAAAGATCTAAAAAATGAAAGTTTTTGTTTGGAATCGAATTCTTTGATGTCATGGATCGATGATCGAAGAATTGATATTTAGAATTGATGTGCGAAAACTTGTTTTTTAGATGGTCGATGCTGAATCAAGTATTTGGGAATCGAATGTATGTTGCTGTCGATCGATGCGAAGTCAAGAAAAATGGAATTTGGGCTAATCGATTTTAGATTCGCATATTCTGATTTCGATGATTGCGAATTTGATTTTGAAAATTGATTGTTTGGTTTGAAGTCAAAATCGTTTGTTGTTTATCATGAATGCGAAATTGTTTTCTTTAGAGATTGACAAGGGTTTGCATTTGGTTAACTGGTTTGAAGTCCAAGAATGTTCGCAGGTTGTGATATGGGTTGTTTGCATCTAGTAGCAATTTGTTTGTTTGTCAAACAAGATTCGCAATATGTGATGTTTTGGAGAAGTTCGCATCTGGTAACAAGCATAGAAGAAAGAAAAAGTGTCGTTTCGCATCCCTGTAGTCTTCGCAAGGTGACAAATTTTACCTATTTGGGGTAAAAACTTTGAGAAAAAAAATATTTTCGAATTGGGTCCCTGATCTTTTCACGAAACGACAGTTTATACCCAACTTCGCAAATGGGTAATAAAAGCTGAAAATTGAAGAAAATGCATTTCAGGCCCCTGCAGTTTGTGCAAATTGACGCTTTCTACCTAGCTTTGAAAAAGGGGAGAGTTTTGCATATTTGGCTGTTTTGGACGCAACGGGTCCCTGCTAGTTTGAGAAAGTGACAATTTCTACCCGGATTTTGAAAAATCTTGCAACTTTCACCCAAAAAGTCAAAAAGTTTCACAAATTGGAAAATTTTTTGTGGCTTTTACGTGATTGTTTTTCCCTGCAAGATTTTTGGTGATTCCTTTTTGGTACACACCAAGGGGGAGTATCGTGAAGACTGTTCCTCGGGCGCTTCTCATCCTTAGTGGGTTTTATAATCATTTTTTGATTATAAAAAGGGGGAGAATGATGGGTATTCGAAGCTTCTCGGGTTTGTCGAATATTCATTTGTGGATTTGAAGATCGGTGTTACTTTGAGGGGGAGTTTGGTCTTGAATACGCTAGCTTGTTGTAGATTGAAGCCGTACATCCAATCCTAACTTTGAGGCGGAGAATGTTATGGTGCAAAGTCACTCTTGGATGTAGTGTTTTAGGATTTCCTCTTTGTATGTGTAAATGGGTTGAGTCTTTCCTATAAATAGGAAGTGAGTGACTCCCATTATGTAAGTGAATCCATTTGGAGTGTTAGACTAGAGAGAGAAACTTTGTACAAACCCATTTGTATATTCTTTCTAGATCTAATAAGAGCTTACAAAGATTTATTAACTACTTGTATTTTTGATTTTACATGATGATTCACTAGATCTTTCTAATTCCGCACATGCCATCATAATCAACATCTCTACAAAGAGAGACATCAAGTAATTTCTTCTTGATCCAGAACCAAAAGAAGAGATGGAGGAGCCATGGGAATTCTCAGCAATTGCAAGAAAAAACTAACTCCAAAAATGCAAGCGTTTGGCTAGTTAAAACATACACTTAATGTAAAGTTCCTTAACTAGTAAGCCTTTTAGACATGCTTGTCCCCCATCTATGCACCCATACTTTATTTGTTTTGATTAAACAATCCATAAGGCATCACCTCTCTTCCTAACTCTATTTTAGGCTATAGAGCAAAAAAAGAAGAAAATAAGAGTTTAAATTTTATAAACCAAGTTTATAAAATACAAACTTTGTATTTAGGTAAAATACAAAAAGACTCAACTAGTTCAAAAGGTTGTACATAACATATTAATTCATACCATATGAAATCTTATGTTACTTGTTATTTTAAAATAATTATATTAATGAACTAAATATTTTCCTAATTTATTATAAGAGTTTGTGAATATTTATTAAAATAAATTTCTAATAACTAATCAATTGTATCAAGTTGTTGTTATTATGAACCTTAGGATCATATGTTAATTAATAATATCATTTTAATATGAATCTTCAGCATACAAGATCTTTCAATCTCCCATTTATACAAGACTCATATCAGTTTGATATAAAAAGTGGTGAACATCTAGCTACATTCACTACAAGAAAAAGACCCTTTTACGACGCGCAAACCACGACACTCCTTGATTTATGTTACGCAAAAGCGTTTGACATTAAAAGAGTGTCATCTCTTAAAAAAATTGAAGGATTTAGGTCGCGCATTATTGCGTGCCCTTAAATTAGTGTCTAACTAAAAAACACGGAGGGCACCTTACTAAAATGTGTGTCGTCTAAGGATGTCGCTTTATAAATTTTAATGGAACGCGCGTTTTCCAACCGTTGATAACTAAGCGGGAACGAAATCCTCAAAAATTAGAAAACTCCGCCTTTTTCTCATCTTCCTTCGTTTCTACTTTTCTCTTTTCCATGGTTTAGCTTAATGAAGCTCTGTGAATTCCATGAGTTATCGTTATGAAGTATGGAATGCAAAGCTTGATTCTCGTTTGTTTCTAATTTCCCATAGATAAATCAAAACAACACACAGATGAAGAACCCTAACGTGCGTCTTCCTTCTTTGTAGTTAGCGGGAGGTCTTTTATTTTCTTCTAAAATCCCGATTCTCTCATTTTTTCTATTGAGATTGAGGTTTTTTTGCTTCCGAAAATAGACCTTACAAAATCATTACGATTGAGGGCTCTATGATGAAGAACTAGGGATTCTAAGCCCAACAAGGTTTCCTCCTCTCCTTGAATTCATGTTTTCAAAACCTAAAAGGAAATTTAGGTTTCTATCTCCTATTTTAGAGTTATCTTTTTAAATCGTCTTGTTCCTTCACCCAGCTTGGCTATGGATTCCCGGTATAGCATCACAACCGTGCGACTTGGTTACTGTTGAGCCTACAAGGGTCGTTGAAACCCTCAAGAATCTTACCACAAGGTTTCGTGACTACATAGTGGTTGAGGTCGTGAACTTGTTATCCACTGCCAATGATGGAACCATGATGCATTTATATACGCAGGTGAGTAATCAAATCTTAGTATAGTCATCAGTAAATCTTTTACGTTATTTGTAAATCTTTTAAATCTTCTAAACACAATTGATGTTTTATTTCTCTACGCTCCTACAACCCAGGCTACCGCTTGTTATTTTTGGTTGCTTTGTTACTACATAAGACAACAACCTGGTAATATTTGAATAATTAATCACCGCCTGTTTAGGGAAACTTTTTGGTGAACACCAACTGTTTGATAAAATGCCCCAATGAGTGACTCTTGTGTTTTCTTGGACATAACAATGTTGTTGAGCCTCTTGAATCAACCCCTTTATTTGAGAAGTATTGAACATCTTGAGCAGGTAGAATTTGCACATTCGTTTCTTTTGGTAAAATCTTAAATGTATTTTTTTTCTTCTTCCCTAATTGTTGTTTGATTTGTTGTGTTTTAGTTGTTGAACTTGTTAGATGTGATCATTGACTATGCAGAAAGCAAGCAAATTCCTGCTACTGAAGAATCACATGTTTAGATATCCACTACAGAGAAAAGGGAGAGACTGTTTTTGTCTAGATAAGCAAACAAGCTCCTACTCCTGAAGAATCACATATGAGACATGAGTTAGCCTCTGAAGAATCACATGTTTAGATATGATCATTGACAATGTGGAAAGCAAGCAACCAAATAAAAGGAGTTATAACCTTGGAAATGAGTTATAGCCTTGCAGTGGATGCTTGAAAAAGACAAGGTCAAAACTAATATGATACACAAATTACGTGTTGCATCTAACAAGTCCTTTAACTTCACCTTTTGCTTTGGAGTTCTATCACCACTACAAACAAGTGAAGTATATTTCTATCTCTTGAAATTTTCCCTAATTTATAAAACAAAAATAAGGTTGTAAATCTTATCGACGAACTATAGCAATAACATAACGAAGCTCTTCAGCTTGGCCAAATGAGCCAATGATTCCACTCCCTTGACGTGTTAGTCCTTCAAAAAGGCTGAGCCGGCTCGTCATTTTTCTTATGGTCATATGTTGATCTTTTTTCTTTACCAAATAGAATACTGAAGGCTTCATAAATATATTTAAATATATTTAAGCATGCCATTATATCTCTTTTAGTCAAGTTGACCAGGATGACCAGTATCTTATAATTTACTTCATTCTTCAAGTGAATATTATTTGTTTGGCTTACAATCCATGAGGTTAAGCACTATGCACAACAACAAGTAAACTAGGACTTGATTCTAGTTGTTCTCTAGATGTGAATTTTGTCTCCTATCTTTTAAGTGAAATATTTCTCTAAATAATTTTCATATTTCTTTTGCCTCCCTTGACCCTTTCCTGTTTCATTAGTCTAAGTTTATGATGACATTTCTCTTTCTAATTAGCTACTTTTTATAATGGTTATGTGTTGACGATTGATATGTGGATGTATTCATGGTTTTTGAAATGTAATCTGCTTACTCCCTCTTCTTGGAGTCAGGGAGTTTTTTGCTACAGTTAAATATTTCTTTATTCCCATTTGGCAATTGGCAAAATGGTCATTTTCACAAGTTTAACATATGGGCTTTGCGACCCATATACCAAACCCATTATATTTATGACACCATATGTATGTATATATTTTGGTACTCATTTCATGGTTTCATAATGTTTTTAGTCCATAAATTGTCAACTTTAGCAACAAATTCTCTTTCAAAAAAAAAATAGCAACAAATATGTTAAATTTTTGAACATGACCATTTTGCCCCCGTATTATTCATCTCTTTCATTTCCATGTTCAACAAGTAAGCCTAACGAAATTAAGATCTCTCCTTAAAAAAATTGCATCTGATATCTGATATGTATAAAAGATATAGTTGTTCACAATCAGCAATTTTTTACTTCAGATCATTAGAAAGACGCTGATGTATTTCATGTGAATAGCTTTCAAAGTAATTTGTCTACACTGTTAAAAGCAACTCAATTATAATTTTCTTTCTGATTGCTTACCTCTACATATGTCTAATGCAATTTCTTTCTGATTACTTTTCTTTTGGATGCAATGACAAAAAAATCTGAAATTACAATCCGTTATCGCATCAACAATTAATGGCTTAAAAATCTATGTAGCATCATCATTCCTTGATCTGTTTTTTCTTAATATTTTGCTTTAAAAAATGATAGGTATATAAAGCCACTGCCAGCTGAATCAGAGACAAAATTTGAATTTAAGAACATGATAATAAGACAGCATGTACCCTCCAATTTTATCCCTCACATTGAGAAATGTTTCATGGAAGCTGCCAATTCGTAAGTGTTATTATTATTATTAATCATACTTCTGTTTGTTTTATTACCTTTATATCTTTTTATAAAAAAAAACTCAACTTCTTTTAATTGTATATGTGCAGGGGTTTTTTGATTAGATTCCCAGTTGAAAATATTTGTGTGATTATGACAGATGGTGCTTCTCATGCTGTGGTTATGACATAGCAAAGTTCAGTGAAGGGGGGTATTTTGGAGAATGGACACTTCTTGGTGAATACGTTGATTCTTTACATATTGTTGCTTTAGGTGATGTAGTTTGTGTAGTTTTAACAAAGGAAAAGTTTGAATTGGTTATTAGCCATGTGTCATAGACCTTACAAGATGGGTACAGGTAAGAAATCCCACAATAACCACAAAAAGGTACTGCCAAGTTTCTAATTCTTTATTAATCAATTGTTCAGGTCAGTATGCAGTTTGACTTAATTGCTCTTGTCACAGTGAATTACGCAATCATAACTCATAACGACTTAATGTTTTTGATTTATAACTTATTTGTTGCATTAGTGATGGTTTTCCAGAATTGATTGTTGTGTATGCAATGTCTATTTCATCGCTGAATTCGTGTTAATAAATTGTGTACATGCTATTTAGCCGAAGATGGTGATTAGCCACAAGGCAAGGATGGGAGATCTGGTGCTACAGGATCTCTATGCTCCGATGATAGACTCAGGGCTGAGGTAATTATTTTTGTAATGCTATGATAGGCTCAATTATCTATGACTCGCTTTAACATCAACATGAAAATGCAAATGACAATACTAGAGTTAAGCAGAAAGACATGTCTGATGTCTCTAGAAGGCGAAAAGTAACAGGAAATGCTATAAATAGAATTTGAGTATTAAGTTCAAAAGATGGTTGAATGTTTCAATAATATGTCTTGAAGCATTAAGTTCAAAATATGGCTGAATATTTCTGTAATGCTATGATAGGCTCAAGTATCTGAGTTTCCTTTTAACGTTTGTAGAGCCCTTCTCTCTATTTTCTACTTACTCTCTTTCGAATTTTCATTCGATTTTGAACTGGTGAATGCACATAATCTTACACAGGAGAATGGTGTAAATGATTTCCTTCCTCTTGTAAACTTAGAGAAAGTTGTAATAGAAATTGATGATTAGCCACTTCCACTTGTTGATGGGATTGAAGATCAACTTGTGGAGTTTTCGATAGCCATGAGAAGTATGATTGCTTTCATTCGGGTGAAATAAAAGTAGGATGCTTTTGTTAATAATAAGGTTCGTGTCTGATCCTTGTGGTTTATGTCACTTATAAGCAGTTGGCAAGGTTTTAAGAGAAGCAGCAGAAGCTAAAGCTGCTGCTCAACCTGAGGCTATAGAATGGAAACACAAATATGAATTGGAAAGAGAAAAGAATCTGCAATTGGAACAAAAATAAGAACAAAAGCTGACAAATGTTTCAATTTTGATCTAAAAATGGGAAAATCAAAAAGCTCAGGGACCATTTTTTTATAATTTTCCCTAAAACATATTATTATGTGCATTTTATTGAATCTTGAAATTTGATCTGTATGTCATGACATCTTATATCATTGTGTAAAAGCTTTACTAGTATCTTATTTGGAAATCTTATAAGATCATAAGAATATTATTATGTGCATCTTATTGAATTTTACATTTGCTCTGTATATCATAACATCTTACCATTATGGCAAAGCTTTACTAGCATCTTATTTTGAACATTTGTAGTTTTTTGACTTACTATTTTCTTAGTAATTGAAGTATATATTCAGAAAACCATTTTTTTCTTTCATTTTAGGTCCAACATTTGCTAAGAATCTTGGAAACTTTGAGCAAAAAGTAGGAGGCTCGGGATCCTTGAAACACTATCCAATTGAGCTTGAAAATGGTGAAAAATCTTAGAGGTGTTGTGGAGAAAATGGGATTTGCTCTCATGTAAGTTTTTGATCAATGTTCAAGTATTGATATTGGTCCAATTTATAAAGTCATACTTAATCTTCTTCTGATGCTTACTATAAGGGCATTTTATTCATTTCATCAGTTTTATGTCTCATTAGTTACCTACCTAACTTAGTCACTTAACTTATCTAACGATGCCATAATCAGTATGATGCATTTGTTGAGATAAATGAGGTCTGTATGGTGAAGTAAGTAGTAAATGAAAAAAGTTGTTCCTTTTTTGCTCTGAATGAACTGTAAATGACCATTTTAACCCTTTAACATAGATGCATAAATTTCATGCTTACATATTGGGATTTGTTGGTTTATGTGAATCTAATGGTTGCATTATTCAAATTTGTAGGTCTTGTTGATGTGCATAGTGAAAAGAAAAGTAACTCGAGATGTTGTGAAGGTGGGCAACAAGTTTTTTTAGCTCAACTGTTATTTGTTGAAGACTTTCATCTCTTTCACATTTGATGTATTACATTTGTCTAATATTAGAATGAGTATTTGTATGACATTAACTTTTGTGCAATGGATTGTATTTTTTGTATATGATATTTTATTTTCTATTATGTGACATGAAATGCAAATTTAATTTGAAAATTAGTAAATATATATATATATATATATATATATATATATATATATATATATATATATATATATATATATATATATTTAAATTTACAATTATGATACGCAAAAATGTGTGTCATCTTCACTTATGACATGGCCTTTCTTGACAGCGCGTTTAATGATACGCATTGCGTGTCATTAACACGCGCGTCGTAAGGTTACGACACGCGAATGCGTGTCGTCTTCCTTTATGACACGGCCTTCCTTGATACGCATTGCGTGTCGTAAATGAGCATCGTAATTGCGTGTCATAAATGTGCGTCGTAAATGCGCGTCGTCTCTCGTTATGACAGGGCCTTCCTTGACGCGCATTTGCGCGTCGTCTGAGCGTTTTACGACGCGCAATGAGCGTTGTAAAAGGCCTTTTTTCTAGTAGTGATTTCACTGTCCCCATCAAAGTACGACTTTGTGCCATTCTATGATCACCTAACTCCCCAGAAGCCCAAGTTTACAATTTGTGTATAAGGTAAGTTTATCAGTTATCCCTTTGCTACTAACATTATGCTGAACATGAGATATAGATTGCAGTCAGTCTCATATAAGTATTCAACTTTCTATAAGGCCTTAGATGTATAACTCTCAACGAATAAGAGGAACAAATCACATCTTGACTACATACACCTCTTTCATCTTGTCTAGTTCAACTTTTGTGCTAGGACATTGAGATGAACTCAGTACAATGACATGTACCATAGGTACAAATCCTGTCGTACAGTTTTTCATCTTGAATCGTTTCAATACTTTATCAATATAGGTACTTTGGTTTAACCCTAGTAATCGTTTTGATCTATCTCTATATATTTTGATTCCAATAATATATTGAGCCTCACCAAGATCCTTCATTGAGAAGCACTTTCCTACCCAAGCCATTACACCTTGTAAAATCGTAAAGTGATTTCCAATGATAAGTATGTCATCCACATATAGGACCAAGAAGGTCAACGAGGTCCCATAAGTTTTCACGTAAACACAAGATTTATCTTTATTTCAAACAAAACCATATTTTGTGATTTTATCATCAAAATGATGATTCCAATTTTGAGATGCTTACTTTTGTTGGATAAGGTGTCTAAGTCCATAACTATATTTGGTATGTACTTGACCCGACCCGGCATGGTCCATTTGGGTTGCATGGCATCATGCATTTGGATAGACTAAATGAGAGAAATAACACTTATGGTTTATTAATATATTATAAGTTATAATATATTAATAGTATTATTTAATTAGTATTGATCAAGAACTAATTTGAAATTAATTTAGTGATCAAAAGATAACTAATTAAATATATGAGTTGATTATGTAAATCATACATAACTTGTATAGTGGGCTATAAGGCTCCATGGATTACCAAGTTTTGTTAAACCCATAGGATGCTCGATGGTTGCTCCATGGGAGTTACAAACCCATGGGTCATGGAAATGAAGAGCCATGTCACATTAAGGGTTTATATGGTGTAACCGTAGATGTGACACACTGTATAAGTAAGATTTTCTCCACCAAAATCGGCTACACACTAAGTTACAAGAGGGCTAGGCTGATTTTTACAAGTGTGTGCATTCTCACAAAGTCGTCCCAAAGCATTTGGTGTTATGTGAAGCATTTGAGGCATCACACTTGGGGTGCTAGGCTCTCAAGGTTTTCAAGAAACCAAATCAACTACAAGGTATGTAATTCTAGCCATATTTTAGATTAAAAGTTCCCCATGTATGCTAGATAGGATTATGAACCTTCGAAACCATATTTTGCATGTATTCTAGAAAAACACAGATCCAAGGTTTTCTAGGGTTGCATGTACACTTAGGGGTGTTAGAATGCTCAAAATCCATTAGTGGTATTAGTGTCTAAGCTTGTTTGTTAATGCTTGATGCAAAATAGTGGAAAAAAGTCAAATTTCTTGCTGTCTGCACATGAGACTCGCCGAGTCCATGGGGGGACTCGATGAGTCCAATCGTATCTACAACCAACTCAACGAGTCAGTTCTAGCACTCGACGAGTTGGTCAGGCAGAGTGCAAAATTTTGTTTTTTTGCTGTTGGAAATGGACTAGAAACATTACCCTAAACTGTTTTGGTGTTTTAAAACTTGTTTTAGTTGGTGTGATGGTTATTCTAATCCATTTTCAATGGCTAATATCAATATTTCATGATTATATGTGTTCATATGTTCTTGAAACTTTGATATGAATATTCATGTTCTTATGAGTTTTTTGATAAATCATAGGAATTACTTGTTTAAATGATTAAATCATGATCTTTATGTGCTTTAATGGAGTCCATAATGGATAACCAAAAGTCTCTTTGTGTTAAAAACCATTAAAAGAACACATCAGTTATAAAATGAAGAGTCTTCATTTTAATAACTCATAAGTTATGAATGTGAAAGGTTTTGTAAAGTTACAAAACTTGCCCTCAAGTTTTGGATCATGTAAAGTCACTTAATAAACTTTAGTTCCAACCCCTAGATTTTTAAAAGTTAAAAATCAACCCTTATACTTTATAATATTATAAGTTAATATATATATATATATATATATATATATATATATATATATATATATATATATGTATAAGAGCAAGTCGACTTACCATTAGTACGCCTCATTCTCGAAGCCGGTCTGTAAGGGGGTATAAGGTTGTTTCCTCTAAAATGGCAGCTTAATGGGTGTCCACTCTCACCCATCGCTTCCTTGATCGGTGGAGGGTCGTTAGCAAAACGGGTAGGACAACGACTTCTAAATTCTCATTAAAAGTATGATGAATATTATAAAGTAACTAAATGTTTTATTAAATCCCCAGTTTTAGTTACTTTAGGAAAATGTGAATAAGGTGCTAATCCATGAAACTACACTTTACACTTTGATTAAGTCGTTAGTGGAGTATGTGTGGTTAACCGGTGCCCTAACCTGGACTTAACAAGGTAGGTAAAGGGTGACTTAAGGTTTTTTTATAGGTCGGTGGAGCGCGTGTGGTTAACCGGCACATCGATTGAGTGATAAACTATAAGGGTACCAAGTAATTTGCATGGTTACTTCAAACCTCGTTTTGTGATCCTCGGTATCCCAGTCACAAAACTTGGAGGGCACGCTCGAGATTAAAACATGCCTTTTAAAAGTTCATTGAATCTCAAAAAAATCTAGGAATTTCTAAGAACCAATTAAAACCTAATAATTTATATTTCGGTTTTTGGTGGAAATTGGTGAATCGTCATTCACCTACCTTTCAAATATGTTATAGCTTAGATTATGGCACACCTCTTCTAAGTTATGATATATTGTGATTGGATCCTAGCTTTCATATGACACTTGAATGTTTTATTAAGGACTCTCTTAATATCTAAACTAATTTTGTTCTCTTCTTTTCAGATGTCTTCCAACAACACTGCTTTTGGCTCAAACCCTACTGGCTTCTTTTCCCTCATGAACCTATGTGGGAGAGTCATCTTTAATGGTTCCAACTTTATTTATTGGATCTGGAACGTCAGGATGGTGACTTGTTATGAGGACAAGGAATATGTCCTTGACAAATAGCTAAAGGAGATCAATGAGTCCACTGCTAATCCCCAGGAGATCGCTGACTTCCAGACTCATGAAAGAGATGCCACCAAAGTGGCATGCATCATGATGGCCACCATGACAGTTGAACTCCAGAAGTCCCATGAGGACTACTACGCTTTTGAGATGCACCAAGATATGATGGAAAGATACCATCAGAGTGCTCGTCAAGAGCGGTATGAAAAAATCTCCTCCATGATAACAACTAGGATGAAGGATGGAGAATCCTTCATGACCCACATGTAGAAAATGCAAAGGTAGGTGTATAGTTTGGTGAAGCTTAATGTGAACTTCCCCGAGGAGTATGCAATAGATATCACTTTGCACTCCTTACCCTCGTGTTATGATCAATTCCGCATGACATACCACATGAATAAGGAAGAAGTCACACTCAGCATACTTTAAGGGCTCCTAAAGACAGCAGAAATAGGTCTTAAAGGCAAGTCATTTGTTAAAACTCCTATTCCTACTCCTACTCCAAACTCCGCCCCTGTCTTGGCAATCGGGAAATGTAGAGGGAAGAAGAGGAAGAGCTCTTCCAAGGCCACAAAGGCTAGGACCCTTGATGGATCTTCTTCTAGTGGAACCAAGAAAGGTTTCGTTACTGCTTCTCCTAACCCAAAAGAGGCTGAATGCTTCTATTTCCATGAAAAGTTGCATTAGAAGCGGAACTGTCCAAAGTACCAGCAAGATGTGAAGGATGGGAAAGTTAAACCCAGCCATGAAGGTATTTACACTACTCTATCTAATAACTCACCCGATTCTAACTCTTGGGTCGTTGATACCAGTTGTGGTATTTGTTGGATTAGTATCTAAGCCTGTAACTATATTTGGTATGTACTTGACCCGGTTGTGCATGGTCCTTTTGGGTTGCCTTCAACAAAGCAACTTGACAAGGTAATATAAGAAGAGAGACAAAATATTATGGTTTATTAATATACTATAAGAATGATATATTAAAGGAGAAATCATGTTTATTTAATTAGTATTGGTCATAAATTAATTAGGAATTAATTTGGTGACTAAAAGAGATTAATTGAATAAAGGGGTATAAACTGTCAAATGTATGATAGTTGAGTTTTGGGCTGCGAAACCTAATGGACTAAGGGGGGAACGAAATTATGATGGGGATCCATAATATTTTCATGCAAGGCCTTATTCCAGAAGGTTCCTTGGGCTGCTTGGTGATTAAGCTGTCCATTAGGGTTTAGACTGAAACCCTAGCACCCTGCAGTGTAAATAAGACCCCTAGGCTATGAAAATCGACTACACTTGATTCCAAGAGAATGCTAGGGCCGATTTTAGCATCTCTCGCCCTCTCTCATATTTCCTTCTTGCTTGTGGGGTTTGTGAACCATTAGAGGAGTTACATTTGTGACTCTGAGCTCAAGATCAAGAAGACTACAAGGATTCCAAGTTATTTGAAAGAGGTAAACACTTAGATCTGTTCTTATGATGTTATTTTTAGAATTATATATGATAGATATAGGGTTGTAAGTCTTGGATTCAAAGCATGTACAATAGAGAAACCTAGATCCAAGCATTAGGGTTTGTATGAGCACATAGGATTGTTCTTATGCATAAAAACACATCAGTAGTATCAGAGCATGTAGAGAAAAAGACCACCAATGTTAGGTTGATGAACTATGAAAGCTCAAACATAAGGCACACGAACTCGATGTAGAAGCTGAATATAGAACACTATAAAATGATGAAGTCAGTGAAAGGAGAGCTGGACTCCAACATATCACAAAACTTGAAAAGATGGTGATGATTGATCTATAACAAAAGGATAGAATAAAGTGGACTACAGACGGAGATGAGAACACTTGTTTTTTCCATGGCTATGTTAACAATAAGAAGTGAAAGAATCACATACATGGTTTGCTCATTAATGGCTCCTTGAACACCAGTGCAACAGTAGTAAAAAGGAGGTGTTTTAATTTTACCAGAAAAAATTTCAGGAACAATGGCCATCAAGGCCAAAAATTATCAGCAAAAACTTTTGAAGACTTGAATCTATTTCTAGCTCTAGAATTCAGGAACCCTTTACACCCGAAGAAATTAAATGTTCAATACGGGCATGTGGGAATGATAAGGCACCTGGACCAGACGGTTTTACTTTTAATTTCATTATGAAACATTGGGATGTGTTGCAGGAAGACATTCTTAAATTTGTAAATCATTTTGAGAGACATGATAGATTCGAAAGAGGGTGTAATTCCCCATTCATCACCATAGTCCCAAAAATCAAAGACCCACTACACCTTGGAGACTATAGACCAATCAGTCTAATTGGTTGTTTATAAAAAAATAATCTCCTAGACTCTCGCTAACAGGCTCAAAGGGATAATTGGCATGAACATAGGAGAACTCGAATCTGCGTACATGGAAGAATGTAACATCCTTGATGGACCACTCATAGTCAATGAATTGTGTTCTTAGGCAAAGAAAGTTAAGAAAAAAATCATATTGTTCAAAGTTGATTTCCATAAAGCCTTTGACTTTGTAAACTGGGAATACCTCGAATCAATACTTACACAACTAGGATATGATGATAAGTGGTGCATGTGGATTAGAGGATGCCTTCAATCAGCAAGGTTATCGGTGCTTGTCAATGGTTCTCCAATGGAAGAATTTGAAATGAAAAAGGGTGTGAGGCAAAGTGACCCACTATCACCTTTTCTCTTCATAATAGCAATGGAAGGTCTCAACATTACTATGCAGGTGGCATGTGATAAACGTATATTCAATGGAGTCAAAGTAACACACTTGGAGACCAGTATCTCACATTTGTTCTATGTTGATGATTCCCTATTCATTTGAGAAAGGATTAAAGACAACATAAAGAATCTGGCAAGGGTATTGAGATGTTTCCATGTTGCATCAGGATTGAGAGTCAATTTCAATAAGTTAAGGGTTTTCAGAATTGGAGTTAATATGCAGGAAGTTACTCTTTGGGAATCACCACTAGGGTGTGAACCTGCCTCACTGCTACTTACATATCTATGAGTCCCAGTGGGAGCAAACACGAAATTAAAGAAACACTAGAAGCCCATAATTCATCGGTTCTATGCGAAACTATCCCCTTGGAAACCAAAGACCCTCTCATTTGGAGGAAGATTAACTCTTGTTAAGGCTGTACTTGGTAGTCTACCATCTTACTTCTTCTTAATATTTTGTTGCACCATCTGGAGTCATTGAATCCCTAGAAAAAAATAGAAGACAATTTATTCGGGGTGGAAGTGATAATAAGCACAAAATTAACTGTGTCGCGTGGGAGAAAATTGTGGCACCAAAAGATAAAGGCGGTTTGGGTTTGGGTTCACTTTGAGCCTTTAACCTATCGATGATAGTTAAATGGTGGTCGGGAATAAAAACAGATAAATCAGCACTATGGAGACGAGTTATTATGGGCATCCACAATCTTCACAACAAACCTGCAGATTGGTTATCTAAGAAATCAATTCCCAGCGTGTGGGACAATGTGGCTGGAGCAAAGGCTGAATTGCAAAAGTTTGGAATCAACTTCCAAGATATTCTGAAGAAACAGGTGAAGGAAGGAGATGATACAATGTTTTAGATGGGTACTTGGTGTGGAAGTGAGCCTCTCAAAAGTAAATTTCCAGACCTATATCAATTGGAGAGACATAAATCATGTAAAGTCAATGAGAGGATATAATTGGTGAGTCAAACATGGGATTGGAGAACACCTCCTACCTCTGCTGATCGGATTCATAGTTTCCAAATGTTGCTATCTACAATCGAAGCCTTTCAACCAACTACGAGAGCAGATAAATGGGAATGCAACATATCTAATGATGGTGTATACCATGTGAACATCCTTAGAACAAAAATTGATCATCTTGAACTTGCGAATTCTGAAGTAATCATTCCATGGAAATATGATGTTCCAAAAAAAGGTCACAGTTTTTATATATAAAGAAAATCTGGGATGTATTCTAACTAATGTTGCATTAGTGAGAAGAGGAGCTCAAATCCCAAATACATTATGTCCACAATGTTCATAGCAGGATGAAGATGTCAAATATATTCTGACTTGGTGCCCTTTAGCGATCATAGTATGGTAATGGATCTTTAAATGGTGTGATATCCCTGTCCTACAGTTTGTCACCATTGGAGATTTTATCAGTTTTGCAAAGAACTAGGGAAGGTTAACGATTATAGTAATGTGGGTATGCTATGTGTTTAGATAATACCTAATGAATTATGTATCACTATAAAGCCCTTAACTAAGGTATGAATAACTCTTTGCCCAAACTTAAAAGTGGATAGATTCTAGGCATAATGAATCATACAGAGTTTATAAAAGTAGAGCATAATTAGTATGCATGTATTGTATAAGGCACTAGCTTTTGTAAACTAAGTATGTTTCTTGTATAAACTTTATACATATGCATGTATAGTTCAAATCATTAGGAATACTACAAAGTTTTATGACATGCATTTTATGAAACATAATATCATGTAAAATACATAGGCGGTTGTAGTACAAAGGCATATGTTAGTTTTAAAAGTTGTGTTATTTTAACAACATAACATATGAAAATATTGAAGTTTAAAACTAGTTTATGTGTTCGTAACATATAAAAGTTACACCAATAATTTCTAAACCAGTTATAGTTTTTACATAAAATAATGATACTTTATTTTTATTTTTGTATTATTTAACACAAGTAGTGCATGTATTTATCTTTGCATTTCATGAGGGTCTCATTGTTGGGTAGAGGTAGTCAAATGGTTATTTCGTATCATTGAACCTCCGTATAATGAGGTGATGACCAATCCATTTTGATGATCACATTGATTTTCCAATGGTCATAAGCATTAGGTCATCATGAAAGATGTGGTTGTTCATGGTGAGAAGGCAATTGGTGAGTATTTCTCAAGTGTTTTCTATTTGGTTGATTGCTATTTCTATTGTGTAAGTTTTATTAATTTGCAGAATTTATGTTTTATTGCATTTCTAAAACTATGGTGAATAAGATTATATCGTTATCGATATCAAATCATACGGAAGCATAAATATTATTGATATTAAATGTAATAGTAACCACAACCGGGCCGTAGGGAGCATCTCCTGCATCAATCACTATGTTATTCCTTGCCAGCCCAATTCTTTAGCTTAAGCAAATCCTTCTTGAAGTGTCCAGGGTGGTTGCATTCGAATCAGTTACACATTTTCCTGTAGTAGTGGTTGAGATTGTAGTGGTTTTGGTCTTTTTGCAGAACTTAGAGGTGTGACCTCTTAAGTTACAGTTGTTGTAGACCATGCAATTTTCGACGTGGTGAAAATTGCACTTGGTGAAATGGGGTAAAGTCCCAATGTAGGACATGAACAGAGTGGGAGTGTTTGTGTTTGCGTTGTAGACGATCATAGGTTTTGATTTGGGCTTGAGGAGTTTGAAGTTCCCTTTGGACTCCTCATGGTACTCTCGTTTTGTACCCTCCATCCGATTCTTTTGGCTATTGGGTCGTGGTACTTAGACGAAGATATTGTTCAGTCAAATCATAGGCCAATTGTTTAGTACTATTAAAGGTAGTGGGTCTAAATATAGCAACCAGACCTTGAAGTAGGGGAGTTATTTCCCAAATGTACCTTTCAATCATTTTGTATTCTGAGTTTACTGTACCCGGATAGAGGTTGGTGAGGTAGTTAAACCGGGAGGTGAAAGGAGTCGTCTTCGATTCATTTCATAGTAATGTTCAACAATTCTTGTTCCAGGGCCTGAATTTCTTGTTAAGGGAAATACTCCACGATCAACATCTATTTTAGGGCTTCCAAAGTAATGGAATGCGCCACATCGATTCCTATAGACTTGGTATGGTTATTCCACCAAGTCAGAGCATAATCCAGTTGCATACAAGTGACATACTTAACATGCCAGTCATTAGCACATGAGTTGATGCGGAACACTACCTCCATCAAGTGTTTCCAACGAGATAGCCCAATGGCTCCTTCCATAAGGATTGGGGTTGGTAGGCTAAGAAATCCTTGTACTAACATAATCTGCAATTGTTTTTGTTAAAGATTGGAATGCCACCACTATTTCCACTATTCATGGATAATTCGTTCCGGGCAGCCTCATATGCATTTATGGTTGTGGCAATCTCTTGTGCAATTAGATTTTTCACTAGTGTTAAGTCCATTTGAAATGATTGTAGTGGGTGAACTCGCAGATTTCTTCGAGGGGCCTTCATCCTTAACGTTTAGAAAAGAGACACTTAAGTTGTTTATACTAATTAATCATAAAGAAGTATGTAGGAGTTGTATTGTATGATAATGTATTAGTATAATTTGTTCATATAATCCCGTAGGTTTCCAAATTATAGAGTGAGATTGATTCAAACGATAAGGGAAAGGAGATTGATTCAGAAATCCTTCAGATTTCCAATTAACATGGAGGGAACTGAAATCCTTCGAATTTCAAATAAAAGAAAGAATTTAAATCTTTGTCGTCTTTGGGAGAGAGAAGTTTGAAGACTATTGAATGATTTTCTGGGAATTTATGGGTACGAAGGTAGTGGAGCTATCGATTCTTTGGATTTAGGCGAACTAGGAAAATCTGTACGTTATCCCATATTTTTAACTATTTTTATGATTCAAAATGTGTACATTGTTTTGGGGTTGATATAAATTTTCTAAGGTACTAGGTACTTGCACCGAATCTTGAGAACATTCTTCAATCTCTAAAACTTTCAATCGTTGTATTTTGTCAAACTCCTTGCTTAAGGTTGGTTCTGCACCAACCCGACCATAATTAACACAGGCTTGCGTTCTAGGATTATTTAAGGTATGGCTTGTGTACGACACTAACCTTCGTTGAGGCGTTTGACCTAAAGGGTTGACCGGGTAGTTTTGGTTGAAGTGATGTTTAAAATTTCATTAAGTGTTCTCATCGTGGGTAAGAGTTTATATATAACTCTTATATATTAACGTTGGTGAGGTTTGTAGTATTATTAAATTTTGTTTTGGACTCCGAGACTAATATATATGTACAGACGAGTGCCAGACATGAAATACTAAAGGGTAGGATCATTTTAGTAATTAAGCTATTCTAAATCCCATAACCATATGCGGCCCTTCAAACCAGATTCCCCATACCGTACATAGCCAAGAAGTAGTTTATTTAATAATAATACTTTTAGTAGGATCTTGTTTCTATAGTGGTATTTCCCCGGTCGAGGTGGCAGAACATGCCAGGATGTGCGACTAAATTCATATATTATAGGTAAACTGAATATATGGCATAAGTACAACAATAAATAAAACAACATTTGTATTCCATCTTGATTTTAGAATACACGGTTCTTACAGATAATAGTATAATATATGAATTTCCTTAAACAGTTAGGCTAGCATAACAAAAAGTAGTAAACTAGATACTCTAAAATCCATGATGATCCATCGTCTGAATTTGCTTGATCACCGATTCCTTGAGAGTACATGTAGTTTTGAGGGTCAACACAAGGTTGGTAAGAGTCATAGTTTTTCTTCGACAACAGTAAGGATACTTTTAAAAGTGTTTAAAAATTATTTTCTTTATAAGTAAACCATATTTAAATAAACTTTGAAAAAGCAAAACGAGTCTTGGTATAAGTAAATCCATTCATCAAACGGTTTTGAAAGAATCAAGTTTATGAGTTATAGTAAAAGAGAGAGAGAAAGAGAGAGAGAGAGAGAGTCGAGTTAATGTTATAGTGAGTTTTATAACCGAGATATGTGGTTGAATGTACCCCGCTATAACGCTTCATTGGGCGTCGTAGTAACGATACTAGACACTTATCACCCGCTTTGATTAATCAGTCGAGGTTATTGCTAGTAACCACATGTTAGGGTGTCAACCCCATATAGATCTATACAAATGTATCACGCTCCAACTATTAACGGTTATAGTAGTGTGGGCATGCTAAGTGTTTAGACTTCAGCTAATGAATAATGTCTCATTACAAAGCCCTAAACTAAGGTATGAATAGCTCTCAGCCATAACTTAAAAGTTCATAACTTCTAGGCATAATGAATCATATGGAGTTTATAAAATTCGAGCATAATTGGTGTGCATGTATAGTAAAGGACACTAGCTTTTATTAACTAAGTATGTTTCTAGTATAATCTTTGAACATATGCATGTACAGTTAAAATCCATAGGAATTGTAACGCCGTAAAATTTCAAACAAATTTTCACATTTTAAAAACAATTTAATTCACAATATTATAAAACACATTGTTTCATATATTCAACATAAGTCAAAAATCCCAAGATCATAACATATAAATAAAACTCCGTGTGTGTGCGTACTGATCATGTCGGCTCCTTCCCGCGATCCTCACTAGTACCTGAAACACATAACACAAAAGACTGTAAGCACGAAGCTTAGTGTGTTCCCCAAAATACCACATATAACATATATGAGACACTCAAGGCTATAACTCTTGTGGGACCTTGAGCCCTAACTCTGTGGACCCCCCGGTCCTAGCTCTGTGGACCTTCCGGTCCTAACTCCGATATACACACAGCATAAATCACATAGAAATAATGTAGTGCAACACATCACATAGATAGCATACAAGATACTCTATCACATAACTCTGGTTACCTACTCAAGGTAAAGTATAGTGAGAAGACTCACCTCAGATGTCTTGGTAATATCTCGCTCGCGTAAACACTGATCTAGCCTCTGCCTAACACATAAACGATCATCTCAACCAATAACGGCTCTCCAGGATAGATTCGATTCTCACACGACCTCTAAGAAGGCTAAAAGACCATTTTACCCTTCAAACAGTCCACAAGTCCAATTGTTGACCAAACCCTAAAAGTCAACAAAAGTCAACGGTCAACCCTTTGACCAGACTCGCCGAGTGCACATTTGTGTCTCGGCGAGTTCAGTCATGAAATCAAGTCCTTTAAATCCCAATGACTCACCGAGTCACTTCCCCAACTCAACGAGTCACCAACTGTGTGATTCATGGGGAAAACTATCCTACTCGTCGAGTGTGTTCTTGGACTCAGCGAGTTCATGCCATGCTCAAACTCAAATGGCATCCTGAGGTCAGATATGTTCCTCTAATCCATAGATCTGACCTTCCCAAGCATCATAATTACGTAAAGTTCAGATCTTGATGCTTATGCAAAGGCCCAAAGGCTCTTTTTGGAGAAATAACCTCAAATATGACATCCTAAGCTCATGTCACCTAATATCAATCATAAAGATCAAAGGGCTACGGTCTCTGGACCTCTTTGGATCCAGATCCAAAGCCTCAATACGAGAACGGACCAAATGCTCAACCAATCAAGCCGCTCTAAAGGGTCTAGAAAACCCTAACTCCAAGGTTAACACCAAAACTGAAGAAGGATCGAATCTATACTTCAAATATGATGCCCATGGGCTTTGAAATCTACATAATAGCACCCTCTTCAGCTCCTTCTTGCCTTGGTCACCTTCTTCTTGCAAGAACACCAACACAAGGATCAAAAATGGTCTCTCCTCCCTCACAAACATTCTAGCTCTCTTAGGGTTTCTTTCAAGGGTTTGGTAGCCGCAACTGAAGGCTATAAGAGCCTTTAAATAGATCCCAAACCCGAGAAATTAGGGTTTTACTTAACAGTGTGGACTCGTCAAGTCCACGAGTCGATTCGTCGAGTCCGGTCACCAATCCTGATAAGAACTCGCGGTCCTACTCGACGAGTCTAAGCATCAACTCGCCGAGTTCCTCCCCAAACTCAAAATAAATGAATAAAATAATATACCTGGAAATCTGGATGTTACAATTCTCCCCCACTAGAATCAGACTTCGGCCTCGAAGTCTCACTCCGCAAACAACTCTAGATGCTGCTCTCGCATCGCTCGCTCCGGCTCCCAATTCAACTCGGACCCTCTCCGATGTTGCCACTGGACCTGCACTAGGGCACTTCTTAGTTCCTCAGAACCTTGATCTTCTGATCCATAATTGCAACCGGTATGTCAACGTAGTTCAGGCTCGCATCCACCTGGATATCCTCTAACGGTACCACCGCCGACTCATCGACCACACACTTCCTCAATTGCGATACGTGAAAGGTGTCATGAATCTGACCTAACTCTGCAGGTAGCTCCAACCGGTATGCTACCCTGCCTACTCTTGCGATCACCCTGAATGGACCAATATATCGGGGCCCTAGCTTGCCCCTCTTCCTGAATCGGATCACTCCTTTCCAAGGAGATACCTTCAGGAGAACGAAATCACCAACTTGAAACTCGAGCTCCAAGCGACGCCTATCCGCGTAGCTCTTCTGATGACTCTGAGATGTCAGCAATCTCTGCCTGACCTGCTGAATCTGCATAGTCGTCTGAAGCACTATCTCTGTGCTGCCCATCGCACGCTGCCCGACCTCTACCCAACAAATAGGGGTCTGACATCTCCTCCCATATAATAACTCGAAGGGAGGCATACCAATGCTTGAATGATGGCTGTTGTTATATGAAAACTCAGCCAAAGGCAGATACGTGTCCCAACTTCCCCCGAAGTCCAATACACATGCCCGAAGCATATCCTCGAGCGTCTGAATCGTCCACTCACTCTAACCGTTCGTCTGTGGGTGGTATGCGGTACTAAAATGCAGCCTCGTACTCAACTCCTCATGGAATTTCATCCAAAATCTGGAAGTGAAACGTACATCTCGATCTGAAACAACCGAGACCGGAACTCCATGCCGCGATACCACCGCCCTTACATACAACTCTGCCAGCCTCTCAGCAGAAGAGCTCTCACTGATAGCAAGGAAGTGAGCGCTCTTCATCAACCGATCAACGATCACCCAAATTGCATCGACGCCTCTCGCAGTCCTCGGCAATTTGGTGATAAAATCCATGGAAATATGTTCCCACTTCCACTCGGGAATCTCTAATGGTTGTAACATGCCATGCAGATGCTGATGCTCAGCCTTGAATCTACGACAGGTTAAGCACCTCTCTACAAACCATGTGAAATCTCTCTTCATACAGGGCCACCAATATTCACTTTTTAGGTCCAAGTACATCTTAGTGGCCTCGCAATGGATCGAGAACCGCAACCTATGCGCCTCCTCCATCAGAATGGTGCGTGCCCCACCCTCAAATGGCACCCAAATCCGTCCCTGAAAGGTCAAAAGCTCTCGACTGTCGGCGATAAACTTGGTCACTTGCCCGACTACCCGCTCTCTCTTATGGTTCTCTGGTCTCCCAACCTCAACCTGGGCCTCTCGAATGGTGTCCAACATTGGAGTCATCACTATCAATCTCATGCAAATGTCTCGTATCGGGGCACTCTCCACCCTACGAATCAGGGCATCGGCTACAACATTAGCCTTGTCCGGGTGGTACAAGATCTCGCAATCGTAATCCTTTACCACATCCAACCATCTTCTCTGGTGCATATTCAGGTTGGGCTGATCCATCAAGTACTGCAAACTCTTGTGGCCTGTGTATACAGTACACCGGACCCCATATAAATAGTGACACCAGATCTTGAGGGCGAACACTATATCCCCCTACTCTAGATCGTGGGTGGGATACCTCATATCATGAGGCTTCAACTGCCTCGATGCGTATGCGATCACATGCCCTCTCTGCATCAGCACCACACCCAATCCCGATATCGACACGTCACAATACACCACAAAATCCTCCATCCCCTCCGGAAGGGCTAACACCGGAGCTTCGCATAATCTCTGGCGAAGAGTCTCAAACGAGGTCTGCTGCTCCGGACCCCATGTAAAAGCAACACCCTTCCGGGTCAATCTGGTGAGAGGCACGACAATCTTGGAGAAATCCCTGATGAATGTCCTATAGTAGCCGGCCAACCCTAGGAAACTCCTGATTCCGATGAGGGATCTCGGCACCTCCCAACTCATCATTGCCTCAATCTTGGCCGGATCGACCAATATCCCATTTTGGTTAACGAGGTGTCCTAGAAACTGAACCTCTCGTAACCAGAAATCGCACTTCGAGAATTTGGCATAAAGCCTCTTTGCTCTCAAAACACTGAGGATCTCCCTCAAATGCTCCTCATGCTACTCTCTGGATTTCGAGTACACCAGTATGTCGTCGATGAACACAATCACTGAATGATCCAAGATCGGCCTGCACATTCTGTTCATGAGATCCATGAACGCTGCTGGTGCGTTGGTGAGCCTGAAAGGCATCACCACGAAATCGTAATTCCCGTAACAAGTCATGAATGTTGTCTTCTGAATATCATCATCGCACACTCTCACCTGATGATATCCAGACCTTAGATCGATCTTGGAGAACCAAGATGCTCCCTGTAACTGATCGAACAAATCGTCGATCCTCGGCAAGGGGTAACGGCTCTTGACCGTCAACTTGTTCAATCTCGGTAGTCAATGCACATCTGGTGTGAACCGTCCTTTTTCTTGACAAAAAGGATCGGAGCTCCCTACGGCGAGCTGCTCGGCCGAATAAACCCCTTCCCCAGCAGCTCCTGAAGCTACGAGCATAACTCCTGCATCTCTGGAGGCGCAAGGCGATTGAGCGCCTTGGCAATAGGTGTTGCCCCCGAAATCAAATCAATGCGGAACTCTGCCTGCCTCTCGAGAGGCACACCCGGTAACTCCTCGGGGAAAACATCCGGGAACTTGTGCACTATCGGTACCTTATCGACTGACCTCGGTCTCTCTGAATCAACTCTCGTATCCATCATGTAAGCCACAAACCCACTACAGCCCTGTTGTAGACTCTGCCTCGCTCTAGCAGCCGAATAAAACACTGAACCAGTATGGGTACCCACGTCATACACCGTAAGAACTTCCCCACTAGGCTCTCGTATGGTCACCAGCTATCGCTCGCAGTCAACAACCGCTCCAAACCTGCTCAACTAATCCATGCCCACGATAACACAGACGTCCCCCATCGCAATCGAGACCAAATCAATAGGAAACGCAATGCAGAAGATCTCGAGTACACATCCTCGAATCACTTTAGTGGCATACACTGCTCTCTCGTCAGCTATGGAAACTCTCAGAGGTCGACTCGACGCCTCTCGACTAATACTGATGTGCTGACTAAAGGCTAAAGATACAAAAGACCGACTCACACCCGAGTCAAATAATACCAAGGCAGGTACAGAATTCACAAGAAAAGTACCTACGCATATCAAAATATAAGAACAATATCTCAACATTAAAAATAGATACATGAAAGTATACATACCAGCCACAACGTCGGGTGCTGCACGGACCTCCTTCGCGGTCAAATGGAAGGCTCTCCCTCGTGCCTCGTGCCTTCGGTGCCTCGCCCTTCACCGGCCGGCTCTCTGTATCTCTGATAGTAGCAGGGGTAGATCCCTGAGATGCTCCCTGCGCTGACCCTCACAACTGCAGACAATCTACCTACCGGTGTCTGGTCTGGTTGCAGTGGAAACAGACTGCAAACCCCTTGGGGAAATCCTTGGCCATATGCCCCTCCTTGCCACATTTGTATCAAGACCCTGCTCTGCACACCCCATTATGACTCTTGTCGCACTTGCCAAAAGTGCGACCCTTCTGGTTCCATGTCCTTGAATCGGCGGGCTTGGCCCGCTAGGCTGCCGACTGAGACTGTGTCGGTCGCCTTTCCCTCCCCTGAGACTCCGCCTCCTCCCTAGCCTTAGTCTCCAGCTCAATCTCCCTCTTCCGAGCATTTGCTTGATGCTTGGAAAATGTCCGGTATGACGAGTTCACTGCGAACTCTCGTATATCCCTCCTCAAAACGCTCAGATATCGGATCATACGTGGCTGCTCGGAAGACACATGCTCTGGGCAGAACATCGGCCTCTCATGGAACATCCTGGTAATCACTGTAACAGACTCAGTACCTTGATTGAGGGTCAAAAACTCCTGGTTCAAGCGTTCCCTCTCCACCTGGGGAACATACTCCTCTCGAAACATAATGGTGAACCTCTCTCAAGTCACTACAGCAAGCTCAGTAGGCGAATAGTGCGCCGTCAAAAACATCCACCATTCCTTCGCTCCTAAGCGAAGCTGGTTCAGCACCAACCAAACCCTCAAATGCTCTGGAGATGAGCATGTGAAGAAACACCCTCAATGTCCGAAATCCACCTCATCGTTGCAATCGGATCCTGCATCCCATCAAACTCTGGTGGTTTTGTGTTGCTGAACTCCCGGAACAGCAACACATCACCACCCTGCGGTCTAGCCGCAGCTACGCTGCAGTGGCTGCAGCAACAGCAACATCAAAAAGAGCAGCATATCTCTCATCAAAAGTCTCTATCAGCGTGGTCTTGATATACGTAAACATCTCTGGTATCTCTGCCCTGATGGCCGCAGCCACCTCCTCGTGAATGATCCTACGAATCTCCTCATCACTAGCACCGCTGCTCTCTGGTGTAAGGCGTGTCCTGACCATGATGTCTCTGAAATACAACATAAGAAAATATCAGGGACTCGCTCGAGTATACTCGCACTCGATAACTCTACCCTACTTGATCTCTGATGCTCCAAGGATTCTTACTTGGACTGTGCACCGCTCCGGTGTCTTCACTAGTATGGGCCTAATACTACTGTCCACACCGCATCAGTATACACCCCAAGTGCTCCTCATAGGATCCAAAATTCCAAGTACTCTACTCTCACTAAGCATAGTCTACTCTCCAGCAGATCTCTCATAAGCCTCTCGCTGCTATCTACCTCCTCTCAAGCATCTCCTAGCAGCAACCCCTAGGCTAAGGCATCACAAATTAGGTCACTCTAGTCCTAATAGAAATACCTAGCCTACTCTAGCTTGCAAAACATATCATATCGTCTCATAAACATATAACATAAGGGTATTTTGGGAAATCACCGTTCGGGCGCTGGCTGATCGTACACACGGCTCTGTTCTGCTCTTTTCAAATTCTTTTACTCTTTCAGAAAACTTTGTTTCAGTTTTTGAAAAATATCTCTCAAATCCTCAGTTTGAGTTCAGATATACCCGAAGGTGTACCCGAATCCCTCAAACCAAGTCTCTGATACCAACTTGTAACGCCGTAAAATTTCAAACAAATTTTCACATTTTAAAAACAATTTAATTCACAATATTATAAAACACATTGTTTCATATATTCAACATAAGTCAAAAATCCCAATATCATAACATCTAAATAAAACTCCGCGTGTGTGTGTACTGATCATCCCGGCGCCTTCCCGCGATCCTCACTAGTACCTAAAACACATAACACAAAACACTGTAAGCACGAAGCTTAGTGAGTTCCCCAAAATACCACATATAACACATATTAGCCACTCAAGGCTATAACTCTTGTGGGCCTTTGGGCCCTAATTGTGTGGACCTCCTGGTCCTAGCTCTATGGACCTTCTCGTCCTAACTTCGATATACACACAGCATAAATCACATAGAAATAATGCAGTGCAACACATCACATAGATAGCATACAAGATACTCTATCACATAACTCTGGTTACCTACTCAAGGTAAACTATAGTGAGAAGACTCACCTCGGATGTCTCGGTAATATCTCACTCGCATAAACACTGATCTAGCCTCTGCCTAAACACATAAACGATCATCTCAACCAATAATGGCTCTCCAGGATAGACTAGATTCTCACACGTCCTCTAAGAAGGCTAAAAGACCATTTTACCCTTCAAACAGTCCACAAGTCCAATTGTTGACCAAACCCTAAAAGTCAACAAAAGTCAACGGTCAACCCTTTGACCAGACTCGCCAAGTGCACAATTGTGTCTCGACTAGTTCAGTCATGAACTCAAGTCCTTTAAATCCCCAATGACTCACCGAGTCACTTCCCCAACTCAGCGAGTCACCAACTGTGTGATTCATAGGGAAAACTATCCTACTCGTCGAGTTTGTTCTTGGACTCGGCGAGTTCATGCCATGCTCAAACTCAAATGGCCTCCTGAGGTCAGATCTGTTCCTCTAATCCATAGATATGGCCTTCCCAACCATGATAATTACGTAAAGTTCAGATCTTGATGGTCATGCAAAGGCCCAAAGGCTCTATTTGGAGAAATAACCTCAAATATGACATCCTAAGCTCATGTCTCCTAATATCAATCATAAAGATCAAAGGGATAAGGTCTTTGGACCTCTTTGGATCCAGATCCAAAGCCTCAATACGAGAAGGGACCAAATGCTCAACCAATCAAGCCTCTAAAGGGTCTAGAAAACCCTAACTCCAAGGTTAACACCAAAACTGAAGAAGGATCGAATATATACCTCAAATATGAAGTCCCTAGCCTCTGAAATCTACAGAATAGCACCCTCTTCAGCTTCCTCTTGCCTTAGTCACCTTCTTCTTGTAAGAACACCAACACAAGGATCAAAAATGGCCTCTCCTCCCTCACAAACGTTCTAGCTCTCTTATGGTTTCTTTCAAGGGTCTGGTAGTCGCAACTGAAGGCTATAAGAGCCTCTAAATAGATCCCAAACACGAGAAATTTGGGTTTCACTTAACAGCGTGGACTCGCCGAGTCCACGAGTCGACTCGTCGAGTCCGGTCACCAATCCTGATAAGAACCAACGGTCCTACTCGGCGAGTTTAAGCATCAACTCACCGAGTTCCTCCCCAAACTCAAAATAAATGAATAAAATAATATATCTGGAAATCCATATGTTACAAGAATACAACAAAGTTTTATGACATGCATTTTATGCCTCACAATGTCACAAAAAAATCATAGGGTTATTAGTAAAAATGCATATGTTATTTTTACAGATCGTCTTATTTTAACAAGATAGCATACAAAAGTATGGAAGTTTAAAAGCAGTTTATGTATTCATAACATATAAAAGCAAAACCAATAAATTATAAACTAGTTATGGTTTTTATATATAATAATAATATTTTATGTGTATTTTTGTATTATCTAACACAAGAAGTAAATGTATTCTCCCTTGAAATATATAAAAGAGTGGCAATGTCACTCACCTTAAAGTGTGGTTAAGGGGTCGTTATGAGTATTGGATGAGAGAAACCGAGATGTGTTGCTGTAAACACGAAAATATATGATTAATTTAGTTTCCATGGAAATTTTATTATAAATTAATATTTCGAGTGTTATTTGGTAATTTAACTAAAGCATAGGGTTCCTTTATTTACTTAAATAAATCAAAATAATACTAAGTTTGTTAACTATTTCCAAGTGAGGGGTTATTTTAAATCTTTAAAATAAGGTTTATACTTTTATTACTTATTTTGTAAATAAATATCAAAAGAACGTTTAAACTATATAGGTAAAATAAAATTTTACTTAATTTGGACTTATTTTGAATTTTTTTTTCAAGGTTGTGTGAATTAATTTAATTTTTATATGTTATGTTTGATTTATGATTTAATTATGTAACATGTCTTATTTATTTATATTTGTTTTTACAAACATTATAACAAAATTGAAAAACAAATAGAAAAAAACAGAAAATAAATAAATCCAAAAAATCGAAAAAAATAAAATAAAATAATGAATGACATGGAAATTAATGAGTGTTATAGCATATTGTTTATTTTCTCAATTAATATTATAACAACATATATATGACATGACATTTGACGTGACATATTTTGGGGATAATAACATGCTTTAACATGTTACTAACATCCACTAGTCTAATATGATTGAAAAGAAAAATATTGTTGATATTTTCATCTTAAGCTTCTTATCTAATAAATAAGGTTTTTTGCTAAATGTTATCATCTAATTTAATATGTCATATAACATTTTTTAAAATTTTTTCAATTTAATTTAAATCCACTTAGCAAATTGTGGTTTTTTTTGTTTTGTTATTAAATTATAAAAAAATCTAATCTATAAATATAATAAAGAAAATAAAGAAACTTAAATGTTTCCATAAATTCTCACGTAATATGTCAATTAATATATTAAAATAAATTTAAATTCAAATCAACTTTCTTAATTGAAAAATATAAGTTTTTGTAAATTCCTTTTGTAGAAACCTTGTAAAATTTGGTTAAGTAATGGCTAATATAGATATTTTTTTTCAAATTTAATTTTGTAAATTATTAAACATATAATTAACAAAATATATCTACCATTGATATATAGATATATTTTGTTAATTATATCTACCATTGATTTTGTTAATTATATGTTTAATAATTGATATATTTTGTAGTGCATTCAAAAATGGTCCCTGTGGTTTTCGAAAATATCAAGTTTAATCCCTAAGTTCAAAAAACCTCACAGAAAGAAAGTCAATATGAGCGTTGGTTTTTCCAACGAAACAGTGAAAGATGCTGTTTTATCCTTATCCATGGATGGAGGGAGTGGATGAGGTCGCATCCGGGTATACGCCAAATTGCCTACATATCTTCTTCAAAAGAATCAGACCATTGTAGTTCAGTTAAAAAGACGTTTTCAAAAGCAATCAAAGAGAAGATCGAAGAGAATGAGTCACAAGATGAAATGAAAATGAGTTCTCCTTCCAAAGAGACTAGAAGACATAGTTGATTAGATCAAGAAACTTCAAAATTGATTGATGGTCCATGTGGTTTCAAAACTTTTAACATTTGGTCCTTCCGGCTAACTCCGTTACCATTTAGCCGTTAAGTCAGGGGCATTTTTGTCATTTCACTACAGAGGGACCATTTATGAGGTTTTTAATTACTTTTTTTAAAATAAATAAATAAATAATATTTAATATGCAAAGGGTCTCCCTCTCTCTCTCTCTCTCTCTCTCTCTCTCTCTCAAAGAAGCTAAACCATCTGGACCACCATTTCTTTACTGTAAAACTTGTGTATAACAAGAAAAAGAGAAGATCGGTATCAAACAAGATCCATATCTTGTTATTCACCTGACTTTGGCCTTGAACCACCTCCCATAACCATACGTGCAATCGATCCCACCGCCGGAGCCATCGCCCTAAATTTAGACCTCAACCAAGTATCATCGGAGTCACTGGAGCCTTCAGAAACACGACCAGAACCCACTGAAAAACCCATGGATCGTCATTTACTCTACCTAAGTCGCCTCTCTCTTGTCTGTACTCCTTCTTCTCCCCTAGATTTCCCTCTTCTCCATTGATTGGTTCCTATTAAAATCGATGGAGGCAGATCCCAACCTGGTGAGCTTGTATTGACGAAGCTTGCAGATGCAGAGCTTTTAGAGGAAGGCGATAATGGAGATGATGCTTTAGATTATGTCAAATATTACACACAGAGCTTGAATCTAGGTTTCAATTTTAGATTTTGATTTGGGCTTACCAATTTAGGTTTTGATTTCGGCGAGTTTCGACGTGACCCAGTTCGTGAAATCTAAGAAGGATTCGGAGAAAGGAGAACCAATATGGGGTCGGAAAATCAAGAGCATTTCTATTTCGAATTCCCGCAATGGTGGTGGGACTGAGTTGACTCGAGTGAGTAATGGATCAGTGGTGGGTTTTGTCATCGTACCTCCTTGGCGACCTTCTTGGTGTTGCAGATCTTGCAAAAGTATGACATATTTCAGATGATGTTGAGGCTTATATCGGGTATAATTGTGAGAGAGACAGAGCAACAATGGCGATGGTTGGTGGTCTGAAAATTATAGTGGCGATGGTGGTGCTTAGCACCGGTAGGTGTGGGTCTGACTGGAAGGAGAAAGAGTGCTGGGAGAGAGACCCTTGCATATTAAATATTAGTATTTATTTATTTTAAAAAAAAAGTAATTAAAAACCTCATAAATGGTCCCTGTGTATTGAAATGACGAAAATGCCCCTCACTTAACGGTAGAAAACTGACGGAGTTAGGCGGAAGGACCATTTGGTAAAAGTTTTGAAACCACAGGGACCATCTGTGAGGTTTTTTGAACTTAGGGACTAAACTTGATATTTTCGAAAACCACATGGACCATTTTTGAAGTTTTGTCTAAAATATATTACAATAATAAGACGTCAAAAGTGGAAGTATCACAAAATATTACTGAAGAAACACAATATATTAACACTTAACCCAAACAAAATTGACCATCATAGATTCTCAATTAGATCTACCATTGATCAATTAAATGCACTGCAAACCCTACGAATTTCTCCTTGAGTTCCAGTTTTCACCTCAACATTACCCATCCTCACCATTGATCTCGCAAACTCAACATTAAAGGTCAATCCAACTAGTCCACTAACTCCAAGAAACCGCTGTGCAAGTGTACGTGTTGTAGGGTTTCCCCATAGCACTTGGTCAGATTCAAGTACTCCTCGCCCACTCCTCAAGTTTGCAAAGTATGAAGTGTCAAATCTGTTTTCGCTACCAGTATCAAGAGCCACACGCCTTCTACTATCACCTCCGTTGGGGCACAGATTTCTGAGCGTGGTAAGGAATGCAGGGTCAATAGACGGGTCGGGACTATTGGTGTTGTTGAAGTTGTATAGCCTGTAGCTGAACACTAAACACGCTCCTGTTCCAAGTGTATGTGCTCCTGGAAATCAATAAAACCCAGAAACACATCAGTTTATTAATTTCTTTGTTAGTCGGAGTTTCAATGGTTGAACTATTCTTTGTGGTTAACTTACCAGAAAGGGTAACAAGGTCTTGGGTATTAAGACCTTTCTCAGCAAACTTTCTAATTTGGACATTAACGGGGTCATTGAAAGCTGGCAGATTTGTAGTATCGGCTGCACGTGACACCAATCCATCTCTCCGACCAGTTGGTACTTGCCAACGCGCAATTCCCCCAGCCTGGACAGTGGACAACAATAATTGAAAATATATATTATTATTACAAAGTTTTAACACCGGTTTTTACCATTTCTATTGGCGCATTCTAAATGCTTAAGCTAATATAAATATTGAGCTATGAATATGTTACCAGGAGCACAGAATCACGAGCAGCGATAGCAAGAATATCAGCACAGGAGACCACTCCAGGACAAACCCTTTCGAGCTCGGTCTTGGCAGCATCGATTATCTCGTAGCCTCTCAGTAGAGTATTGGGTGGAGCAGTTCTCTCACTACCAGCACCATTAATTAAGATAGAGGCGTCACAGCCATTAACAAAGCAATCGTGAAAAAACATTCTAACCAAACCGGGTGGGACTCCTGGGTTGGCCCGATTAGCAGCTGCCACAGCAGACTGGACGATGGCTTCAACTCTTGGGCATGAGGTCTGATAGAAACCTACTCTGGTTTGGCCAAGTGCTAAGGTGATCAAGGAGGCAAACAAGACAAGAAAGAAAAGGGGTGTTTTGTTATGAGAAAACACCTCCATCACTAGAAAGATTTATGTTTTGGATTAGTTGAAGTATTGGATTAATTTGGTATATTGGACAACGTAGGAGAAGGTATTTTATAGTAAGTGGAGGTGAACAAGTGTTGAGAAATTCAAACATGCCCAAGCCAATGAAAGTAAACAAAGTCGGCCATTGGAGATGCAAAGGAAGGAAAACAGTGAAGCTTCCTATGGATCCATGCAAATCCGACATTAAATTGGTATACATATATTGATCAATACTTTTCATTGTCAGATTAATCAACATTTCATCAATTTGATCATTCTGAGATTACGACGCCAATATCAACCATAGATAAAACAGCTTTATTTTGACTTTCAATAAATTCAAACAATCTTTATCATTAGCAAATACTCATTCCCTTCAAAACCATTCTCAACCTTAGATTAAGCTTCTCACTTAGGCCCCGTTTGATAGTTGCTGACTAAGAACGTTCTTATTGGGAAATGTCTGTCTGAATTTTGACTGAATAAGAAACCATGCCGTTTGATTATATATATGACTGAATGCGCTGACTGATGCAAAATGACCATTTTACTAATAATAATAATAATAATAATTGATTATAAAAGTTCAGAGTCCAACTAGTAATTTTCAGAAATTAGTTATGCAAAACAATTTAAAATTGTGGTAGATTCGGACAAAATGGGTATCTTTAAGGACCAAAGCTGCCTAATTATGATTTGGAGTTGTCTTCTTTCTCTTATCTCCGTGAGCATCGATGTAGGCTCTGTTTGTGTTTCTTTTTTTTTCTTTCTTTTTTTTGTGTGCCTCTGTTCGTGTTTCTTTTTTCCTTTCAATGGATTAAATTGATGGCTGTGGAGGAGGAGGATGAGGGTGGTGCTAGTTGAGGGGCAATGGTGGAATGGATTTCATTAAAATTCAGTCACCAACTTTTTTTGATTTGAGTGAGTCAGACATTGTTGACCCGGTCAAATGCAAAGCTGAGGCATATCAAACATATGGAGCTGACCGAGTCGGACATTTTAAATGTCTGACCTAACCCAGTCAGATCCAAATCAAACGGAGTCTTAATTTAGTTTGTTCATATTTATTTGAAGAAGACATAAATATATTTCTATAATAAAGAAAAATATTAATTTTGATGATAACATACATGGCCCAACAAAGACAGAATTTTTCGATAGAAAGTAGTTAAAAATATAATTTAGATAGATTTTTGTATGAGTTGGGCTACCTGCTATCCCAATTGACTAACATGTAACCTATCAACTAACTAATTAAGAGGTTATTGTTTAATTCCACACATAAGAGATATTTAAATTATTTGGTGTTTAATAAAAAGATAGCTTTGTTCGAAAATATTTCCTTTGAATATTTGTAGAAAAAAAATTAAGAAAGGCTATAGTATACTTGGTTGCTGTTTGTTTTGGAAACGGTTAAATGTCTTTTGTCTTTTTTCAAGTTTGCGGAAGAAGACGTGCACTTGCGAAACGTCTACCCGCCAGAAAGAAAAAGTGCTCAAAAAGTACTTTTATAGAAAAACAAACGAGGCTTTTATGTCGTTTTCCTTTTAATATATAAAATGTTTGTACGTGTACAAAAAGATGTATATCAAACATTTGTAGTACATAAAGAATACTATTGTTTTTTTGTTTTTTTAGTCTGTGGCTAAATTAAACTTCAATTTAAATACATTGATGATTTAAACATAATTTTTTTTTCTCTCCATTATTTCTTATCAAAAGTTATATTTAAATTAAAAAAGTGACAAATTGCAAATTCAAAACAATATTTATGGATAAATACAAAAATGCATAACTAAAAATTGTTTGTCGATTACAAAATTAGGTATTGGTTGAATAAGATTATGTCGTTGTTTGAAAAGTAAAGTTAATATTATCAAAGAATTTGAAAGACATTGGTGTCACAAGAATTTTGTTTTTTTCCTATAAAACAATTATGTTAATATGTATATTAATTAATGTACTTTTATGAATTTTGTCTATTTGTTGACAGTTTTATATTTTGAATACATGTTAGTTGAAAGTTTTTAAAAAATTACGCTAAATGCTTGAAATTTATAAAGATTATATTGGTTTTAATGTTAGGTTTTATTTGAAAATTAGTTTCACAAACTAGATAACTGGCAAACGAATGACTTGTATTTTCAAAAATAACATAACAAATTTACACCACCAATGATCATCTTACACATTATGGAAAGATAAAAACACTAACCATAGAAATGATGAAGAAATAACAACTTGTGTAGTTCTTTGGGTCTTCATGGAAGACTTCGAAGTTGATGAAGAAGCCGTAACGTTTAAGATACCAACACGTTGTTAACTTGAAATAATGCTAGTTATAACTCTTAATCTTTAAGTCAAAACAAATGTATGACTTAAAAGATAATGCAAGTAACTTCTTCTTGATTTAAAAAGAAAAAGAAGAGTGGGAGGAGTCATAGGAATTCTCTACAATTTCAAGCAAAAACTAAATCCAAAAATGCAAGTCACTACCTAGTTAAATTATATACTTAATCTAAAGGTCCTTAACCATTAACCCGCTTACACAAATTTGTCCCCATGCATGAACACATATATTATTTCTTTTGATTAAACAATGCAAAAGGCATCATCTCTCTTCCTAACTCTTTTTTTTGCTATAGAGTAAAAAAAAGAAGAAAAGAAGAGTTTAAATTTTATAAATCAAGTTTATAAAATGTAAAATTAATCTTTAGGTAAAAGACAAAAAGACTCAACTAGTACAAAAGGTTGTACTTAACGAATTAATTCATACCATATAAAATAATATGTTATATGTCATATGTTATTGTAAAATAATGATTTCTACGAAATAAATATTTTTCCAATGTATTACAAGAAGTTATGAATATTTATTAAAATAAATTTCTAATAAATAATCAATTGCATCAATTTGTTGTTAGTGTGACCGTTAGAATCATATTAAATTAGCAATGTTATACGACTATTGAGCATACAAGATCTTTCATTTAATTCTAATGAAGTTGGTTTAATCCTAGTTTATAATTTTGAAGGGTAGTTTAGTAATAACATATCGTATTTTGGATTTTTTTTCAATATTAATTTCTTTAATCCTAATTAAAATATTAATTTATAATGCATAGATAATTAAAAATCCATAAGTTTTGAAGACCAAAGTTTTAAAACTAAGGAGATAAAGTTTTGATCATTAGATTAAATTTGAATGGCTAAAATTTTGGATATATATATATATATATATATATATATATATATATATATATATATATATATATATATATAAAGATGATATGGTTAACACTTTAATTTTTGCTATTATCAAAAACTTTGTAGGAGATCCAACTACTTTTCAAGAAAAAACTTCAGAAATTTTAATGAATTTACATTGTAGAAAACTTACTGATTTTAGATGGTATAAAGATAATTATCTTGTTAAAGTTTTTTCAAGACCTGATTGTAAAGAGTCCTATTGGAAAGAACGTTTTATTGCTGGCCTTCCAAAACTCTTTGCGGAAAGAGTTAGACAAAAATTAAGAGAAAATTTTAATAATACCATCCCTTATCAAAATTTAACTTATGGAGATTTAATAAACTATATTAATAAAGAGGGATTAGCAGTTTGTGCTGATCTTAGGTTTAAAGAAAAACTCAAAAAAGATAGAATTAACAGTAAAAATGAATTAGGAAATTTTTGCCAACAATATGGTTATCAGCCCTTGAATGGTCCGTCTACTTCAAAATCTAAAGTATTTAAGAAAAGATCTTCAAAATATTTCAGGAAAAAGAAATATAATCTTCCAGAAAATTATAAAAAGGGCAAAGATTACGCTTCAAAATCTAAAAAACCTTATAGAAAATCTAAAAGAAAATCAAAAGATATTATTATTTGTCATAAATGTGGGCGTAATGGTCATACAGCTAATAATTGTTATGCTAAGACAAAAATAAATGAGTTAAATGTCTCTGAAGACTTGAAAGAACAAATAAGAAAAATTATTTTAAATACTGATTCAGATTCCGATAAAAGTATTTCTGACTTTCAAACAAATGATTTAAATATTCTAGAAAATACTACTTCAAGTTCTGAAGATTCTGATATTTGCGAGTGTATTGGTAAATGTCACTGTAACAATTTAATCAATGTAATTACTAGTAGCTCCATTAATGTTCTTTCACAAGATGATAAAGATCTTTTAAACTCTCTTGATTCTATAAAAGATAAAAATATCCAAGAATTGCTAATAAAACAGATGTTTAATAAAACTAATAACATAACTCCTGCTAATAATGAAAATTTTAATTTAAAAAATATATACGAAAGATTTACTGAAGCAAAACCAATTTCTATGCAAGAACTTCAAGAAGAATTAAAAATAGTAAAACAAGAAATAAAAGAAATAAAAAATAAAATTTTTATTTTAGAAAAGGAGAAACCTTCTACCTTTAAAAACAAAAATATAGAAATTAATAACGAAGAAGAAAATAAAATTGAAAATGTAACTATTGGTAAACTTATAAATAATCAAGTTTCTCAAAAATGGAACACTCAAATTACTTTAGTCAAAGATAATTTTAAAATCAACTTAACTGCTTTAATTGATAGTGGTGCTGATATGAATTGTATTAAAGAAGGAATTTTTCCTACACAATTTTATGAAAAAACTACATCTAGACTTACTGGCCGGATATATATATATATATATATATATATATATATATATATATATATATATATATATATATATATATATATATATTAAGACCAAAGTTTTAAAACTAAGGAGATAAAGTTTTGATTATTATGTATATAGATATAGATTTAATTTTGTGTTCCTTTAGAAACAGTTCTTTCTTATTATTGGTCACTTTATTTATTTTCTTTTAATTTTTTTATTCGTTTTATCTTTGTAAACCACCGCTGATTCACACTTGTCTCGATTCTTTCCACCGCCTCTAGAAAACCCTCACCCACTTAAAACCAGTCTTGGAAGGATGTAGCCACAGGTCGACGATGAATGGATCGACAACGCCTTCCATCTTCTTCACCAGGTAGATGGTTCTTCTACTTCACTCAACTGTCCGGTTGCAAGACTTTTTCTCTCTCCTTTAATCCTCTTTTTCTGCAATTCCGACCCCCAACACGACACTTTATTACGAAATACAATGACTGTGTCTGCTGTTTCTCTTTATTTTTATGTATTCACGATTTCGTCGCCCTACAGAGAAATCGAAGCAAAATAAGTTCAGCAATTGAAGTGGGTCCTTTTGATCGATCATGGTTGAACCTGGAAACCTCCAGAGAAGAACCCTAAATTCATCAATTCTGCTCTGCTCCTTCTCTATTCGATTACACTTTCCACTCAATGATGATGCTATTGAAGATGAGTACAATTTGTTTGAAGCGTCCAATTTTTATTTTAGGGGTTTTCCACTTCTTTCGGTATTAAGTACATGTAATAATTTATGTGTCATTTTTCTTCATTTTTGTTTTTTCTTGATGCTTCGATTGATGTTTTCACAGTATTCCTTCGTTTGAACAAAGAAACGTATCCCTAACTGAATTTGTCCATAAAAGAAAGAATGAAAGATGAGGAAGAACAGAAAAAGAGGAGACGATATCGGAAAAAATGATGTTTATGCTGACCAATCGCCGTTCTTGATGCTCATTGCCATCGCTCGGAGCTTTCAACAGTAACAAAAAATAATTCTTTACCTACGTATTGCTGATATGTCAAAATTACCTTCTGGTAAGTGTGCACTTTGAAGAATACAATTACACGCAAACACAACTATACAGCCACACATACATCATACATCTATACACATATAGAAGCTGATTACCGATTTTTTCCTTTGACTATAAGGGTCAAACCTTTCACCTGCTAACATTTCTGTTTTTCCTTCTAGACGCATAGTGCAGTTGAGGCATGTGCAACCTGAAATTGATGCTAGAAGATCACAATGAGCAATTGCAGGTGAGTCATGAGGTACACATTTTCCATGGTGACACATTATATATATCCATATGATATGATGGGTAGAACAAAAGTGAAGGGCAGTTGAGTGAATCCCAATAGTTCACTCATGATATATTTCTTAAAATTTCAAAGTCATAACCATCTCTTTCATTTTGATAGAAAATACTTTTATATATGATCATGCTAATTTTTTATTGTGGTAGGAGGAAATTACCAAATTATAATTTTTTTTCCTCATTTTTTTACAGCTCCTCATCTTTTTCTACTTTACAAATTAAATTTCCAAAAATTTGTTGTGCTAAACTGGTCGCCTGTAAGCATTTGTGGATGCAGTTAACAAGCTGGGTGGAAGTCAAAGTATATTTTCTTTTTTTATTTCTGCATTGCTTTATTTTATTGTGCAAATTGTTATTATAATTTACTTATTTATAACTACGGGAGCTACCCCTAAGGGAGTATTGAAGCTAATGAAAGTTGAAGGTTTAACCATTTATCATGTAAAAAGTCATCTACATGTACATTTCTGAGTTAAACATAACATACGTCAAGGGAATGTGGTTCACTTAATTCACAATATGTTTGCTTTTGTATGCAGAAATAATAGACAGCTAGATACAAACCTAAAACTTCATCAGAAAGTAAGCTAAATATTTCTTTGAGTTATTTATTTATTTATTTATTTTTCACTTTAGTTGTGTCATTCATAAGACACACACTTATCTGGAAGTTGTTGAATCGGATGATTGATGAAGTAATCCCGGTTTATCATTCTGTTGCATCAAATTTGATGACATAGGTTCATACTGTTTATTTTTCATCCTTCCTTGTGCTGAATTCATTTTGACGTTGTATTATGTTTTGTATTTTATGTAACGGATAGCAAGTCGTGCCAATGTTAATTCTCCTCCTGTTGTGACAATAATGAATGCCATCCAGCAGGTACTCCCAAAGAGATGTAAACAAATTATATTTGTTATGTCGATATATGATATTTAGATATTGTTATGGTTTATACTTTATACTTCTATTATTGTAGGAGGGATATGGTGTTAGTAGATCGTACATTTCCAATAATGTGATCAAGACAAATCGTCTCATCTCAGAGTCGTGAGTTTATTTTTTTTTATTAAATATGGAGTATGGACAACCTGATGTTGGTGGTCATAGAGAAATGGACGTTGTCCACAGTCATGATTGGGAATGTGTTACTGTGATTACAATTTGGAGAAGAATATGATTTAGAGTCCTTAGACCTGATGTTAATTTCTTTCTTAATGGTCAATTGTGATGAATTAAATCCTTGGAAACCTTGGGTTTGGGGTTGTCGGTGCCAATGGGCAATCCCAACCTCAGGAAACAAACACATTTTGGCAATTTGGAAGAACTGAAATAAATTGCGTGTTCAGTTGGAAGGAAATTGGAATCTCCTCTAAATATCTATGGGTACACAAATATTAAATAATAAACCATAAGCATATACTATTTAGTTAAAGAGTAGATACATTGTTTCCATTGGAAGTGCAAACCATATATATATATATATATATATATATATATATATATATATATATATATATATATATATATATATATATATATAAAACACCCCAATTCTGGTATGATATTTATATTTTGCTTATTGTTATTTTCTTCAAGTTCTAAGGGGAACTCGACGAGTCGGTAGCTGGACTCGTCGAGTAGAGTCGGGAATTCGAGCACGTATAAGTTAGCGACTCGGCGAGTCTATATTCCAAACTCGGTGAGTCCGCCAGTCTGGACGAAACCCTAATTTCAAGGGTTTGCACCCTATTTAAACAACTTTTGGGGCCTCAGGTCAGCCCCCATCACCCCTCAGAGCATCTTCCCCGAAACCCTAGAGCCCTCTTTACATTTTGTGTGTTTTTGGTGTGTTCTTTGAAGTTTTTGAGAGATAAAGGAAGGTAGATCAAGAAGAGAAGAAGGAGATCCTAGATCCTTGAGGAATTTCAGAATAAAGTAAGGTATATCTTGGCCCTTTTCTGTTTCTATGCTTAAATCTCCTTTTTGAAGCCATTAAAGCTATTCTTTGACCATTTCTTGGCTTAATAGAAGCATAGAGGACTCATGGAGTTGATTAGCCTTTGGATCTAGCTAGATCTGAACTCCAGAAGCTTAGATCTAACACCTTTAGGGATCCATTTTACATGAAAGCTCTAGATCTACTATTATAGTGTGCTTTGAACCTTAAAACCTTCATTTGATGTTATTTCCATGTAAAGCTGGAAACTTTACGTGTAAATCAAGTCCCAGGAACCCAGATCTATTAATGGTATGGATTGGTTTCAAGCAGAATCGAGTATATAATGTTTGCATGCATACGACTCGGCGATTCGTTCTTCTGACTCGGCGAGTCGAGTCACGAGTCCCCTGTTTTTCCCTTTTTCGAGTTATGCCGAGTGGAACCAGTGAGTGAAAGGTGGACTCGGTGAGCTAGAGGGTTAGACTCATTCGTGGAAGACTCGGCCAGTCAATGCCCTGACTCGGCGATTCCGAGGCAATCTTCATACTTCAAGAACAGACTCGATGAGTTGTTCATACAACTCGGCGAGTCACAGCTAGAATGATCATCGGATGAAGGAGAACTCGACGAGTTGTTCATACAACTCGGCGAGTTGGATGCAGATTGTAGGAGTATTAGTAGTGAAGAGGAACTCACCGAGTTTGCGCCAAAACTCGACGAGTAGCAGCAAGTGGAATCGAGAAAGTAAGAGTAAGGACTCGACGAGTTGGCGACCCAAATCGACGAGTCAGGTCAACTGAGTGTTGACTATGACAGTTAGGTTGACTTGGACCAGGGGTAGGAGAGTCATTTTGTCACACCCCAAAACCAAGAACGGCGGAAACGTTCCAGGGCGGAGGACGTCATGTACAGTATCACAACACAGTAAATGTAAATAAGCAAACAACATCATCCATTGCATTAAATATATAATTTTAATACAAGTGTGTTTTGTACAGTTATAGACACCAAAAATAATGAAACACAAAATAAAATGAGATGAGTCTTGAATGCACTCCATCTTCTCAAAAGCTGGCCTCGGTACCTGTCTACTGATGACCTGAGAATACAAGTTATTTTGAAAAAGTTTATCAGCATTAAGCTGGTGAGTTCATAAGTATTTTAGTGTCAATGTTTCTTGTAAAAACGTTTGAACCTGTCTCAATGTATAAGTTGTAAAAATGTAAGTAAATGTTTGAAAGTGTTTGTAAAAGTTTGAATCTCTCAGAAAATCCTATATTTTCTATAAAAGTAACCTTCTACCAAGGCTAGGCTGTTTTGTGAACTTGTCTGTTGTAAAGTGTGTGATTACCCAAATATAACTATCATTTGTTAAAAATATAGTTTGTACATTAATGCTTAAGTGAGGTTATCACTAAAATATGCAATGGGTGAATCATTGTAGTACTGTAGCTTTGTATAATAAGACTACTGCTGTACTAAATACTACTACCTTAAACCGGATTTATATTAAGGAATATTGTGATTAATTGCACCATGCTATCGACTGATAATCAACGACATAATGAACGGTCGTAATAAGAAATGACGTTTGGCACCCGCAGACCTGCAGGTCCGGCTGTAGCTAGCAGCAAGGTGTAGGATAGTCAATCCAGTATTGATCTATACGCAAACTCACGCTCTCCCTCCAAGAGAATTCTGGCTACAACTCGGGCCATGACATTTAAGGCATGCCCGATACAGTGGATCACAATTGTTAAGTATTCATGTATATGTATTGTTTCTAGTATTTCTGTATATGTATTGTTTCTCGTATATCTGTATATGTATTGTTTCTAGTATATCTGTATATGTATTGTTTCTAGTATTTCTGTATATGTATTGTTTCTCGTATATCTGTATATGTATTGTTTCTAGTATATCTGTATATGTATTGTTTCTAGTATTTCTGTATATGTATTGTTTCTCGTATATCTGTATATGTATTGTTTCTAGTATTTCTGTATATGTATTGTTTCTCGTATATCTGTATATGTATTGTTTCTAGTATTTCTGTATATGTATTGTTTCTAGTATATCTGTATATGTATGATCCTGCGTTACCCCGATGGTAACCAGCTAATGATGTACTGATGAGTATGAATATGGAAGTACCTTTATGTCTATACATGTATATATGATATATAAGTAATATGGAAACGACCTTCGGATGGTCACCCGAAATCCCACCAGACCACATCCAAATCGAGGAAAAGGAAATAGGGCGGATGGCCTTCCTAAGCCCTTTAAACATTATTTATATATCTATACATATATGGGCATGCAATTGGATATATAAAAGCATAAATAAGTTTTCATAAAACATTTGAAGCAGTAATATAATTTCAAGAGAAGATCGACTTGATGTCGATCTATAAAACATTTTGAAGGCATAAGTTGATAAAACAGTTTAAGCATAAGAAGCATTTGTTGAATCACAGTCTATAAATAAGTTTGGATAGTAAAACAGTTTGTAAAACATTTCAATAGTAAAGCAGTTTGAAAAACAGTTTGAACAGTGGTAAAAATCGTTGTTTTCCTAGTTATTAATCACATGTGATTAAATGCAATCACATGTGATTGAATCAATAACTATATGTATTTGACTTGTATTCCCCCCCCCCCATAAAGTATTTAAAACACTTAAAATCATTTCAAAGGTTGATTCAAGGGGTATGAACTCACTTGTGGTGAGTCGTTTGAATTGCAGTGTCGGCTACCGTGCTAGGTGGCAAACGGAGACTGGTTTACACGCACGAGCCTAGTTATCATATAATAAACATATATATAACTAATTAGACATATAATAACTTAAATAAATAAGTTAAGACACTTAGAAAACATCTAAACACTTTTATGAGTGTTTAAGGTTCAAATGGTTGCATCTAAGTTGCTACGGGACAAGGCAAAAGGGTTTGAAACATCAAAGGGCCTTGTATAGGAGTTCACCATCCAACAAACCCCACACCTTGGAGTTTACGGCCGTAAACTCATAGGTTTATGGCCGTGAACTCCTCAAATGGTGTTTTTGGGTGTTTTGTGGTGTTATCTTGCATCTAGAACACTCCTAGCTTTGTTGGAATAATACATGAAGTATTTTAAGGCTTTAGGACACTCCATATGGGAGTTTACGGCCTAAGGTCCTTCACCTTAGAGTTTACGGCCGTAAACTCTAGGAATTTAATTGATTTGAGGCACTTAAACATCAAGAATGGCATCCATGAATTTATCTAAGGCTAATGGGGACAAGAGGCACACTTTGGTGCCTTCACTTGGAGTTTACGGCCCAAGTCATGTTCCTTGGCCGTAAACTCCTTTCAAGGAGTGGTTTAGATGTGTTCTACTCTCCATTCTAGTCCCAAAGGTGCAAGGTAAACTGTCTAAAGGCTTAAGGGTTTCTTGGAATGATTTTTGTCCCACAAAAAGGGGTTTACGGCCCAAGAGGAGTTCTTGGCCGTAAACTCCTACTAACTTGTGATTTTGATGAGCTTTTGGTGTTCTAATCAAGCACAAGTACTAGTAGTTAAAGTCCTTAAGCATTTGGGGAAAGTTTTAGGGCATTTAAGCCCTTGAAAAGGGGTTTACGGCCCAAGGGAGTTCCTTGGCCGTAAACTCCTAGAACTTATGTTTCTTGGATGATTTCTAGGCTATAAAGATCATACACAATGTCCTTGATAAGTCCTCTAACATGTGGATGGGTCTAGAAAGCATTAAAGTTCCATTTTGGAGTTTACTCCCCGAGAACGATCTTGGGCGGTAAACTCCCGGATCTTGTAATCTAAACATGTTATTGTTGTTAACAAGCATTAAACAAGTATTGAAACACATATAGAAAAGTAGACTCACAATCTGGGATGAAAACCCGAAGATCCGTCAGAGAGAATATGGCTTTTCTCTATTTGGAATTGTGAATAATGAATTAATTTAATTCAGAAAACTATTTATAGTCCTGGAATATTTTGGCAGAATATATTTTTATTCCTGATGTTGGACTGTAACAGTATGAAACTTGAAATGCCTAAGTTTCACAAAACCAGGAGTATCCACTCTCCTGATATCACCTAAAACATAAACCCTAATGTACACAAACTTGTTCGGAAAAGCTTGAAAATCACTGAAACTGAACTAGTTTCTATTGAATAGATGAGGTTCGTACAATTGGAAATTTCAGGTTGTCACATCATCCCCCCGTTAGAGGGAATTTCGTCCCAAAATTAGAATTTAAGCAAACAAAAGTTACAAACAATTAAGCGAAAAGATGAGGGTATTTCAACTTCATCTGATCCTCGCGTTCCCAAGTGAATTCCGGTCCTCGCTTGGCGTCCCAGCGAACCTTCACGATAGGGATACGGCTTTGTTTCGTCTGTTTGACCTCACGGTCCATGATCTCTACAGGTTCTTCCACGAAGTTGAGGCTCTCGTTGATCTCAATCTCGTCGAGTGGGATTACGAGAGTCTCGTCGGACAGACACTTTTTCAAGTTAGATATGTGGAATGTAGAATGTACGCTACGCAGTGTGTCGGGTAGATCAAGTTTGTAAGCTACGGGGCCGACTCTGGTAAGAATCTCGAAAGGCCCTATGTACCTCGGATTAAGCTTCCCACGCTTGCCGAAGCGTATCAAGTCTTTCCAGGGTGAGACTTTGAGAAGGACTCGGTCTCCCACCTGAAATTCCAAAGGTTTTCTTCGTTTATCGGCGTAGCTCTTCTGTCGGTCTCTAGAGGCTTTCAATCGTTCGCGGATTTGAACGATCTTCTATGTCGTTTCCCGAATGATTTATGGACCAGTGAGAGTACTGTCGGAAGCTTGCCCTCTCGCTAATTGGGGATCACCAACCTCAGCCCAGCACAGAGGGGATCTGCACTTGCGGTCGTAGAGAGCTTCGAATGGAGCAGCCTTGATGCTGGTGTGATAACTGTTATTATAGGAAAATTCGATAAGGGGTAAATGGGTATCCCATGCCTTCCCAAAATCAATCACACAGGCTCGCAACATGTCTTCCAATGTTTGAATGGTTCTCTCACTCTGTCCGTCGGTCTGTGGATGGTAGGATGTGCTCATGTCCAGCCTTGTTCCTAGGGAATGTTGTAGGGATTGCCAAAATCTGGAAGTGAACCTACTATCTCTATCGGAGATAATGGAAATAGGTACACCATGCAACCGTACAATTTCCCTAATGTATGTTCTCGTAAGTTTCTCCATCTTGTCGGTTTCTTTGATAGACAGGAAGTGTGCAGACTTGGTCAATCTATCAACGATGACCCATATGGTGTCAAGTCCACCCGTCGTCTTGGGCAACTTGGTTATGAAATCCATAGTGATCCGCTCCCACTTCCATTCTGGAATCTCTGGTTGTTGCAGTAAACCAGAGGGCTTCTGGTACTCGACCTTAACCTTCGCGCAAGTAAGGCATTTACTCACGAAGGTAGCAATCTCTGCTTTCATATTAGGCCACCAGTATAGCTTTTTCAGATCCAGATACATCTTATCTGAACCTGGGTGGACGGAATACCGAGTGTTATAAGCCTCGGTCATGACCACGTCTCGGAAACCACCGTGTTTCGGTGTCTAGATCCGGTTCATGAAATAAAAAGCTCCGTCACCCTTGGCTTCGAAGTTCTTGTCCATTCCCCTAAGGGATTCACTCGACACATTTTCAGGTTTCATGGCCTCAAGTTGAGCCGCCTGAATTTGCTCAGTCAAGTGTGAATGGATGGTTATTGATAATGACTTGACTTTGCGACCAGAGTATTCTTTTCGACTTAGGGCGTCTGCTACTACGTTGGCTTTACCCGGATGATAACGAATATCGCATTCGTAATCACTGAGTAGCTCGACCCACCGTCGTTGTCTCATGTTGAGTTCCTTCTGATCGAAAATGTGCTGTAAACTCTTATGGTCGGTAAAGATAGTGCTCTTCGTTCCATACAAGTAATGTCTCCAGATCTTCAGAGCAAACACTACTGCTCCTAGTTCAAGATCGTGGGTCGTGTAGTTAACCTCATGTGTCTTCAACTGTCTCGAGGCGTAGGCGATGACCTTACCTCGCTGCATCAGAACACATCCGAGTCCTTGATTGGATGCATCGCAATAGACTACGAAGTCTTCTATTCCTTCTGGAAGGGATAGTATTGGTGCGGTGCACAAGGCTCGTTTGAGCGTTTGGAACGCTCTTTCTTGTTTCTCTTCCCAGTCAAAGGCCACGCCTTTCTGGGTCAGGGTCGTAAGAGGCTTTGCTATCCGTGAGAAGTTCTGAATGAACCTGCGATAGTAGCCAGCGAGACCTAGAAATTGACGAATTTCTGTAGGCGTCTTTGGTGCTGACCAGTTCTCAATGGCTTTTATTTTGGACGAGTCCACGTGGATTCCCTCTTTGCTTACCACGTGTCCTAAGAATTCGACTCTTCGGATCCAAAATTCACAATTCGAGAACTTCGCATAAAGTTTCTCCTTTCGTAATGTCTCTAGAATTTGTCGCAGATGATCACCATGCTCTTTCTTACTTCGGGAGTAGATCAGGATGTCGTCAATGAAAACGATGACGAACTGATCTAAGTAAGGTCGGCATACTCTATTCATCAGATCCATGAAGACTGCGGGCGCATTGGTCAATTCGAACGGCATCACCACGAACTCGTAGTGTCCGTAACGAGTTCGGAAGGCTGTCTTTGGCACATCCCCCTCTAACACTCGTAACTGGTGATATCCAGATCTCAGATCAATTTTGGAAAAATAGCTCGCCCCTTGCAGTTGGTCGAATAGATCATCTATGCGTGGTAGAGGATAACGATTCTTTATCGTCAATTTGTTGAGTTCCCTGTAGTCAATACACATACGGAATGATCCGTCTTTCTTCTTAACGAACAAGACCGGTGCTCCCCAAGGTGAGAAACTTGGTCTTATAAAGCCCTTGTTGAGCAGTTCGTTAAGTTGACCAGAGAGTTCTTGCATCTCGGCTGGTGCTAAACGGTAGGGCGACTTGGCTACTGGGGTAGCTCCTGGGACTAAGTCGATTCTGAACTCGACTTGTCGTTGTGGAGGTAACCCAGGTAGTTCTTCTGGGAAAATGTCGGGAAAGTCGCTCACTACTGGGAGGTCCTTTAGTTCTTTCGTTTCTAGGTTCGTGTCGACGACGTGAGCAAGGAATGCGTGGTATTCTTTGCGCAGATATTTCTGTGCTTGAATACTAGATATAATGCGAGGACTCGCACCTGGTTTGTCGCCGTAGACTATAAGGGTTTCGTTAGATGGGAGGTTTAAACGGACTGCTTTCTCATAGCACATGATGTCGGCGCGATGAAGACTTAACCAATCCATGCCGATAATAACGTCGAAACTTTTTATTGAGACCGGCATAAGGTCGATTGGGAATGAATGGTTATCTAAGGTTAGAAGACAACCTAAGTATATGCTATTAGTACTTTCAGTCTTCCCATTGGCCATTTCTACTATGAATTGTTCATTAAGTGCGTGCGGTTGTTGCTTAAGCATGCAAGCAAATTTGTGGTTTACGAAGCTTCGCTCCGCTCCACTATCGAACAGAATGCATGCATAGGAGTTATCAAGGAGGAACGTACCAGTCACCACTGTCGGGTCAGCGACCGCTTCCCCGTGGCCTATTGCTAGTACCCTCCCTGCTCCTCCAGTATTCCTCGCCTTAGGGCAGTCCCTTTTAAAGTGGCCTGGTTCGCCACATCCATAGCAAGTTGGGCTCGCGCTTGAGCCAGGAACTTGGGAGATCGGTTGCGCCGGGAACTTACAGAATCGGATGGTGTGTCCTTTTCTGTGGCAGTTGTTACACTGCATTTCACGGCAGGCGCCGTTATGGTGGAAGCTGCATTTATTGCACTTCGGCAAACTTCCAGAATACTGCTTCCCCGGAGCAGTAACAGTAGTAGGGGCTACCGCAGCATGTACTGCTACGATTTGCTGTTTCTTTGAAGCACGCTGCTTCTTCTTCTCGTCCCAGAACTTCCGCTTGTTTCCAGCGGGTTTAGAGGGTTCTGGGATGGCTAGGGTGGTTGTAGTTGCAGGGGTCTTGACTCCATGGTCAATAAGTCTTTGTGCCAATCGCTTGGCACTGTCGAAAGTAGCAGGGTTGGATGCTAAGACGTTCCCCTGGTACGGAGGCACTAGCCCCCATACATACCGCTCAATCTTTTTCCCTTTAGTGGGAACCATGTTGGGGCAGAGGGCCACCAGTTCGCTAAAGCGGGCAGTGTAAGCGATCACGTTGGTGCCCTTCATAGTCAGATTCCAGAGTTCATGTTCTAACTTCTGGACTTTGCCCCTAGGGCAGTACTCCTCAGTCATGAGGTCCTTCATCGTTGCCCAGCCCATGTCGTTAGCCACGACGAGAGTTAGGGCTTTGACGTGGCCGTTCCACCACATTAGGGCTTTATCCTCGAAGGTGCACGCGGCATATTTTACTTTGAATGCTGCAGGGCACGAACAGATTTCGAAGACTGATTCAGTCTTCTCGAACCATTGCGAGAGAGCAATGACTCCGCCAGTGCCATAGAAAGGCTTCGGCTTGCAGTTTGTAAAATCCTTGTAAGAGCACTCCCTCGAGCGCACCGGGATTTCAACTGGGATAGATTCAACAGGGGTCCCACCTCTGCTAGCATTCGATGAGTGATACTGAGCCATGGCAGTTGCCACTGCTGCAGCTACGGCAGCATTCAGGGCTGCAGTATCGAGGACTGCAGGTGGTGGAGGCGGTGGAGGTACAGGATTATTCCTATTCCGGGGAGATTTGCGAGGAGGCATCCTTCAGCTATAAGTTTATAAAAACAAGAAGGATGTTAAGAATCAATTTGTAAGCACGTGAGAGTGACCCATGGACTAACTAACCATAGCCCAACAGTTTGAATGAGTGTTTGAAATCACAATAAGAAATATTAGTAGGAATACACAAGTGTACAAATTTTTCCCACAGATTAGATAGATTTCAATAGTACGGGTATTACTGATGTAATAAGTTCAAGGAAAAATCGACCTAACAGTAGGTCTTACATCATACCATAAGGACAATACTGACAGTCCTAGATTCCTAATTAGAGTACCGAAAGTTAGGAATATTTTACAGACAAGTGCCACTTAGAGCACATAAGTTCAAGGCTATCCCTAAATCAAAAGACAGAGATGTACTAGACATCATCTAATGGCGATGGGAATTCCTTGGGCGATCCCTGAGGTCGGATATTTGGCGAAACACCTCTTGAAGGTGTCGGTCCTGAGCTCTTTGACGAGTTCGAAGTTCTAAGACTTCAGCACGGGAGGTAGCCAGCTGCTGCTGCAGAGTTTCGTTGGTTCTCCGGGTCCGTTCCATGTCTTCTTCGAGACGGCGGATGCGGACTGTATTGACGCCTGAATTGGCATCAATCTCCATGACCCGGTCGATGGCTGCTCGACCTTGCTCGTCATTACGAGCTATTCTGCGGATGATCACTGGCAGAGCTCTGTCAGCAGAGCCACCATCGCTGATGTTGTAGAAGGTTCGGTCCCCAAAGTATGGCAAGGGCTGACCCTGCTCATCACTCCAGCGATTCAGATTGTTTGCCCACATGGGGGTAGGCCCTAGAAACGCTGGTCGAGGGTTGTTGTTCGGGGCTTGACCTACAATCGGTAGGTTGTTGACTTCAGGCTCGGAGTCGGATCCATCCGAAAAGCCTTCTGCGAGGTGATCATCCAAAGGGATTGGATGGTCATCTTCGGGCTCTTCATCGATCCACCCGGCATTGCCTTCATTGGGAAAGTACGGGTCGCCATGATGGAATCTAGCCATTTAGATCTACGCGAGATGAGAGGTATAAGAATATAGTATACGTGTAACTAGTAGCACAAAATACTCCTATAGTATTTTAAGTTCTAAGTTCTACTGATCTTCTTGTGGTATTGTTGGTAAGTTTTTAGACTTGCTAACATATCACAACCATTATAGGGCATATGCTAATCACTCCTAGGACCAGCATAGTTGATCAGGCTATGCCATTCCCAGGACTGACCATACATCCCCGAGCTCACCTGTGATATTCAACAATCGTAATACTTTTGTTCTTGTCATTGTGACACTGATTTTAGTATGAATGTAGACTAGTATACTTAATTAAATATTTTATTATTTAAAGTATAGACTCTTGGTCAGAGTGTTTTAGTCCCTTTTGGTTTTATAGATTAGTATATCTTTTATGGGTTGATATACTTGATTCACTATAAACAATGCTCGGATACCAATCTGTCACACCCCAAAACCAAGAATGGCGGAAACGTTCCGGGGCGGAGGACGTCATGTCCAGTATCACAACACAGTAAATGTAAATAAGCAAACAACATCATCCATTGCATTAAATATATAATTTTAATACAAGTGTGTTCTGTACAGTTATAGACACCAAAAATAATGAAACACAAAATAAAATGAGATGAGTCTTGAATGCACTCCATCTTCTCAAAAGCTGGCCTCGGTACCTGTCTACTGATGACCTGAGAATACAAGTTATTTTGAAAAAGTTTATCAGCATTAAGCTGGTGAGTTCATAAGTATTTTAGTGTCAATGTTTCTTGTAAAAACGTTTGAACCTGTCTCAATGTATAAGTTGTAAAAATGTAAGTAAATGTTTGAAAGTGTTTGTAAAAGTTTGAATCTCTCAGAAAATCCTATATTTTCTATAAAAGTAACCTTCTACCAAGGCTAGGCTGTTTTGTGAACTTGTCTGTTGTAAAGTGTGTGATTACCCAAATATAACTATCATTTGTTAAAAATATAGTTTGTACATTAATGCTTAAGTGAGGTTATCACTAAAATATGCAATGGGTGAATCATTGTAGTACTGTAGCTTTGTATAATAAGACTACTGCTGTACTAAATACTACTACCTTAAACCGGATTTATATTAAGGAATATTGTGATTAATTGCACCATGCTATCGACTGATAATCAACGACATAATGAACGGTCGTAATAAGAAATGACGTTTGGCACCCGCAGACCTGCAGGTCCGGCTGTAGCTAGCAGAAAGGTGTAGGATAGTCAATCCAGTATTGATCTATACGCAAACTCACGCTCTCCCTCCAAGAGAATTCTGGCTACAACTCGGGCCATGACATTTAAGGCATGCCCGATACAGTGGATCACAATTGTTAAGTATTCATGTATATGTATTGTTTCTAGTATTTCTGTATATGTATTGTTTCTCGTATATCTGTATATGTATTGTTTCTAGTATATCTGTATATGTATTGTTTCTAGTATTTCTGTATATGTATTGTTTCTCGTATATCTGTATATGTATTGTTTCTAGTATATCTGTATATGTATTGTTTCTAGTATTTCTGTATATGTATTGTTTCTCGTATATCTGTATATGTATTGTTTCTAGTATTTCTGTATATGTATTGTTTCTCGTATATCTGTATATGTATTGTTTCTAGTATTTCTGTATATGTATTGTTTCTAGTATATCTGTATATGTATGATCCTGCGTTACCCCGATGGTAACCAGCTAATGATGTACTGATGAGTATGAATATGGAAGTACCTTTATGTCTATACATGTATATATGATATATAAGTAATATGGAAACGACCTTCGGATGGTCACCCGAAATCCCACCAGACCACATCCAAATCGAGGAAAAGGAAATAGGGCGGATGGCCTTCCTAAGCCCTTTAAACATTATTTATATATCTATACATATATGGGCATGCAATTGGATATATAAAAGCATAAATAAGTTTTCATAAAACATTTGAAGCAGTAATATAATTTCAAGAGAAGATCGACTTGATGTCGATCTATAAAACATTTTGAAGGCATAAGTTGATAAAACAGTTTAAGCATAAGAAGCATTTGTTGAATCACAGTCTATAAATAAGTTCGGATAGTAAAACAGTTTGTAAAACATTTCAATAGTAAAGCAGTTTGAAAAACAGTTTGAACAGTGGTAAAAATCGTTGTTTTCCTAGTTATTAATCACATGTGATTAAATGCAATCACATGTGATTGAATCAATAACTATATGTATTTGACTTGTATTCCCCCCCCCCATAAAGTATTTAAAACACTTAAAATCATTTCAAAGGTTGATTCAAGGGGTATGAACTCACTTGTGGTGAGTCGTTTGAATTGCAGTGTCGGCTACCGTGCTAGGTGGCAAACGGAGACTGGTTTACACGCACGAGCCTAATTATCATATAATAAACATATATATAACTAATTAGACATATAATAACTTAAATAAATAAGTTAAGACACTTAGAAAACATCTAAACACTTTTATGAGTGTTTAAGGTTCAAATGGTTGCATCTAAGTTGCTACGGGACAAGGCAAAAGGGTTTGAAACATCAAAGGGCCTTGTATAGGAGTTCACCATCCAACAAACCCCACACCTTGGAGTTTACGGCCGTAAACTCATAGGTTTATGGCCGTGAACTCCTCAAATGGTGTTTTTGGGTGTTTTGTGGTGTTATCTTGCATCTAGAACACTCCTAGCTTTGTTGGAATAATACATGAAGTAGTTTAAGGCTTTAGAACACTCCATATGGGAGTTTACGGCCTAAGGTCCTTCACCTTAGAGTTTACGGCCGTAAACTCTAGGAATTTAATTGATTTGAGGCACTTAAACATCAAGAATGGCATCCATGAATTTATCTAAGGCTAATGGGGACAAGAGGCACACTTTGGTGCCTTCACTTGGAGTTTACGGCCCAAGTCATGTTCCTTGGCCGTAAACTCCTTTCAAGGAGTGGTTTAGATGTGTTCTACTCTCCATTCTAGTCCCAAAGGTGCAAGGTAAATTGTCTAAAGGCTTAAGGGTTGCTTGGAATGATTTTTGTCCCACAAAAAGGGGTTTACGGCCCAAGAGGAGTTCTTGGCCGTAAACTCCTACTAACTTGTGATTTTGATGAGCTTTTGGTGTTCTAATCAAGCACAAGTACTAGTAGTTAAAGTCCTTAAGCATTTGGGGAAAGTTTTAGGGCATTTAAGCCCTTGAAAAGGGGTTTACGGCCCAAGGGAGTTCCTTGGCCGTAAACTCCTAGAACTTATGTTTCTTGGATGATTTCTAGGCTATAAAGATCATACACAATGTCCTTGATAAGTCCTCTAACATGTGGATGGGTCTAGAAAGCATTAAAGTTCCATTTTGGAGTTTACTCCCCAAGAACGATCTTGGGCGGTAAACTCCCGGATCTTGTAATCTAAACATGTTATTGTTGTTAACAAGCATTAAACAAGTATTGAAACACATATAGAAAAGTAGACTCACAATCTGGGATGAAAACCCGAAGATCCGTCAGAGAGAATATGGCTTTTCTCTATTTGGAATTGTGAATAATGAATTAATTTAATTCAGAAAACTATTTATAGTCCTGGAATATTTTGGCAGAATATATTTTTATTCCTGATGTTGGACTGTAACAGTATGAAACTTGAAATGCCTAAGTTTCACAAAACCAGGAGTATCCACTCTCCTGATATCACCTAAAACATAAACCCTAATGTACACAAACTTGTTCGGAAAAGCTTGAAAATCACTGAAACTGAACTAGTTTCTATTGAATAGATGAGGTTCGTACAATTGGAAATTTCAGGTTGTCACACATTTTACCCTCAGTATTATTATCAGTATTTGATTGATGGTGCTCATGGATATTGTAAACGGAGTGAAACTGGAGCCGCAGCAGACAGATTCCGGAGCAGTCCTTTCAGCAGCTAGTCTACGAGGTGACTTTTCCTTCCAGTAGGAACGGGTCTAAGGCCACAATGCCGGCCCGTTTAAGTTAGCAGTAGTTTCCGGACTTTGGTCCGATGCAGTTGTTAGTATGTTTGATGTCTTCGTGACTCAGACAAATTTATGTGTTATGTGTTCCGAGCTACGGTCCGATGCAGTATGCAGTATATGTGTTTATGCTAGATGATATGTGTTATGCTAGTTGATATGAGTTTATGCTATGTTATGATTGTTTAGTTCCGGACTTCGGTCCGATGCAGCTAGTTCCGGACTTTGGTCCGATGCAGTCATTTCCGGACTTCGGTCCGATGCAGGGGAAAAGGTCCTAGTCAGTTTCGGACCACAGTCCGATGTAGTTTCCGGGCTTCGGCCCGATGCAGTGGGCAAGGCCCAGTACGTGTTTATATGTATTTGTATGGTATGTGGTAGTTTGGGGGATCTCACTAAGCTTCGTGCTTACAGTTTCAATTTTGGTTTCAGGTACTTCCGCAAGTAAGGGGAAGAGCTCGGGATGATGGCATCGCACACACCACAGCTTCAGTCTTTATCCTGGGAGTTTGTTGATTCGTAGTTTGATTTGATTCAGTTGTTTCACGACATTTTATTATGAGTTTAGATATTTGACGTATGGTTTTTATGATATGACAATCAGTATATGATTTTTATTACTGTTTAAACAAAAATTTTGGGGTCATATTTTGGGATGTTAAAAGTTGGTATCAGAGCCTTGGTTTGAGGGATTCGGGCACACATCCAGGTGTGTCTGAACTCAAACTAAGGAAATGGTAAAATGTTTTTCGAAAGAAAAGAGATTTAGAAAAAAAAATAGAAAGATAAGAACTTTGAAAAGAGAAAATGGGTGTGGTGCATGCGATCAGCCGAGCTCAAGTAAGTACTCCCAAATTACCCATACAAGTTTATGATCATTAGTTTCAGTTTTAGTTTCAGTTTCAGTTTCAGTAGAACAGCATGCTAGTATAGGACTAAGGATCTAGGATGATGCCTTATGTGCCTGCTTTATGTGTTTCAGCTTGATAAGAATTTCATGCTAGTATTGAGTAGATAGTACTAGGATAGCCTGTGTAGGTTATGCCTGATAGTATGAGCTTAGCATTGTACGCTAGTACAGTTTCTTGTTATGAGGATAGTTTTGCCTGAGTATGTTTCCTTTATCCGAATGTTGCTTGCTTTGTGCTTTGTGGGACTCTGAGTGATGGGAGTTAGCCATTAGGTGAATACGTCACATCCCATGTGATCAGGGTTGAATAATCTCAGAGTGCTGGATTTGGCCCTACTACGCAACTCTCGTTTGAGTCTAACCGTTGTAGGGACGAGACTTTTACTCGAAGGATTATCCCAGCCTCATTGCATGTGATGGTATTCAGGTGGTGGGTAATTGGCATTATAAGGAGGCTTTCAGCAGCTGAGAACTGGATCGGGTATAGTCAGAGAATTCCCTAGGGCAAGCCTAGGATGAGAGTAGCATAGATCATTAGCAGTAATAGTGACTTGGTGGAGTCAAGGCAGTACTTGAGGAAAGTACGAATAGATGTGGAAGGTAGTATGGGCCCGTACTACTGGAAGCAGAGGATCCGTACTCAAATCAAGGAAAGCTGAGATGAGACCGGGAAACTTGTGGTGGTAGTGATTCCCCGAGATATATCAGTGTTCCTGACGTTTATTATGTTGTGTTTCAGAATGGTGGTATTGCGCCCTAGACCAGCACTCGGCAGTTCGGGTGCCGGAGTAGGATCAGGATCAGGCCCGGAGGCTGGGCAGATGGATGAGCAGACCAGGGAGTTTCTCTCTTCAGAGATTACTCGCACCATACTTGAGCAGACTCCTGTGATCTTTGGTTCAATCAAGGAGGGTATCTTGGAGTTGATGGATGAGAGACTAAGTACTTTCCGTGTTGAGGTAGCGGCCATGATGGGGTCGCGCACGCTTACCTTCAGGGAGTTCCGTGCATGTGGAGCTCCAGATTACCACGGGGCGCAGGACCCCATTGCGAGCACCAGATGGTTGGCAGATGTAGCCAACGCCTTCCGCACTAGTAGATGTCCCGAGGGGGACAAGGTCAGATTGGCGTCCTGTCGTCTGAAGGACAGGGCACGGGATTGGTGGGAGGAGATTGGTCATGCCATCGGGGATAACGTAGCCTTAGATGCCATGACCTGGGCAGATTTTTCTACCAGATTCAGAGCCGAGTTCGCACCGGTTATTGAGGTGCAGCAGTTAGCACGCGAGTTTCAGGATCTTACCCAGACTACAGAGACAGTGGCGTAGATTACCGCCAAGTTCAGGGAGAGGGCTCTTCTTGTTCCTCAGTACGCAGCTGATGAGGAAATGAAGAAAGCGCGTTATCATGAGATGCTGCAGAGTGATATCCGCCAGTTCGTGAGACGGTCCAGTTGTAAGACGTTGGATGACATGATTGCTAGGGCTTGAGAGAGGGAGATTGACCTTGAGATGGAGAGAAAGAGGAAGTCGGAGGCGGCTCCAGGTTCAGGGAATTTCGGCAAAAAGCCCAAGGGTTCAGATCATAGAGCTAGGAGTCAGCAGAGCCACGCTCGGTGTGGCAAGTGTGGGAGATTGCACGACGGGGCGTGCAAGGCAGGGAGTGCCGGCTGCTACAAGTGCGGCCGGACTGGACATATGAGTAGAGATTATACAGCCACTACTACCACCATTGCGGCATCAGATCTGATTTGCTTCCAGTGCAATCAGAGGGGACATAAAAAGTCCCAGTGTCCGAGTTTAGCAGCAGTGGGGAAGGTGTCAGCACTAGCTCCTGCTACCTTGAGGATTTTAGATGGCCGTCAGGGCCGAGTCGAGACGCCGGTGGCGAAGAGTAGGGCTTTTCAGCTGACAGCAGAGGAGGCACGAGCGACTCCTGACTTGGTGACGGGTATGTATTTTTCCTTATCTCAGTATTTATTTCTTTATTGTTTCTTATGGTTATATGTTTTGTATAGGGTCGTTCTCGGTGAACGGCATTACTGCTACAGTATTGTTTGATTCGGGAGCTACCCGATCATTCGTCTCTCTTACACTTAGCAAGAGGTTTAGCAGAGCTCCAGGGGAGCTAGACTATAGCGACCCAAATTTTCACGTCCAAAAATTTCGTTTTTAAAACATTACTTAGAAAACATTGTTTAATTAAACCTTTTCACATCGAAAACCCAAATTTGAAATCCACAACATGTAAACAACCAAAACATCAGAGTATCAATCCCAGAATAAACTCATAACTGCGGAAACAAGAGTGTGTGTGTGTGATATGCTGCTACCGCGCCGTCTCCTTTCCCTTAGCTGAAGAGGTACCTGAAACCAAAACTGAAAACTGTAAGCACGAAACTTAGTGAGTTCCCCCACTGTACCACATACCATATAATCACATAACATACATAAATTGTCAGGCATATCTGGTTGCCCGACCTACCCCTTCGGTCCTCTCGATCGGATACTGCCTAGCATATCTGGGTGCTGGCCTCCCCTTCGGTCCTCTCGACCGGATAGTGCCTAGCATATCTGGGTGCTGGCCTCCCTTTCGGTCCTCTCGACCGGATACTGCCTAGCAAATCTGGGTGCTGGCCTCCCCTTCGGTCCTCTCGACCGGATACTGCCTAGCATATCTGGGTGCTGGCCTCCCTTTCAGTCCTCTCGACCGGATACTGGGGAAACTATTTCTCCCCTCTACTACTACCACAAAACATGTAACACAATATCAGAATCTATCTAACATGGCTAAGTATGACTACCCCTTCGGCCCTACCGACCGGATATCTTGGGGACTATCTCCCCCTATTGTCACTAGCACATAAATGCAACACAGGTAGTAGTAATCCCTTAGATGAATATCACAGAGACAATCATCTACATACAACTCCTACTGGTGGGCCGGCATTGTGGCCGTAGACCCACCGCTACTGGAAGGTAACTCACCTCGAAGTAGTTGCTGATCTGATCGGGAACTGACTGTCTACTGCTGCTGTTGCTGCTCCGGAAATCCTCCGGCTGTAATTCCCACAACATACTCAATCAATCACTGTTAACTGTCCTTTGGGTAAAATGACCATTTTACCCCTGATCATGTCATAAGTCAAAGTCAGAGTCAACTTTCAGTTGACCCGACTTGCCGAGTTGGCTCGCCAACTCGCCGAGTCCCTATCCAATCGACTAACCTGGATCTCGTCCCTACCCGTCGAGTTAGACATTGACTCGACGAGTTCTCCTTCTAAACTGAGGTTCAAGTCCTTCATCCTACTCACCGAGTTCATCTTCATCCGATGAACACTTATGCTGCGACTCGCCGAGTTGTATGAACAACTCGCCGAGTCTGTTCTTGATCTAAGGAGATTGCCTTGAACTCGCTGAGTCATGGCAATGACTCGCCGAGTTCCTTCATGGGTGAGTTCGGCTTCCGACTCATTGAGTCACACCCCGTGACTCACTACTCTCACTCGACACAACGAAAAGGGGACAACTCAGAGACTCGCGAGCAGACTCGCCGAGTCAGATGAACGACTCGCCGAGTCTACCATGCACTCACTGTATACGCGATGTTGCTCGATTCCAGTCCATGCCATTCACAGATCTGGGTTCCTAGAGCATGAATAACACGTAAAATTTCCAACTTTACGTGTAAATATTCCTCAATGAGAGTTTTAGGGTTCAAAATGCACCAAAAGGGGTATATCTAGGGTGTACAAGCAACATGGGTCCATAAAGGCGGTAGATCCAAGTTCCAGGGACTGAATAGGGTCCAGATCTAAAGGCTAATCAACTTGAATCAACCAACAATGCACAACCAAGCATGGGGAAGAGCTCAAGAAAGACTTTAATGGAGGAATAAGTATCGAAACAGAGGGAAAATGAGTTTTACCTCAAGGGGAAGCTCTGAGATTGCTCCAAGGTGGCTGACCTCCTCTTTCTTCTTCTTGATCCATTCTTCTCCTTTCTCCAAATCTTCAAAACACACAAGAATGCCTCAAGTTCTCAAGGATTTAAGCTTTGAACAAGGGTTGGGGGCTCTGAGGGTGAATGGGGGCTGGCTTGGGGTGGAAATGAGTGATTAAATAGGGTGCAAACCCCTAAAACTTAGGGTTTCATCCAACAGCAGTGACTCGCCGAGTCGCCAACTTAAACGTGTCCTGGGTCCCGTCTCTACTCGGCGAGTCGGACCTATGACTCGCCGTGTCCAAGGATAAAAATGGAAAATACTCAAATAAGATTTACGTACCAGGAACCAGGTGCTACAAATCTCCCCCACTTATTTTAGACTTCGTCCTTGAAGTCTGCTGCTCGATCCTGAAACGGCTCGGGGTAATCCTCCATCATCTCTTCCACCGGCTCCCAAGTCCATTCCGAACCCTTGCGGTGCTGCCATTGCACCTTCACTAGCTCCACCCTCTTGTTCCTCAAATCCTTCGACTTCATGTCGAGGATTGCGACTGGGCGCTCAATGTAATTCAGGCTGTCATCAACCTGAATATCTTCTAACGACACTACTGCTGAATCGTCCATTAGGAACTTCCGCAGCTGAGAAACATGGAAAGTGTTGTGGATCTGGCTGAGCTCGACTGGCAGATCCAGCCTATACGCCACCTTGCCCACCCGGGCTACAACCCTGAACGACCCAATAAACCTCGGGCCCAACTTTCCCCGCTTCCTGAATCGAATGACGCCCTTTCAAGGCGACACCTTCAGGAGAACCATATCCCCAACCTGGAACTCCAGGTCGGATCGGCGCTTGTCGGCGTAACTTTTTTGCCAACTCTGAGCAGTCTGAAGCCTGCTCCGAACCTGCTGGATCCTCTCTGTCGTCTTGAGCACCACCTCGGTGCTCCCCATGACTCTCTGGCCAACCTTTCCCCAACTTATCGGGGTCCTGCACCTCCGACCGTACAACATCTCAAATGGGGGAATGTCAGTACTCGCGTGGTAGTTGTTGTTGTATGAGAACTCGGCCAAGGGAAGAGAGGTATCCCAACTACCACCGAAATCTAACACGCACGCCCGCAACATATCCTCCAAGGTTTGGATGGTCCGCTCGCTCTGACCATCCGTCTGCGGGTGAAAGGCGGTGCTAAAATGCAAACGAGTGCCCAACTCGTCATGAAATCTCTTCCAAAACCTAGAAGTAAAACGCACATCCCTGTCCGAGATAACCGATACTGGCACCCCGTGCCGCGCCACGATCTCCCTGATATAGATGTCGACCAATTTCTCGGCCGATATGCTCTCATGAATCGGGATAAAGTGAGCACTCTTGGTCAATCGATCCACGATGACCCAAATCGAATCTACTCCACGCGCAGTCCTGGGAAGCTTAGTGATAAAATCCATCGTGATATCTTCCCATTTCCACAGTGGAATATCCAACGGTTGTATCTTGCCATGCGGTCTCTGATGTTCGGCCTTGACCTTCCCTGTAGGTCAAGCACCGCTCGACGTACCATGCCACATCCTGCTTCATGCAGGGCCACCAATAATCGGGATGAAGATCCCTATACATCTTCGTCGCCCTGGGATGAATAGAAAATCGGGACTTGTGCGCCTCCTCCATCAAGATCTGGCGCACGCCTCCGTGATACGGCACCCACACCCTACGGTGTAGTGTCAATAGTCATCAGCTATCATAATCGAAGGAGGAAACCTGACCCACCACACGCTCGCTCTTCCGATGTTCCTCCTTGATAGCCTCCTGTTGAGCCTCCTGAATTCTCTCCAACAGGGGAGTCACTACGGTCATCCTCATGCAAACGTCCCTGATCGGTGCCGCCTTGCGGCTAAGCGCATCGGCCACCACATTGGCCTTCCCCGGGTGGTAGAGGATCTCACAATCATAATCCTTTACCACGTCCAACCACCGACGCTGCCTCATGTTCAGATTCGGCTGATCCATGAGGTACCTCAAACTTTTGTGGTCCGTGTAGATGGTACACCGAACCCCGTAGAGGTAATGTCGCCAAATCTTGAGGGCAAAAACCACCGCCCCCAACTCCAAATCATGCGTCGGGTAGTTCACCTCGTGAGGCTTGAGCTGCCTCGAAGCGTAGACAATGGCATGCCCCTCTGCATCAGTACCGTGCCCAACCCTAAAATGGACGCGTCACAATAAACCACAAAATCCTCTACGCCCTCTGGCAGGGCTAAGATTGGCGCCTCGCACAATCTTTGTACCAGTGTCTCAAATGCAGCCTGCTGCTCGGGTCCCCACCGAAAGACCACGACTTTCTTCGTCAGCCGCGTCAGGGGTACGGCTATGTTGGAGAAGTCCTGAATGAATCTCCGATAATAGCCTGCCAATCCTAGGAAACTCTGAATCTCAGATGGAGACTTCGGAACCTCCCATCTCATCACGGCCTCGACCTTGGCCGGGTCGACCAGAATCTCGTTCTGGTTGACAAGGTGTCCGAGAAATTGCACCTCGCGCAACAAAAACTCACACTTGGAGAACATGGCATATAAGCTCTCCCTCCTCAGGGTCTCCAATACCTCTCTCAGATGCTCCTCATGCTCCTCCTGTGTCTTGGAATAAACCAAGATGTCATCGATAAAGACTATCACAGACCGATCCAGCATCGGTCTGCATACGCGGTTCATGAGGTCCATGAACGCGACAGGAGCATTGGTGAGCCCAAACAGCATCACCACGAACTCATAATGGCCATAGCGCGTCCGAAACGCGGTCTTCTGCGTATCCTCTTCTCTGACCCTCATCTGATGGTAACCCGAACGCAAATCAATCTTGGAGAACCAAGATGCTCCCTGAAGTTGGTCAAAGAGATCATCAATCCTCGGGAGTGGGTAATGGTTCTTCACCGTTACCTTGTTCAGCTCCCGGTAATCTATACACATCCGATGCGACCTGTCCTTCTTTTTCACGAACAGAATCGGGGCTCCCCAGGGTGAACTGCTCGGTTGAATGAATCCCTTGTCTAACAGCTCCTGCAGCTGTGTAGACAACTCCTGCATCTCAGGAGGAGCCAACCGATACGGTGCCTTGGCTATCGGAGCCGCACCAGGAACGAGGTCAATCCTGAACTCCACCTGATGCTCCGGAGGTATCCCAGGAAGCTCCTCTGGAAAAACATCTACCAAATCTCGCACCATCGGAACCTCGCTCACCGTCGCCTTACTCGCCTCCCGGGTATCCATCACGTACGCGACGTAACCTGTGCATCCCTGCTGAAGGTAGCGTCTAGCCCTCGCTGCTGAACATACTGCGAGTCCACACTGCGGCCTCTCGCCATGAATCACTAACTCTCCCCCACCGGGGGTCCTGACTCGCACTAGCTGCTGCGCGCAATCTATCACCACCCTATTGGGGCTCAACCAATCCATGCCTATAATCACCTTGTTCCCACGCAGCGGAATGGGAACCAGGTCTACCAAGTAGCGCTTCTCAAACAAACGCAATACACAATACAGAAACACCATCGATGCTCGCATCGATCGATCATCAGCAATCTCTACATCCAAAGGGCAATCCAACATGCCCGAAGACTCAGTGAACTTCTTGCTAAGCGCAAGAGAAACAAATGATCGGGTAGCACCCGAGTCGAACAACACCTGAACTGGGCTACCGTTCACATGGAATGATCCTAACACATATATATATACACAGAGCACATATCAATATCATAACATCATATAAATAAATGAGAAGGAAAGAATCATACCCGTCACCACATCGGGTGCAGCGCGTGCCTCCTCGGCGGTCAGCTAAAATGCCCGGCTCCTCACCACTAGAGCCTCTGCCTTGCCCTGCCGGCCATCCGTGATCCGCGGGGTCGTTGGAGCTGGCGCCTTTACCAGCGCTGAAACTCTCAAATGGGGGAAATTGGCCTTCTTGTGGCCCCTCTAGTTGCAGTGGAAACACAGCAACTCAGACGTCTGAACAACTGCTGCCGGAGTAGTGCAATCCCTGCTATAGTGCCCAGACTTGCTACACTTGTAGCAGCCTGATGATCCCAACCTGCACACCCCCTCGTGCGCCTTGCCGCATTTCCTGCAGCATCCCCGCCCCTGTTGGCCTTTCGGCCCCACATCTGATCCCTTGGGCTTCTTCCCCGAAGCCCCTCCTGTCTGTCCCTCCTCTGACTTCCGTTTCTGGATATGCTCCAAATCTATCTCCCTCTCCCTCGCCCCGGCAATCATGGAGTCCAAGGTGGGGCAAGCTGAAAAACTAACATGCTCCCGGATATCAGCCTGGAGGATGTCATGATAGCGGGTCCTCCTCATGTCCTCATCGCCCATATATTGGGACACCAACAGTACCCTCTCCCGGAACTTGGCGGTGATCTCCGCCACAGTCTCCGTCGTCTGTCTCATGTCCAAAAACTCCCTGGCCAGCTGCTGAAGCTCGACAGCCGGCGCAAACTCTGCCCTGAATCTGGTCACAAAATCTGGCCAAGTCATAGCCTCGATCGCTGAGGCTCCCAACGAGTCACCCACTGACTCCCACCAGTCTCAAGCTCGGTCTCGTAAGCACCCTGCTGCATACCTCACCTTCGACCCCTCGGGGCAGAAGCTAGTCAACTGTGCAGACTCGATGTCTGCAGTCCATCGTCTGGCGGCAATGGGGTCTTTCACCCCGTGGAAATCCGGTGCACCACTACCCCTGAAGTCATTAAAGGACAGTGTGCGAGATCCCGACTGGCCAGATGCCATGTCGCTCCTGAACGCCCAGAGGCGATCTTCCATCAACTCGATGATCCCCTCCTTGATCGACCCGAAGATAATGGGGGTCGACTCAAGGATACCCCTGGTGATCTCTGACGCGATGAACTCGCGTAGTCCCTAATCCACTGGCTCGGAACCTGATCCCGAACTTGACCCGTCTCCTGAACCGTCATCTATCGGCCTCGATCGTAGTACCACCATTCAGCAATACATAAATAACAATCATTAGTGATACTGATACTTCTTGAGGGATCACAACCACTTACAAGTTCCCTGGTCTTATCTTGGCCTTCCTTGGTTCGGGTACGAATCCTCTGCTTTTAGTAGTGCGGGCCCATACTACCTTCCACATCTATCCGTACCTTCTTCAAAGACTGCCTCGACTCCACCAGATTCCTTCCACTACTGCTGATCACCGCTATACTCATCCTAGGCTTGCCCTGGGAAATCTCAGGCTCCACCCTACCAGGTCCTCAGCTGCTGAAGGCCTCCTAGTAATGCCAGTTGACCATTACCTTAATACCATCACATGGGGTGAGGCTCGGATAATCCTTCGAGTAACAGACTCGTCCCTACAACGGTTAGACTCAAACGAGAGCTGTGCAATAGGGTCAAATCCAGCACTCTAAGATTATTCAACCCTGATCACATGTGACGTGACGTATTCACCTAATGGCTAACTCCCACCACTCAGAGTCCCACAAAGCACAAAGCAAGCAGCATTCGAACTAAGGGAACAATCTCAAGCAAATCCGCTCTCATAGACAGAAACTGATCTAGCATACAGAGCTAATACTCATACTATCAGGCATAACCTAACAGGCTATCCTACTGCTGTCTATTCAATTCTAGCATGAAATTTTCATACACCGAAGCACATAAAGCAAGCACATAAGGCATCACTACTAGATCCTTAGTCCTATTCTAGCATGTTGTTCTACTAAAACTGATAAACACAACATAAGCTTGTATGGGTACTTTGGGGAATACTTACTTGAGCTCGGCCGGTTGCGCACATCACACACTTCGTTCTTTCTCAAACCCTTTTCTTAATTCTTAGAAAACATTTCTTTTTGGAAAATCTTTTACTCCCTCGATTTGAGTTCAGACACCCCCGAAGGTGAGTCCGAATCCCTCAAACCAGGGCTCTGATACCAACTTGTAACGACCCAAATTTTCACGTCCAAAAATTTCGTTTTTAAAACATTACTTAGAAAACATTAATGATTAAAACATTGTTTCATTAAACCATTTCACATCGAAAACCCAAATTTGAAATCCACAACATGTAAACAACCAAAACATCAGAGTATCAATCCCAGAACAAACTCATAACTGCAGAAACAAGAGTGTGTGTGTGTGTGTGATATGCTGCTACCGCGCCGGCTCCTTTCCCTTAGCTGAAGAGGTACCTGAAACCAAAATTGAAAACTGTAAGCACGAAGCTTAGTGAGTTCCCCCATTGTACCACATACCATATATTCACATAACATACATAAATTGTCAAGCATATCTGGGTGCCCGACCTACCCCTTCGGTCCTCTCGACCGGATACTGCCTAGCATATCTGGGTGCTGGCCTCCCCTTCGGTCCTCTCGACCGGATACTGCCTAGCAAATCTGGGTGCTGGCCTCCCCTTCGGTCCTCTCGACCGGATACTGCCTAGCATATCTGGGTGCTGGCCTCTTCTTCGGTCCTCTCGACCGGATACTGCCAGCATATCTGGGTGCTGGCCTCCCCTTCGGTCCTCTCGACCGGATACTGCCTAGCAAATCTGGCTGCTGGCCTCCCCTTCGGTCCTCTCAACCGGATAATGGGGAAACTATTTCTCCCTTCTTCTACTACCACATAACATGTAACAGAATATCAGAATCTATCTAACATGGCTGGGTATGACTACCACTTCGGTCCTACCGACCGGATATCTTGGGGACTATCTCCCCCTACTGTCACTAGCAAATAAATGCAACACAGGTAGTAGTAATCCTTTAGATGAATATCACAGAGACAATCATCTACATACAACTCCTACTGGTGGGCCGACATTGTGGTCGTAGACCCACCGCTACTGGAAGGTAACTCACCTCGAAGTAGCTGCTGATCTGATCGGCAACTGACTGTCTACTACTGCTGCTGCTGTTGCTGTTCCGGAAATCCTCCGGCTGTAATTCCCACAACATACTCAGTCAATCACTATTAACTGTCCTTTGGGTAAAATGACCATTTTACCCCTGATCATGTCATAAGTCAAAGTGAGAGTCAACTTTCAGTTGACCCGAGTCGCCGAGTTGGCTCGCCAACTCGCCGAGTCCCTATCCAATCGACCGACCTGGATCCCGTCCCTACTCGTCGAGTTAGACGTTGACTCGACGAGTTCTCCTTCTAAACTGAGGTTCAACTCCTTCATCCTACTCGCTGAGTTGTATGAACAACTCGCTGAGTTCATCTTCATCCGATGAACACTTATGCTGCGACTTGCCGAGTTGTATGAACAACTCGCCGAGTCTGTTCTTGATCTAAGGAGATTGCCTTGAACTCGCCGAGTCATGGCAATGACTCACCGAGTTCCTTCATGGGTGAGTTCGGCTTCCGACTCACTGAGTCACACCCCTTGACTCACTACTCTCACTCGACACAACGAAAGGGGACAACTCGGAGACTCGCGAGCAGACTCGCCGAGTCAGATGAACGACTCGCCGAGTCGTTACCATGCACTCACTATATACGCGATGTTGCTCGATTCCAGTCCATGTCATTCACAGATCTGGGTTCCTAGAGCATGAATAACACGTAAAGTTTCCAACTTTACGTGTAAATATTCCTCAATGAGAGTTTTAGGGTTCAAAATGCACCAAAAGGGGTAGATCTAGGGTGTACAAGCAACATGGGTCCATAAAGGCGGTAGATCCAAGTTCCAGGGACTGAATAGGGTCCAGATCTAAAGGCTAATCAACTTGAATCAACCAACAATGCACAACCAAGCTTGGGGAAGAGCTCAAGAAAGACTTTAATGGAGGAATAAGTATGGAAACAGAGGGAAAACGAGTTTTACCTCAAGGGGAAGCTCTGAGATTGCTCCAAGGTGGCTGACCTCCTCTTTCTTCTTCTTGATCCACTCTTCTCCCTTCTCCAAATCTTCAAAACACACAAGAATGCCTCAAGTTCTCAAGGAATTAAGCTTTGAACGAGGGTTGGGGGCTCTGAGGGTGAATGGGGGTTGGCTTGGGGCGGAAATGAGTGATTAAATAGGGTGCAAACCCCTGAAACATAGGGTTTCATCCAACAGTGTGACTCGCCGAGTCCAGGATATGGACTCCCCGAGTCACCAACTTAAACGTGTCCTGGGTCCCGTCTCTACTCGGCGAGTCGGACCTATGACTCACCGATTCCAAGGCTAAAAATGGAAAATACTCAAATATGATTTACGTACCAGGAACCAGGTGCTACATAGACTGTCCACTTGAGGTTGAGATAGCGGCTGATAGGACCGTTAGGGTGGCAAGGGTGCACAGAGGGTGTTCTCTGCAGTTATTCGATGAGCAGTTTCCGGTGGACTTAGTCCCAATTCCCTTGCAAGGGAATAAGGTCATAGTAGACATGGATTGGCTGAGCCCCAATGGGGCGGTGATAGATTGTGAGCTACAGTTGGTGAGGGTTCGCACTCCTAGTGGGGGAGAGTTAGTGATTCAGGGAGAAAAGCCACAGTGCGGGCCAGTTCTGTGTTCAGCAGTGAGGGCCAGACGCTACTTTCAGCAGGGTTGTGTCGGCTATATTGCCTATATTTCAGATGCCGGGAGAAGGGCAAGATGACAGTTGATGATGTTCCGGTGGTGCGAGACTACTCGGATGTATTTCCGGAGGAAATATCGGGGGTACCTCCTGAGAGACAAGTTGAGTTCTGGATTGATCTAGTCCCTGGTGCGGCTCCGATAGCCAAGGCACCATATCGGTTGGCTCTCCCAGAGATGCAGGAGTTGTCTATGCAGCTGCAAGAGCTGCTAGACAAGGGATTTATCAGGCCGAGCAGTTCGTCCTAGGGTGCACCGATTTTATTCGTGAAGAAAAAGGACGGGTCACACCGTATGTGTATTGATTACCGGGAGCTGAATAAGGTAACGGTGAAGAACCGTTACCCACTTCCGAGGATAGATGATTTGTTTGATCAGCTTCAGGGAGCGTCTTGGTTCTCCAAGATTGATTTACGTTCCGGATATCACCAGATGCGGGTCAGGGGAGAGGATGTGCAGAAGACTTCCTTCAGGACCAGGTATGGTCATTATGAGTTTGTGGTGATGCCGTTTGGGCTCACCAACGCTCCGGCCGCGTTCATGGACCTCATGAACCGCGTGTGCAGGCCGATGCTGGATGGTCTGTGATAGTATTCATAGACGATATCTTGGTGTATTCCAAGACTCAGGAGCAACATGAGGAGCACCTGAGAGAGGTGCTAGAGGTTTTGAGGAAGAAGAGACTTTTCGCGAAGTTCTCCTAGTGTGAGTTTTTGTTACGCGAGGTGCAGTTCCTTGGTCACCTCGTCAACCAGGAGGGTATTTTGGTAGATCCGGCCAAGATTGAGGCCGTGATGCACTGGGAGGTTCCGAAGTCTCCATCCGAAATTTGCAGTTTCCTAGGATTGGCAGGGTATTACTGAAGGTTCATCCATGATTTCTCCAAGATAGCAGTACCGCTCGCCCGACTGACCAAGAAGTCGGTAGCGTTTCATTGGGGGCCTGAGCAGCAGGTACGTTTGAGACCCTCAGGCAGAGATTGTGCGAGGCACCGATTCTTACCCTGCCAGAGGGAGTAGAGGATTTCGTAGTCTACTGTGATGCCTCGATCACAGGTATGGGAGCAGTGTTGATGCAACGAGGTCGTGTGATAGCTTATGCCTCGAGACAGTTGAAGCCTCACGAGGCTAATTATCCTACGCATGATTTAGAGCTGGGGGCAGTGGTATTTGCCCTCAAGATTTGGAGACATTACCTTTATGGGGTCCAATGTACCATTTACACGGATCACAAGAGCTTGAGGTACCTCATGGATCAGCCGAATCTGAACATGAGGCAGAGGCGATGGTTATATGTGTTGAAGGATTACGACTGTGAGATCCTTTATCACCCAGGGAAGGCCAACGTAGTGACCGACGCCTTGAGCCGCAAGGCAGTAGCAGCCCCGATCAGAGATGTTTGTTTGTGGATGACGGTGATTACTCCATTATCGGAGCAAATTAAGGAGGCACAAGTAGAGGGCCTCAAGGAGGAGAGATAGAAGTGTGAGAGGATCGTGGGTTGAGTAGCTTCTTTTGATTATGATAGTAGAGGATTGTTGACCCTTCACGGGAGAGTTTGGGTGCCGTACTGGGGCGGAATACGGCAAGTGTTGATGGATTAGGCCCATAAGTCTCGATTTTCCATTCATCCAGGGGCTACGAAGATATATAGAGATCTTCGACCCTATTATTGGTGGCCTTGCATGAAGTGGGATGTCGCCTGGTATGTGGAGAGGTGCTTGACCTGCAGGAGGGTTAAGGCAGAACACCAGAGACCTCACGGCAAGATGCAGCCGTTAGACATTCCGGTGTGGAAATGGGAAGACATTACCATGGATTTCATCACAAAGCTTCCCACGACTGCACGTAGAGTGGATTCTATATGGGTTATTGTGGATCGGTTGACGAAGAGTGCTCATTTTATACCGATCCAGGAGAGCATATCAGCAGAAAAGCTAGCGGATATTTATGTGAGGAGGTGGTGGCATGACATGGAGTGCCTGTTTCAGTGGTGTCAAACCGAGATGTCTGTTTTACTTCCAGATTCTAGAAGCGGTTTCACGACGAGATGGGTACTCGTCTTCATTTTAGCACCGCTTTCCATCCTCAGACAGATGGACAGAGCGAGAGAACGATTCAGACTCTCGAGGACATGCTGCGGACATGTGTTCTAGACTTCGGTGGCAGTTGGGATACGTATTTTCTGTTAGCGGAATTTTTGTATAACAACAGTTACCACGCGAGTATTGATCGACCTCCTTTCGAAATGCTTTATGAGAGGAAGTGCAGGACCCCGATTTGTTGGGGCGAGGTCGATCAGCGAGTTATTGGAAGCACCGAAGTGGTGCTCAAGACGACAGAATTGATCCAGCAGGTTCCGGACTTTGGTCCGATGCAATCATTTCCGGACTTCGGTCCGATGCAGCTAGTTCCGGACACCGGTCCGATGCAGGGGACAAGGTCCCAGACAGTTTCGGACCACGGTCCGATGTAGTTTCCGGGCTTCGGCCCGATGCAGTGGGCAAGGCCCAGTATGTGTTTATATGTATATGTATGGTATGTGGTAGTTTGGGGGAGCTCACTAAGCTTCGTGCTTACAGTTTCAGTTTTGGTTTCGGGTACTTCCGCAAGTAAGGGGAAAAGCTCAGGATGATGGCATCGCACACACCACAACTTCAGTCTTTATCCTGGGAGTTTATTGATTCGTAGTTTGATTTGATTCAGTTGTTTTACGACATTTTATTATGAGTTTAGATATTTGACGTATGATTTTTATGATATGACAATCAGTATATGATTTTTATTACTATTTAAACAAAAATTTTGGGGTCGTATTTTGGGATGTAACAATATATATGATAGAAATATGATGATGAGTTAAGAATAAGTATAGGTTCATTGATTAGGTAATCAAGTAATGTTATTTCTTCATATTACAACAATGCCATAAAAAAACAAAGCATTTATATAAACAAGAAAAAAAAAGTTGAAAGCACAATATGGTATAATTGAGTATATTTTTCAAAGTACAATGTCATGATAGTAATATATATATATATATATATATATATATATATATATAGAGAGAGAGAGAGAGAGGGAGAGTTTGGTTCAAATGTTTTCACTATCTATTATGTGCATGTATCATTGATTATGGATCAATCATTTTAGTTATTTTAAGAAAGTAATTAATGCATATTATATGTTGAAGATATAATGGATATATCCATTATATCTTCAACATATAATATGCATTAATTATTTTCTTAAAATAACTAAAATGATTGGTCCAGAATCAATCATACATGCACACAATAGATAGTGAAAACAAAATAACCTAACCCTATATATATATATATATATATATATATATATATATATATATACAAAAAAGTAATTATCTTAATTCTTAAACTTAAATTAAAAGTATTAAAATAATCTACATAAATCAAAATATGTTAACAGATTATAATGAAACTGAATACAAAAGCAGAGATGGGAAGAGAAACTCTTTAGGGGTTCATGGTTTCTCTTAAATGCATCTTATAATTAATTAATACCTTGTTAGGGTTAACCTAAAATTTAATATATATATATATATATAGAAATGCATCTTAGAGATATATTTAAGAATCATTTTACCATGATATCATTTTACCACATTTCATTCTCTCATTCAATTTGCCAGATATCATTTTGTCATAATTTAGAGATATATTTATTTTCCACTTGTCATTTATTTCATTTTCCATTTCTAATATATTATTAATTAGTTTCCATAAATTAAAGTTACCATAATGAAATTAATTTTAAATTTTAAATTTTAAATTTCAATTTCAATTTCAAATAAATTTACAGTTTAAACATTTGTGTTTAACATTTTGTTATAATTAACTTGTTTAATATACGGGTCTGATAACTAAACAATAATTTTAATTTATTTATTTTTTACATGTTTTTTTTCTCATAATTTTTATTTATTTCAAATTTCGAATTCAAATAAACATCTCATTTAATCGTTTCTATTTAATATTTTGTTTTAATCAACCCGTATAATATACGTGTTTCACAACTAGTATTCCAATATGAGATGTCTTTTTGATCGCTTAGACGCTTACCTTCTTGGAGAATGCGCCACGCGCCTTTACTTTTGGCTGCCAATCCACACATAGGAGTAAACCTTTTTTTTCTTTCTTCTTTTTTTTTTAAGATATGTCCAATTTTTTGGGTGATTAAGTTCTATTATTTGGGTTTTTTTTTTTTTTTTAATTTAATGTTTCAATCCTGTATATCAAGTTTTTTCTTTTAAATATTTTTCTTAAAGATTTGTTAAACCCACATGTTTAGTAATTTTATTAATAAATGATAAATACAATTATATTTATGATTATTAATTTCTAAAATGAAATATAATTATTGTTACTTTATATGCTACATAGAAATAGAAAACGTTTCTATGATTACGCCAATATGAATAATTTATTTAAGAAAAATACATTTTTTTCTATTGATTTATATACAACTAGATTATGACCCGCGTTAAACGCGGAAGAATATATAAAAAAACCATATAAAGTTATATAAAGTCGACACAATAAAAAAAATGATAAAGTAACCTAAAAAAATTAATATCATTAAACAAAACAAAACATGAGTTGACGATTAAAATATATTTCTACTTGACACAGTCACTATCTCAAAATCTGAATGAAATGAAAATACTTCTTGACAAACGATGTGCCGGAACAACATACTTAATCGTATTTTCTTTAAAAAAAATTAAGGAGATTGTTTCGATAATCTCAGCATTCATGTGAATCGGCATTGTAATTACTAACATCGATTTTAACTCATTGATTATGTATGAAAACCCAAATACCCCACAAATGATCTCTACGTATAGAAAAATATCCCAATTTTCTATCAAATTTGGTAAGTCTCGATGCCGAGTTGAGATCATTAATAATAGAAGGTGCATATATCGCTAATTAATCTTCTAAATGTACATCGAATTGCAATATGTCATTGTTAGATAATAAGATGTAAACCACATATGGTGGATGAGTGATCTTGTGCATCATTACTTTTATTGTTTGATGTGTACTCCATTATTGATTTGATAGATTGAAGTGATTTGATAAGTCGAATTGACAATTAGTAAGCAAAACATCATGTAATAATTCTCTTTCAATGTGTGTCAAGTAAAAAAATTGATATTGTATACACAAAAAGAATAAAATCACTAAACTTGTGTATTTCTCGGTATCTTGATTCCGATATTAGAGAGCTTTCATGTTCACAGTGAATAACAGTAATCGTTAAGGAAGTCGTACACAATATATACAACAGAAGTTTAAAGACAATTTTGGAAATTATTACCCATATATTATAGATGTCAACAAAATCGTTTTTATACTTAATTTCAAAGGATGCATAAATAGATTATATATTATTTACTATTAAATCAACCTAAAAGTATAATAAGATCATACCAAAATATTTTAAAATCATATCAAAATTAATCCGATTCTTATAACATAATATTTAAAAAAATCATAATCATCTCTAATATATAAAAATGATATTTTCGTAATTAGTATCAAATCCAAAGATAATTAACTTCGATTTTGTTAAAATTAATTAAAATTAAAATTTAATATACATCTAAAAAATTATACCAAAAATATTCAACATCATACCAAAATTAATAAAGATTTTATAATATTTTCATTAAAATAAAAAATAATATCATACCATATTTAAATAGAATCTTAACATATCTTTCAAATTATAATTAAATAATATCGATAAAATAAAAGTTATATCATTTAAAAATTCATTTTTCTAAATGTTAATAAAATTTTAAAATAACCAACAGATTAAACGTAATTTCATCTTTAGTTATAACTAATTGTAATAACTAAGTTTACACCAAAATTCTAATTTGACACTATGTTTATTTTTATCTCAAATTTGACACTGCGTTTTTCAATTTTTTACAATTCTGACCACTTGACCGTTCAACCCGATTGGATTCTGACGTGGCATGATGACGTGATAAGCTGACATGACATGTCAAAATTGAATTTATTTCCCACAAAAGACACTAAGTTATTGTTTTTTTTCTGAAATTTTGTCACTAAATGTAATTTTTTTTTTCAGTTTTGACACTCTGTATTTTTGTTCCAAATCGAACATCATTTTATCCAATTTTATTCAATTTTGACCATTTTCTATTTGAAATCATATAAATAGATTTTTATTACATTTTAAACCATATAAATATATATTTTTTTGTTTAAAACCCACATTTTTATTTAAATAAAAGTTTTTTTCTATTATTATTTTTACATTCAAAGCATAATGTTATGCATAAATATGCATTACTTATATCATGAGAACCAAACTAATTATAAGCTTCGAATAAGATGCAAAAATTTCACAGGTTGCAAACCTGACATCTGGGCCTTGATCGAATAGCCAAATAGCTAAAAATGTCTCTAATCATATTTTTATAATTTTAGATTAAAACCTTTTGCTATTTCAGATTAACAAAAATAATTCCTTGAAGATCGAATCTCGCACAAACTAAAAATAAAACTTTTTTGTTTTATAAAGACGTATACACAAATAGCAAAGTACTTTGCTACAAATAAAAAAAATGAAAAAAAAAACTATAAACCATACACTTGCACCAAAAGTGAAGAAAAACACCAAATTTTCACAAAGGAATCTGAAACTAACCAAATCAGTCAGCAAAAATGACCCAAAACAAAGGATTAATGTGTGTTATTGTATAAAAATTAACGAAAATGTCCCTATACCGTTTCCTAATAGATCGATATACTCCATCACAATCAGTTTATGCCATAATTCTATTGCAAATTGAATGACAAGAAACAAATAAATGTTCCTAATTCTCAATAAATAATAAGGAATGAGAGCTGATTAACGATTTTCAATAAATAATTAGAAAACAGGAGGTGTGATTTTATATTAAATTCAAATAATTGTCAAAAACAGATAAATTAGATGCATATTTAATGAGATTTGATTAAATGATGGTTTTGAACATTATAAGGGTCAACGATTTTAAATGATTTAAAGATATTATTTCCTTAATTAACATTTTAATCATAAATGTCGGAATCCAAAAAAATTATTATTTCCTTAATCAACATTTGGAAGGATTTAAAAAAATCCTATTAACATTGATGACATCATCAAATTTATCTAAGGATGGAAAACTATAAGGAAAAGCCAATCAAGAAACCTGGTTTTTGAAGATGATGTAATCAGGTTTCTCTTTTAATATATATAGAGATTAAAGATAACATAATTATTGATATGCTTATTTAATGAGTTTTTTTAAAAAAGAAAAAACTAATCAGGTTTAAATTTTGAAGCCAAAAACTATAAATAATGGAATTAAATTATGAACAATATTAATTAGGGTTAATGATGACATAGATCGTCAAAAGATGTCTTGAAGGAGATGCTTGCTTCAGTTTGTAGAGATTTGTGTGAAGCCAAAGCAGAGGTGTGATAATTGGAGATGCAAGGAAGAGGCAATACGCAAATTCTAAGAATACATGAGAAAAAGGAACCACGTTATAGTGCTACATTCTGTTATGAACACACAAAACATCAATTGAAGCACAACCATTGACATGAGGAAGAAGAGGATTAGGGAATTCTTGTTTAAGAGAAAAAATAGAGAAGAAAGATGGGGGCGGTTATTCATGTTTTTGGCTAGATTTATGGAGAAACCAATGTCTCATATATAAATAAAATGATATGCTTTAATTGATAACATAATTGCTGATTTTAAAGATTCTATAATTAAATGTAATTATTCCCGAATTATGAAATATATTTTCGAAAGTATGAATAGATTCTATAATTAAATATGAATAGATTCTATAATTTAATGTAATTGTGTTTGAAATTTAATTGGTAAATTTAAAGATTCTATAATTAAATGTTTGAATACTATGTTGGGAAGATGATGTCATCAATTTGATCTAATGGTGAAAATCAGATGATTGAAATACAATCAAGGGCCTTGATTGCTTCATTGGTGAATTAAGGGTTCTCTTTTAATAATATTTAGAGATTTTAATATATAATAACACGTTAACGAACAATGTTATAGTTTAATATACGGTTAAATGGACTTTATAAAATAAATTCTACTTTTAATTTTTGTCCTATTAGTTTTATTATATAATTTTTTTACAAAAATACAATTAGGTTTTTTTACTAAAAAATAAAATTTTATTTATATTATATTTATTAATTAAAAATAAATTAATAATCATTACTTAATTATTATTGTAATAATGACATTTAATAAAAAAAGATGTTTTTAATCATTATCGGGCAAATAAATGAAAAAAATAGAGCTAAATAGAATAGATGAAAAAAATAGACCTAAATTTAATAAACTGGTGTCTCTATTGTAATAGAAGGACATTTTTTTTCTTTTTTGAAGAAAACTGCCTACAAGATTTCAACTTCATCGGCAACTCTCCATCTCCCTCTCCCCTTCCATCTTCTCCGGTGCACCCCTGTCGAAATCACATGCACACACACATAACTCATCAACATTGTTTCATTTTTGTCGCTTTGGATCTGTACAAAAGCAATTTAGAAACCGTATTTTGGGTCCCTATATCTTTTAGGCATAATATGTAGCATATATGTTAATATGTTGTAATATCTTTTAGATTTGTGTTTGGTTTCGATATATGTTTGTAAGTTTTTCGATTCTCTATTTTGTTGCACATCTGGTTCATCTACAAACCGTAGATCCAGGTTTGTATGTTTTCGATTTTATGCTTTGTTCTTGAGATGCAATTCTTTATCTGTTGATTCATCTATTCAAATCTTTCTATGAAAGCCTTTCAAATCAGATCTGAATTTTTCGTATTTAGATCCGCTTCAATCTTAGTTTTTGATGGTTTGTAGTTGTGTCTATGTAAAGTTTACATTATAAAAGATTGGATGTGCAGTTAGTGAGCAATGGTTGTTTCATGAAGTTCAGGCAGTATGATTTCAACCATTTGGTACCCAAATCAGGATGAAGAAAGGTTTGCGCATGGGTTACAATTTTTGCATCTAAAATTTTCGTTTTTTTGCTATATAATCTGATTGTTTGGTTTTTTTAGTGTATTAGTTGCAGATCAAACAGGTTCATTGCAAAAAGACTCAAATGTCATTCATTACTAGGTTGAAAATATTTATTTATTTTTATTTATTTACTTTACTAGGTGTGAGACCCGTGTATTACACGGGTTTATTAAAAAGAATTAATATCAAATCGAAAAAATTCACCAATTTTTAATGTAATACTTTGTTGGCAAGATTTAATTTTCATTAGAACACAAGTGGAAACAAATGATTTCTATTTATTAGGATAGAAGATCAACATGACATCATATTTGCATTTTTATCCATTAATAGTAACATACTTTCAGTTGTATCACATAATAGGGTCATACTTTCATTTTCATCCTATGATAGCACAACTAAAAAACCATTATGCCCTTTTAAAAAAATTACCATTATGCCCTTGCACTGTTAACATATGAAAATTAATAGTTTTAACATATCTAGGAACATAATTCTAATTTTCAACAAAATAAAAACTTACTTATATTTATGAATGGACACGACATCATATTTGCATATCCCTTAACATCATCATTTGTATCACATAATTACATCATACCATTGTACTTGCGTTTTCAACCGATAACAGTAACATAGTTTTTGTTTTTATATAATAATTGATATATATATATATATATATATATATATATATATATATATATATATATATATATAACTTTATGATCGTTATATATAAATAAGATTTAAAATGATTACCGACTTTGAACAATTTTATTTTAGTTCATTAATAATTAGATAAAAACATAAAAGTTAGAATAATATTTTTGATAGACTCATGATAACAAACACAATCATACAGGGTAGTAGTTTAATGTTATTTTAACAATCCTAAAAATAAGGTCAACAGAACTACATATACGAAAATATGGTGAAAAACTATAGAAACACACTAACGCAAATGAATTAGCTTTGTTAACATGACGTCTAAAAAGTATGCATGAAAGTGAAATACCTGCAATAAAATCTTGCAAGCCATTTAAATATCAACAAATTATATTCATTTATATATCAATAAATTATATTCATAGTTATAATTGAATGCACAAAGCAAATTAAATTCTTGCTAAAAAAATATTGTGAACCATTTATATATCAATAAATTATGTTCATAATTATAACTGACTGCACAAATTAAATTAACTTCTTACTAAAAAAAATCTTGTAAGCCATTTATATATTAACAAATTGTCTTCTAGAAATAATTGTACCATTCTTGTTAATTTTGAAAATTAAAACTCATTTAATTTAATCACTCTCAAAAGTAAAAATGTGGACATTTTTTAGATAAATACACTCAATATAGTCTTACTGATGAAAAGTTCAACGTGGAAGGAGGAAGTTTTTCAATTTAACTGACAGTAAGCAATCCATGAGCAAAAATGCAAATCATATAATTAAAAGGGCTTTTTTTATACTATTTTTTTTAAAGCTGCTTACAGTGCTTCACAAAGTGTCAATGGGATTCAAATAAAAAAATTGTAGTCAAAATAGATTTAAGAGGTTTTTGATATTCGGATGTCATCATCTTATGATTTAGACCATGCAATCAGGTTCATTAAAACTTATTTACAAAAAAAAAAAGGAAACACAATGTAGATCATAATGATTAAAAAACAACCTTTTCATCCATGGCTAATGTTAATGCCTCGTTTATATGTAAAAGTTATTTAGAGGATGCTAAAGGTTATCTCACATCATTGAAAATCAATTTGCAAAAAAGAAAATCCACCACATCTTGATGTATAATAGATTGTCATGAATGGCCACCATGACACCTTCAAACTTTCTCAATTTAAAAAACACATGTGATAAAGAAGAAAAGAACCGAATCATCAATTATTTTCTTCCCTGCATATATGATTATTTGTCAAACTTCTATCTATTTTATCCAAATTAATATCATGGAATTAATTGTTTGGGACTGAGTTATAGATCGAAACATCATGTAGTAAGGAGGGTTTACGTGCTTGTTGTCAGCAATGACAAAGATGGTGTTGGACATCCTATTAAGATGGTGAGATAGTGATGAACAAAGTGAAAGGGGTCAGCTGTTTCTTGTCGGAGAAACAGAGACAAACCAGGAACGAAGATTAGAGATCAGCACATTTGTGGGAGATGATGAAGTAGGAAATGATCCCTTTCTAATGATGGTGAGGCGTTCGTTCCATTCACTTTAAGAAAAAAAAAAGAATCAATTGCCTAGGTCTGCAAGAAGATTTTAAGGACGGACCGTCAAACAAAAAATTGTATAGAGAGTGCCCCAAAAATGAAAACATAAATAATACATCATCTTCCTGATCGAAGTAGGACAACCTGCTGGTGGTTCATCCTTGGGTTAAGTTACAAAAAAAGTTTGAAGTGAGAGCATGGTCTACAAGAATAGTGGCATATTAGTTTATCATCTCTAGCGGACAACACATTCAAAAAGATTGATTGAAAGGATATAACATCACATACAAAAAGATTCAAAAAACAGAGGACAACTGTGGTAGAGATAAATCAGGTAATTGCATATGACAATTGAAATAGAAAAAATTCCATGATTATAAGAAAAACAAAATTCAAAATTTGAAGTTATACTAAAATTAAATCATTATAATAGTCAACATTCCATATATTATACACTAACATTTATTCGAATTCAATGTATTAGTTGTCAAATTGAAAGGCATTAGTAGTTGCAGTCAATTTCCTTTCAATATAGGCTAAAACTAAGGAATATTTAACTGATTATATAAAAATATTAATTAGGTGTCATTATAGGTTAATGACAAGTGGAATATATTAAATAAATAAAAAAATTCAGAAAATGACATGTGTCGAAGTATATGGAAAACATGAGATGTGTCACAAATCATTTTCATTTATTAGGATAGATGGTTTTCCTACTTTTTGTTTGACATTTTGTTAGTTGAGTTATAATTTATTACTTAATGTTAAAATGTTTTGTTGGTTAGTCTATGTTTTATATGTTATAAAAGTGACTTATGGTTGTCTTTACCATGATAATATAGTGTTTTAGATTTGGAAGGGAAATAAATATTTTATGATTTATATAAATTTATGAATTTTGGTAAGATGTAGTTAAATTTTTATAAATTTATGGATATCCATTTTATCTAAAATAGATTTAATGTGTACTGTTTTTTTTAATACCTAAATATTGTCGACGAGTTCCTAGAAAGTTCAAAACATTTAACAAACATAGCATTTAATTTTTTAGTAGCCATTCTTTTTAATAAACTAATTGCAAATCTAAAGTAGTCGGGCGGAGGAACTTTTAAACATGTTATAGGGATATTTATATTGAGGAACTAAAATCTAATTCAACCGTTCTCACAACATTATTGGATTTTAAGCGTATATCAAAATTATTGACTTATATTATGGGTATGAAGAGAATTTTTAATCCTTAAATTAGTTATTCGTTTGGATTAAAGAAAAAGAATACATTATTTTTTAGTTTTACTTACTATATCATTAAATTGGCTATTCTTTTATATAAAAAATATTTTATATTTTTACTTTATTACAGATGAATGAAAACCTTTTATATAAAAATGACATTTTTTTGCTAAACTTTTAACATACAAATTCCCAAAAAAACAGAAATTGTATTAATTATTTTTGTAACATTTATATATTATGTGATACCAAGAAGAATAATGTATTCACAATTAACCTGAATTATATATATATATATATATATATATATATATATATATATATATATATATATATATATATATATATATATATATATATATATATATATATAAACATGTTTTTATTAAACCAAGACGATTTATATATATTATTAAAACAACAATTATTTTTAAATTGAAACTGATTAAACAATTTATTAAATAAATAAAATGGTATTATTACAAAATATGAAGACGTAAAAAACTAAAATGTTGAAGAAAGTACGAACATGCTTTTTAAATTGAACCATATATAATATACACAAAAGATTTTGTATATTTCAAAGTGACAAAATTGCAAATTTGGTCCTTGTGGTATGTCAAAACTAGCATGTTTGGTCCAAAATGAGTTTGGCTTGCAAGGATAGTTCAATAGTTTCTATTTGTTGCGAGTTTAGTCCAATGGCTTAACAGCCATTACCAAGCTCCCGTTAATTTACACATGCCCCTCTCACTTAAGGGTATTTTAGTCCATTCATCTAGCCCCTTTATTATTTTATTATTATTTAGTCCATAAAGAGACTACAACGTCTCTATTCTCGTCTCCAACAATAAGCCCTAACTATCACTCCCTCTCTGATTTCATCTTCTCCATCGATCACCCCCTGTGATTTCATCTTCTCCATCGACAATGGTGATGTGCTTCTGCAAAAAGTGGGCGATAGTTCGGACATCGTGGACAAATAACAACCCAGGGCGCCGATTTTGGGGATGTCCTGACCCGGTAAGTATGTTACACTTTATTTTGACGACTGCTCCCTGATGATCTAATGTTTCTTTCTTCTATTTTTCAAGAATTCATCATGTGGGTTTATTGGGTGGCATGATGAACCCATGTGTGCTCGTTCCAAAGTTATAATACCAGGGCTGCTTGGGACAATCAATAAGCTACGAAAAGCAATGGATGATATAAAAGAACAAGCAAGCAAGCATGAAAAAGCAATGGAGAAGATCAAAGAAGAAGAAACTATGTTGAGGTATTACCTAGTCTATAGTTGGATTTTTTGTTGTTGTTATGTTGGTGTTCTTTTTGTAAGTCCACATGTTGATTGTGGTTATCTTTTGTAATAGGATAGGGGTACATGTGTCTGGTTTAAGTAGTTTTTTGCTAATGTGGAACATTGTTGTAATGCAAAGTAATGGTAATGAAAATTTGGTATCTATTGACCAATTATGGATTTGTTCTATTGTTCATACATAACCTTCTAAAGATAACATATAATGCATCAATATGTGGTTAACACAAAAGCATACTGAAGACATAATACCTATTACCATCTTCAAAATACATGTCATAAGTTAATTGAAAACAAAGTTATTGCAACAAAAGACATCCTGCATCTAGGAATAAACCCAAACTTGTTCAATACAGTCAAACCAAAAGATAAAACCAACATAGACCATCAAGTCCCCCCCTAACCTTTGCATGTCCTGGAGTTGTGCCCTTTGTTTCCACACTTACTATAAGTCACACTAACAAACTTTCTTGTTAGTTTCCCACTACCATGTGGACCATGACCATGAATCTCACTGGGACCAACATTTGACCTTTGACTCTGACTTTGACTCTTGCTTTGACTTTTTTCCTCCATGGATTGCCTTCTCTTCCTCTTGGGTCTCCCAGGTTGATTACCCATGCCCCTCTCACTTAAGGGTATTTCCAAGTTTGTAGCCAGTGCACCTTGTGTACATAAGTCTGGAGCTCGTGTACACACTCACCATGATCTGCGTTGTTATACAACACATAAATCACATGTCTGCAAGGGATACCTGTTAATTCCCATTTGCTGCAGCTGCATACCCTTTCATGCATATCAACAACATGTTGATCATTCCATGGGCCTTTGACTAGGTATTTTTCATCACCACACCATTATGCAATGTACTGAGTAGCAGCTGCTTCATTCTTCTCCATGATCTTTGTTGCTGTTGGGGTGAGTGGGCCTACACACTTTTGTTGCACCTTGAGGACATTGCATATCCTCTTCATCATATATTCCCTAATAAACTCCATGTAGCTAATAATTGGTTTGTCTCTCCCATCAACCAGCTTGCCATTAAACACCTCACAAAGGTTGTTTAACAGCATGCCTGTGGTTGCTCTCCCTGTATATAAAAGGGTAAAAGTGTCATATTGTTGTGTAAAGGGTAAAATGGTCAAAGGGTAAAATGGTAAAAGGGTAAAAGGGTCATAATAGCTTACCTGTGAAATGGCTTTTTGCCCAATGTTGTGGTGGTATTGACTTCAACCATTCATATGCTGATTTGTCATATAAACTGAATTGGTGCATGTAATGGTTAAACTTTGGCACTGTTGTAGCTGTGGCACAATCCCAAAGGTGATCTTTATAATCCTTAGTTCTCCATTGTTTCTTCATGTTCTCATGTATATGTCTGAGACAGAACCTATGCTCAGCACATGGGAACAGTTGACTAACTGCTTGTAGCAAACCCTGGCAACAAATTACACATGATTAAAAAATAAACATTAAAAATAATAAATAAAAAACCATTACCTTTTGTCTGTCACTAACGAAAGTGAAATTAGACATAGCATGTAGATCCAAGTCATCACCAAGACATTCAAGGAACCAATTCCAAGATTCACAATTTTCAATCTTTACAATTACATATGCAAGTGGGTATATGCCATTGTTGGAATCTAATCCAACTGCAGTTAAGATTTGGCCTGGATAAGGGCCTTTCATATGAGCCCCATCTAGCCCCAAGAAATCTCTTAAACAAGCTTTGAATCCCTTATTCATCCCCCTAGACAAACATAGATTCTTTTAAAACATCTTGAAGTGCAATTTACCAAATTAGATTCTGAAACATCTCCAAGTTCTAATTTGACTGTGGTATCAGGATTGGTTGACTGCAACTCAAGGATATAGTCTCTCAGAACTTCATACTGTTTTTTGTAATCACCCACTACAATCTTTTTTGCATCTGCTTTAGCTCTAAAAACTTTATGAATTGAGAAACCCACTCCATACTTCTTCTGTAATTGTTCTTGGAGAGCTTTAACTGGGATAGTAGGGTTGGATTCTACTTGATCCATGATTTGTTTGGACATAAACTTTGTTGTTGCAGCTCTCACCTTCCTTGTATTCATACAAGTGTGTTTGTCTTCATATGTTTTAATGTACCAGCTGCTTGCATCTGAAGACCTCGAGGCATGTAACATCCAAGGACAAGAAGAATCTGCTTTTTCCTGACTTGTCCCACCTTGTTTGTCCTTTTCTTTACTTTTCCCTTTCCTTTTTTCAGCTTGGGTAGGTCCACTAACTACATCATTATTAAATGCCACAACTCCATTACATATGGCCCTCAATCTGGATTTGTCATTTTTTTTAAATGCAATATTTTTTTTGTTTCCAATGCATGCATTTTGATTTTCTCTTTCAACTCCTGCTTACTGTTATACTTTTGACCTATTTTAAAATGACACTTATGAACCTCACCTAAAGAACAACTTTTTTCCTTACTTAGTTGTTTCAAAACTGCTCTTCTCTTTCTGTCCTGATCAGAATCCTCATCCACGGAATCAAAAGCAACATTGTCAATGACATCTAACTCATCTACTTCTTCATCACTCTCATGTTGTATAGGATTCCTAGCCCTTTTATCCAAGAACTCTACTTTTGTATCAATGCTCATGTTAAAATCCCTCATATCAACTTCAACATCTTCAATTACATTATCTTCATCCACCCAATAATCATTATCATCACTATCATCTTCCTGCTTTGTTTCACTTCTTTCTTTACTTTCAACCTCACTTACATTTTCTTTTCCACTACTATCCATGTTAGACTGAGGTTGGTTTTCACTTCCATCTTGGACAAAAGCATCAGTTTGATAGTCAAAATCCCAAAAGTCATTCATCTAAGCTTGGTTTACCTCATCCATCTGAGCTTGGTTTTCTTCATCTATCCGAGCTTGGTTTTCTTCATCCATCTGAGGTTCATTGACATCATGCATGTCAGTGCCATTGACTCCATCAACATTGCTTCGTAGTATTTGTTGGTAGAGTCCAATATCAAAATCAGTAGCTTCCTCAACAAAGTCTTTGGCTATCTGCTCAATCTCACCAATATCATCAAAGTATATTTTCTTACTGCAAGATGCTATCACTCCATCCTTGCTCATAACCCTTCTCCTATTATATCCAGGTGACAAGGATACGACTTGAACTATTTCATTGACTTGGATTTTAGGTTGGTTTGCTTGAGTGGGCACCACATCAACTAAATTATCAGTAGGTGTAGTCATCACAGGTGTTTCCTTTGATTGGTCATCAGGAGCTTCATTAATATGTTGCACATCCTCCTGTGCTTCATCTAACTGTACAAGGGTAACCTCGGTAACAAGCTTAGGATTCAAGAAATAGGTGAGTAGTCTTGTTTCACCATGTTCTGTGTATACCTTCATCACTTTGTGCTCACTGACATATTGAGAAAAGTTTGCAACATCTTGATCATTTCCTAAAGGACGAAGACCAAAGTGGAAGTCTCCACCAGGCACAAGAAAATGGTAGTATATAATAGGAGGAACCCCATATCTAAAACCCTTCATGATTGCATCGAGCTCATGAACTGAAAACTCATCTATATCTACCATGTCAACATAGTTTACAGTTCCATCAATGTAACGGACATCAGGGTACTTGGTGAACTCACCTCCATGGTACAACATAATGGTAAACAATGTTGCGTGTCCATCTTCAAAACAAGAAAAAAAACACCTCAGTTAAAAAAAAATCAAGAAATCAAAAGATGAAAAAGGGCAAATTATGTACCATAAACAACCTTGGGACTGAAGGGTGTGTTTAACAATCTTACGTGCCACATTGGTATGTTCATCCACCGGTAATCTCTACAAATCGCAGCTTAACTAACAGAACTGATTTTGTGTCTAGGGCTTTTATTGATCTTGGTTAAACAACGACAATCTACTTTATTAAGGAGACGAACTGCTTTTATTGAGCTTTAGCGGGAATGGTTAAAGGGATGAATGGACTAAAATACCCTTAAGTGAGACGGGATTGGGTAAATTAATGGGAGCTTCGGCTATTAAGCCATTGGACTAAACTTGCAACAAATAGAAACTATTGGACCATCCTTGCAAGCCAAACCCATTTTGGACCAAACATGCTAGTTTTGACATACCACAGGGACCAAATTTGCAATTTTGTCTTTCAAAGTAAAAAAGAAGAAGGAAAAGTAATGATTTGACAAAAGTTGTTTTATAACATCTATCATTATTGGTAAATGCTCACATGATTTGCTTCATCCATCAAGCTGCGCAAGTTCAGTATCACAAAAGCTGTCTAATATAATTGAGCAATTTCATAACAACTGAAAATATGAGCATCAAAATCCATAAAAGTGACACCAAAACAAAAAAAAAAACAAAAAAGAAACTAAAATTCAAACCAAAAAAGCAACCGAAAAGGACTGCTAAACCATAAAACTGTTCTAGAAGAACACACGACCATAAAAAGATGAGATTGTCCGTGATAGATCGAAAGCAAATTATTCGTTATTCAGGAAAACTTAACTAATCTACGAAATGAAATTATTCGCCGCCAGCTGCATCGCGAGGGTAGCCTGCTAGTGTGTGTGTGTCTATATATATATATATATATATATATATATATATATATATCTATATATATATATATATATATATATATATATATATATATATATATATATATATATATATAGGGAAGGTTATATGGAAACAAAAAAAGCCAAAAAATCATAAAAATGTATAAAAAAAATACTTAAAGATCACAAAACTTGTTTTTGAGTTTATATATGAAAAAATCGTAGGTTTTTATAAAAATAGTTGAAAAAAAACAAAAAACCGAATCTTTTATTATTTATTATTATTTTTTTAATTTTTTTTCCAATTTTTTTTCCAATTTTTTTTCACCGAATTTGAAGAAAAAACTGCGATTTTTTCATTTATAAAGTCAAAAAAAAAAGTTTTGTGATCTCTAAGTATTTTTTAATGCATTTTTATGATTTTTAGGGTTTTTGTTTTCCATAGAACCTAAACCTATATATATATATATATATATATATATATATATATATATATATATACGTGTGTGTGTGTGCGTGTGTGTGTTAGGGGTCAAGATCCTGAAACCTATCCATGATCCCGGATCTTAAGGAGTCTCATGATCCTGAACATCACCATTATTATTTCCTAACAAGTTTAACGACTATATTTCTTATTTATTTCTCACATGTTTAGAAATGGTCAAAATAAGAGTCATTCTTAACAAACAAATGTTCCAGTCGGGCTTAAGGCCCAGAAATACAAAGTCAAAGCATGTGCAAATACCAGCTCAGCAGGATCCCGAAAATATCGGACGTATAGTTACATAACCTAGACTATATATACACCTATAAAACATACACAACTGTCACAATCTTTTGACACCTTTTAAAACTAGAGCTAGGAAAACCCTTTTATTCGCAACTGTCATCATTTGTGTAATTTACGTTCAAATCAATAAGATCATTCAAGGTAGGTGATCATTATCACCTCCCAAGGATTTATGTCGGAAATCCTAGCAAGGATGAAGGGCTTTCGTCGTAAACCACTTGTGTTATTTTTATCTCAATTCAGTACTCACGTTATTCATAATACCACAACCTCTCATGAATCTTGGTTGATCTTTGTTTGATCGATTATTGACTAAAACAATTTGGTGCCCACCATGGGGCCTTGGTGTTTATAATCTTCAAAAACGCATGTCTACCCAACCAATTTTATATTCTTCCTTTATTCCTCCCATTTCCTCAAATAATCTTCCACCACCTCCAAACACACCTCCCGGTCATAGGAAAACTCCGGATACCTCTAAAAAGATCACCTCTCCGATCATTAGCCATGGGAATCCAGGATCCCTGGGATTCCAGGATCCTAATGTTTTGATCTTTAATAGCAAACTCTTCTCCATGGTAAAGATTGTATAGCAACAACCAAATCAACAACAGAAGGAAAATAGAACATTTCTTAAAAAAAATGCAAAAAATAAAAGTAGAGTTGCATAAACCGCATGAAATAACACCTTCGATTTTGCATCCCTAGATCCTCGATTTCGACAGCACAAGATCCTTAGGGAACCGCCGAGATATTATAACCTCGGCGCCTGCTGCTGCTTCAACTTGGGTAGCAATCACAAATAATCAAACCCATGTAATGTAGGATCCTAACAAAACCTTCACTACCCTTAAAAACTAAGATACTGTTAACTTACCAAATAATAATGCATTTAATACTAAATCTCAGGATCTTGATGCAAGTATAAGTTCTATCATAGCTAGGGAACTTCAACAACTGAGACAGATGATCACGTGTGACAACCGTCACTTTCTGGTCAAGTAAAAGTCAAAGAAAGTCAACAAATCAAACTGGTCAACTCAACTAGTGCTAATATGTTAGAGATTACTTTATGTTTACTAATGTGTAACTCTAAATCTTAATGCAAAGTAACACTTGAAAGTTTTAAATGTTCAAAATTCTAAACCCTAACCAGATTGAGGGAAGTAACAACTTTATAAAACACTATTACGTGCCCTTCAGGGTGTATAACACTCAAAATGGGATGTAGCTAAGCCTACGATCTTTGATCTAGGAAGAAAAACATTAACAAAGACCCCCAACAAAGTATCTCTCAATCTCTCCCATTGTATCTATATCTCTCCCAAATCTCTCCAAGCATGTAAAATCTCTCCAATTATGTGAAATCTCTCCCAAATCTCTCCAAGTATGTGAAATCTCTCCCAAATCTCTCCAAGTATGTGAAATCTATCCTAAATCATTCCTAGTAGGTGAAATCTCTCCCAAATCTCTCCAAGTATGTGAAATCTCTCCAAGTATGTGAAATGTCTCCCAAATCTCTCCAAACATGTGAAATCTCTCCTAAATCTCTCCAAACATGTGAAATCTCTCCCAAATCTCTCTATGTACCTTCCTCAGTCGAAAACAGCCCAAAACCAAAGGAGAACTCCCAAAAGAACCCTTTTAGTCCGGAAACCTCCTAATCTGGAACCCTCCTGGTCTGGAACCCTCTTAGTCCGGAACCATCTTGGTCCGGAACTAGACAATTTCGCATCCCCCCTAAGCTTCAGACTCCTTCACTTCGGAAAGTGACTTCAGAACTCCTTGCTTCGGACCATCTCGCAGACGACAGGAGGACTTCACCCGGACAAGCCTCGCACCTCGGAAGCCATGAATCCACTCCGGAAGTTATTGAACCGCTCCGAAATAGTAGAATAGACTTCGGAAAATACACCTTTCACTCCGGAATGGTGATTTTGACTCCGGAACCCTCGCAGGTTCGCATTCTTCTCCCTGTTTTCGACCACTTTTGCGTTTTAAGCCCGTATTTCACGATTTTGACGTGGGATTTTCACCCAAACTCATATTTTGACATATAAGACCTATATATTCATAATTTAAACACATTTTAAGGGAAATCTTTGTCTAAGAATAATATCTAGTGAGTAAGATATTGAGGTGGAGTGTTGACTTTGGCTTAAAGTTATGACACAAGCTATCCTCCACACCGACTCCATGACCATCCTAAGTCACTATTCATCCCTACCTACCATCTTTCTCTAGCATATGATCTTAAACAAGGGCTAGAAATTCTTACCTCTCCTCCCACGTTACTCGCACTTTCACCAAGAAGCAAACCTATTTCTCTCTCTCACCTTCTCTCACTAAACTCAAAATTGAAGGTCGTTCTTGAGCATTCTCCTCCAATTTTGGTAAGTAACTTCATCCTACACTTGATTATCTTACATCCTTTCACTCAAATCATGGTTTCCTTACACAAATATCATCATATTTGTTGATATAATCTTCAAATCTTCAAGCATCTCCCAAGTGTTCTTGACTTGGAAACTTCTTCTCTTCACCATCCATCCTAAGAGATCACTCAAGGTGAGTTCATAGCCCCACATTTTCATATCTTCTTCAAGTTTTCGGGGGAGAATACATGTTAAATTACCAAAAACTTAACAAAACTCAAACATCAACTTTCCATAGAAAAGTTGAGTTCCATTCACGGACTGTTTTGACGGACTTAAACTTAAAATCTTTCAAAACTGTTTAATATATAAATAGTTTAGGTTCATACCTTTAAAATGACTACTTTCATATATTCACACGATTTTTCTACAAATTAAGGTGATTTTTACAAAAAATGTCTATCACTGTAGCTATGAATTCGGACCAGTATGTGAATACGAATGTTTTCACACTAGTTAGAGACTTATAAAAATCATAATAAAATTTATGAACAAACTAGACACGTTTTCTAAACTCTCAGAGTTTATGGATTCAGTTTTTGACTTCGTATGATTTTTGCGTGATTTTTCTAAAACAGTGCAGAAATGTTAAAAATGAATTAAGAGTTTACAACTTTCATAACACTTTGTAAACATGTTGAGCAAAGTGTTAATCTTTGATGACTTCATATTTTACATGTGTTTTCAGTTGTGTATAATTATATAACAGAAAATATTCACTGATTTGTAAGAGTCATTTATCATTACAAATAATCAAGATGAGGCATGATAAACATAGTTATGTTTTCGCTATACATTCGACTCACACAGAAAAGGTTTCATTTACATTACAAACAATTATGATAAACTACAATAGAATTAGTTTATGTTTCATATGCATTACAAACAATTATGATAACCTATAATAGGTATAGTTTATGTTTTATTTACATTTCTAACTCATTAAAAAAAGGTTTTTAGTTCATATAAATGGGGTACGAATACAAAGTACCGAGTTTATAAAAAAAAGGGTACGTTACAAAGTACCGGATTTTCAGTTCATATAAATGGGATACGAATACAAAGTATCGGGTTCATACAAAAAGGGGTACATAAGAAAGTACTGGGTTTTCATATAAATGGGGTACGAATACAAAGTATCGGGTTTATACAAAAAGGGGTACATTACAAAGTATCAGGTTTTCATATAAATAGGGTACGAATACAAAGTACCGAGTTTATACAAAAAGGGCTACATTACAAAGTACTGGTTTTTCTTTCAACTAAATGAGTTTATGTCGATCAACTATATTTAATCCGAGCCTTACCATAGCATAATCATACATAAGAAACTCGCTCGGACATTCGGGTCCGACTATTCATGGCGAGATAATGGACAATAGTAACAAAGTCCGAAGCAGGATGTATCAAGGATTCAACACATCTACAGCGGACAAGAAAACCTTGGGAATACCCAAAGGCAATAAATCTCTACAACTAAACTTAGGATAATCATATCATGAGCATAATACAGATAACCCAATTCCTTAGGTACGCGAAGAGACCGAGCACTATATGCATCACACTAATAATTAATAAACAAATACAACCTAGTGAGTTAGTAATTACACTACTACTAATTCATAAGTCTATTGTACATAGAACTCTGTTATGAAACGTATTCTCTAATACTGTAAAAGCCAGAACATGATACGCTTAGAACTAAGATAACTTAGTTAAATAACTCACGACGTATAAGCCCTTTATTAAAGACTCGTTATCATCTCACTTTTTTAAACATCATGGTTGAAAGGTGCCTTCTTTGTGGACCTATTAGGTACGATCATACCAGCACCAATGCACCGGATCCCATCAGAACTCCGCAGTTAAGTGTGAATGGACAAGAATAGTAGTAAGATGTACAAACTTAACAGTCGTACGAACCCTACTTCTACCTACTACCATAACTCTATCTCAGGAATGTTGGCAGAAACATTAAGAATAGCATAGGAAAGGGCGAAATTCATATATGTATATATATAAATTGTAAGAATATCACTAATAGTGACCATCATTACTCATGAGACCATTTCTCGCCATACGACAGGATTATATTGTCACCGGGAGGTAACCAGCCAACAAGCAAGGAGCCAATCTTGTAGATAGACTCTACTACTTTCCAAGCTGTAGTCATGGCAGTCGTGTCAGCCGTCATGGCACAACTGAATGCTAACAACGCCAGCGAAGTAGGAGGTAGTGTCGACAATACTAACCGCAGTAACAATCAAGTGCACCAGCGGGTGCCTACCAACGAAGACGCCTCAGATCACAAGCCAAAAAGCAAGAAACGAAAGTTTTAGGACAAAAAGAAGTGCACTCTAACTTAAAAACTCGCTAAAAGACAACAATCCGTGGCTGCCCCTACAATTACAACAGAAATCATGACACATACCTCGACATTAGCCACAACACCTTTCACTCAAGCACCAGCCAGACGATATGTTGGAACACTCCAAAAGTGTAACAAGTGTAGCTACCACCACAATGGGGTTTACGGGGTGCTGTGATGTAAAAACTGCAACAAGAAAGGGCATATTGCCTGCTTGTGCAGGACTCAGCCCCGACACATCGCTTCAACCACCAATTCCGGCATGAGCATAACATGCTACCTATGTGGTGAAATGGGACACTTCAAGAGGGACTGTTCAGCTGAAACGAATGATAGAGGAGCAGGAGGAGTGTGACAACTAAACCTATAGGAGCAACAAGAAACCTTTTAGGACTTTTAGGATTGTTTCAAAAACAAGAATAGTTATGTATTGTACGTTTGTATGGTTTTAGTATGTTTGCTAAAATTACTGTCTATCAAGAAGTAGTTAAAATATTCTCTCGTTTAATCATATCAAAACACTTATATATGAACTCTGATAACTTGATGTATACATCAGGGTTACTTATAATTAAAATATTACAGACTTAAAGTGAATAATTCCATCCTAATTCCTGTTCCATATCTAGTAGTGGGGTTAGAGTAGAGCAACTCACTCGACAGTTTCATTCGTACCAAATTTATATGACTTGCATATACCGATCGATCATAGAGAGATCTATCGGGGATCATGATATAAAGTATCATTACTAACTATCTGAACACTCATACTACCAGTACTGGCTACTATGGTATGAATCATTTGTAGTAACAATAACATCGATCAAAACGGAACACACTGACAAGAAACACAGGATGCACTATCACTCTAACGAATACCTCTTATGAATACAACTTAACACATGTATCATCGAGAAAATATGATGTCTTCATTCGATATGGGTTGGTTTGGATCATCACCTTATCAATCACATATGTTACGAGAAGACCCTTCACCTAACCAGCTGAATATTGAAACCCTCGTCTCTCATAACACTAAATCTGACTTTGACCCTCGGGTCATCCTTCATTGCGAAACCCCAAAGCACTCTCTGGAGGTGTGTTATACATTCCAAAACCTTTTCAAAGTTTTCCTAGTAGACCCTTCGAGAATAGCACTCGTATAACAAATCAAGATCAAGCCTGGAGACGTGGGACGAATATGGATAACCGATCACTACTACGTGTATACACTAGTACAAAAATGACCTACGGTCACACTTTCCGAAAAACGGCCTGTGACACTTTTTCTTAAAAGTGTGGCCAAAGGTCACTAAAAAAATTTAGAGACTTTTTTTGGATACATTTAAATTAGATTGTGTGGCCATTATATAGACAATCAACACTTTTACCACACTTAATTATACCAAATGTGACAAATATTAGTCACACTCGAACACTTAGATCATAGGTCACAATCAGCCACATGTATCGATTAAGATTGTCATACTTTTTTTTATGAGTGACAGTAGATAAAAGTATCGTCACATGAGTTAGTTCTCTGTGTGTCTATAACCTGGTGCCTTTTTAGCCACATAACAGACAAAGTAGCTAAAAGGTGATACATATGGTCACACTAACTATTTGTCCGTCCATAGGGCAGTTATGTACTAGTTGTATTTAGTTTACGCAAGAAATTAAAAGAAGTTAGTATTGGTTACTTATAGTCATGTACCTTTTATTATGCGTGTCAAAATATTATGAATTGGCTTTAAGAATAAAAAAATATTGTATGTGTAGGTAGCATTTAGTTACGTTTACAACTATTATATGTGTCTATATGTAAATATAGTCATAAAAGAAAAATAATGTCTTATCGTTATAATTAGGGGTCGTTCATTGAATATGTTACTTATGGTCATGTACCTTTTATTTTGTGTGTCAAAATATTATGAATTGGCTTTAAAAAGAAACAAACAGTGTGTGTAGGTACCATTTAGTTACGTTTACAACTATTATATGTGTCTATATGTAAATATAGTCATAAAAGAAAAAATAATGTCGTATTGAATAAGAGTTATAAGAAAGGACCAAATTGCCCTTTTTGTCATCTATTATTTTAATTGCACCAGCTAATACACCATTAAAAATGAAAAGAATACAACTTATTTTAACAGAATATTATGATAAATAAATGAAATGAATGCAACATAACTTATTTAACATTGCATAACGAAAGTACATTGCTATTACATGCGATTTATGTTATAACATGTGTAACAATATAACAATAAAAAACCAAAAAAAATATCTTTGAGTTATAACAATATTACACCATAATAGTTTGATGGTATAATATGGTAAAAAGATATTAAGTAAAGTACATCATCATTTTTTTGTCATTTTCTTATTCTCCACATAACGATATGCTCAAGTTTTGGCCTTTCCCTTCTACAAACAAAAAATAAAAATCATTAAGTGTTAAAAGAAGGAAAAATATTATGGCTACAAATGTAATTCATGACATTAAGAAACACGTACCGTACGTATAAGAATACCGTGACAATCAGTACGAAAATAATCATTTTCCTTCTGCAAGTCAAGTGTGTCTACACGTGGCAATATGTTATCATTATGAGGAACAATAGTACTAAATTCTTCATCTATATCTTCATATATATCTCTATAATTTTTGGGAGGTGTCTTAAACACAATAGACATTTTTCGATCGAGTGGGTCTGTCACGTAAAATAATTGTTGTGCTTGTGAGGCCAATATGAAGGGATCACCTTTATGGCCTAATATTTTTATTTCAACTAGTGCGTACCCCAATTTATCCCTTTTTACCCCATTCCTATTGTCAACCCAGTCACACATGAAAATTAGAATTCTTTGAAAATGATAATCTAGTACGCATATCTCTTGTAAAACACAATAATAAGTGTTTTTGGCACGTGTTACAACTTCTTTACTGATGTGTGTGTTAGTTGCAATAACACTAACCCCACTGTTTTGGTAAACTTTACCTTCACGAGCTTTTGTACGAAAAGTATATCCATTAATAGTGTATACATCGTATTTAGTAATGTTCTTATTGGGTCCATGTGAAATCCATCTCATTGTCTCTGTTATACTTTCTCTACAGGCCCCTAACTCTCTCTCTACCTGAATTGTAAATAGATTATGAATTTAATAAATCAAAACAAAAATAACAAAGAACACAACATATTTGAAAAGAATATACCTTCTTTCGTAACCAGTGACAAAATGTTTTACTATGCTCTTGTTCTAGATGTGCCTTTCGTTTAGTAGCGTGTAGATGTTCCAAAAATTCCATATGTCGTCTGTCAATATGTTAATGTTAATATTATAACAAAATAAAACATACATGTAAAAAACCTTACTTGATATACGGGAGTACTTCAGATGTATTTTGCAATACAAAGAAACGTGCTTTGCTGAATAGTTCTGCAGAAACTTATACCGATTTATCAGCTGATAGAGGAGTACCGTCCGTAATAGAGCTACTATCTACACCTTTATGAATTCCACATTTGTTATGATTGTCAGTTGGAATACCAAGAATATCCATCTTTTTAAGGTATTGACTACAAAACTCAATTGTCTCTTCTGCAACATTCTCTTCTGCAATGCATCCTTCTGGTCTATTTTTGTTTCTCATGTGCCCTTTAATAACCTTCATAAACCTTTCAAATGGGTACATCCATCTAAAGAGTATTGGACCACATAATTTTACTTCCCTAGTTAGATGAACGGTTAAATGAATCATCACATCAAAAAATGATGGTGGAAAGCATTTCTCTAGAAGACATAAGGTTACACATAACTCATTTTTCAACTTATCGAGCTCATCCGCTGTGATTTCTTTGCTACATATTGATTTGAAAAAGAAACAAAACCTTGCAATAGCAAATCTGGTGAGTGGATACATAATAGATCGAATTGCTATGGGCAAAAATTATTGCATGAGCATGTGATAGTCATGTGATTTTAGTCCGATCAACTTCCTATCCTTTAGACTCACCAAACTAGAAAAATTAGAACAATACCCTTGAGGAACCCTTAAGTTGTATAAAGTCTCACATAATTTGCCTTTTTCCTCTTTTGTCAATGTACAACCTACTGTGGGAAGTGTTGTGTGGTTCCTTTCTACTGAGGATACAACTCTGGTTTGAAACAATAATGAACCAAATCCAATCGAGCTTTATAACCTTCTTTCGTCTTCCCGGGAACGTTCAACACAATTCCTGTTAAACTCTCGCTCACGTTTTTTCCACATGCATAAAATCTATACAATATGGAACCAAATTGTCGGGCCAATACCTTAGTTGTCTATACCATATATTGAATTTCTTCCAGTATGTATTATTTTACTGGCCTACATCGGAAGTACCCACTTGGTGTGATTTTCTCTTTTTTTTATTAATCTTCCCACATTTTCCACTTGTAGATTTTGGATTTCTTTCTCCTTGCCCTTATTAACCTTTCCCTATTTATTAATTATAAATTTCACCCTGTTATATATTTCCTCCCCATTCATAGGTTTTGGAGAGGGTGAGAACTCTTGTTGTTCATTGAACGCCTTCTTTTGTCTTCTGAACGGGTGATCATACGATAGAAATCTTCTATGACCAGCATAACTCTGCTTATTCGATTTAGGGAGTCTAATGCAGTGTGTCTCTTCACCACACACAACACAACCTTGAAAGCCGATGTATGGGCAACCACTTAATGTACCTAGAGCAGGATAATCATTAATAGTCCATAACACAACTGCACGTAGTTTAAAGTGCTCTTGTCATATGCATCGTATGTTTCAACCCCAATATCAAATAATAATTGCAGATCATCAATAAAAGGTGCTAGGAACACATCAATATCGTTTCGTGGTGTTCCCGAAATCAATAACGAAAGCATGATGAACTTTCTCTTCATACACAACCATGGCGGAAGGTTGTTAATGACAATTAAAACAGGTCAAACACTATGATTCCTATTTCCTCTGTTCACATCGACCCTGTCAGCCGAAATGCCTACCCGCAAATTTCTTGGTTCGCTAGCAAAATCAGGATATTTGTCATCAATGGCAGCCCATGGTGGTGAATCAGCTGGTTGACTTAAAACGCCAATATCCACATTTCTTTCTGTTGCGTGCCATGTTAAATCTTTTGTAGTAGTCTTAGACTGAAAAAGACGCTTTAAGCGCGGAATAATTGGAAAGTACCACAAAATTTTTGTAGGAATATTGTTGTAAATTTTATTTTTTTGTTCATCAACCTTCCATCTTGATTTACTACAAGTAGGACATGCTGCCAAGTCTGTGTATTCATTTCTATAAAGTATACAATTGTTGACACATGCATGTATCTTATGATGGGTTTTAGCCATAAGAACTTTCCTATGTGCGCATGCAAAACCCTAATGCTTGGATCTAGGCTTTCTTATTAAACATGCTTTGAATCCAAGACTTCTAATGACTATTTAGGTGTAATAACAATATTGAAACAGATCTAGAATCATACCTTTGAATTCCTTGTTGATCTTGTTGTCTTGGAGCTTCTAGAGTCACAATTGTCACTCCTCTAATGGCTTAAAAACACCAAATAGCAAGGAGGATGATTTGGGAGAGAGGAGAGGGGAGGAATTCGGCCAGGGCTTCTCTACTTTTGGTGAAGTCCCGATTTCCTTATGCCATAGGGTCTATTTATACTTGTAGACTCCTTAAGGGTTACAACCTAAACCCTAATTGGATAATCTTCTCTTAAAGCTATCCAAATCCATTCCTTAGATAACCCCTTGGACGATTTGAAGCAATCCTTAGCTTTTAGAATCCGTCCAATGCATATCAATATGGATTTACAGTCTAAAGTTTAACAATCAAACAATTGATAGTTTATACCCTTTTATTTAATTAATCTCTTTAAGTCACCAAATTAATTCCAATTAATTCTATGACTTATATTAATCAAATAACAATATATTATTCTTTATATTATTCCCATAATATATTAATAATATTTACTCTCTCTTAATAAATCATCCTATCAAGTTGCTATGGTGAAGGCAACCCAAAAGGACCATGCACAACCGGGTCAAATACTTGCCTAATATAGTTGTAGCCGTAGACACTATTCCAACAGTCTCCCACTTGGATACGTCTAATAACTATATGCACAAGTACAATTTGGTTTGCAATCAAAGCTCTCAAAGACGCTGTCAAACTTTGATCTAATCAATCTTGTCCTTTAGATAAGGGATCGTACAGTCCACTGTTAGATATCATGCTGACAATCCTATGGAATGGTTAGTCAAGCATTTAGGTTTCTCGATCTCTGATTTATTTGAGATAGAACTTAATTGAACACATCAATTCAGTTCTGACCGGGCCCGGCACATAAGTCAAATCAAATCATCGAGTGGCCGAGATATCGCTTTCACCTTCTTAGATAAAAGTTATAGATAAACTTCGACTTATATGCATTTACTTATTCATTAACCAACTATACACAACAATGCGTTTTATAACACCGAGTTACTGATGCGTTTTCGCATTATCAATGTACAATCAATTAACAAATAACAAACCATATATCTCGGTTTTAAGACTATATGATATTATCGTCTTGCGATCACCCTTTTATATCATATTCCATAAGGTGATTCCAGCAAGCACGGGTTTGTTCCAATGCTCAAAACTAGTTCATAAGAACTCATGAACGTTGCAGCAACCCTTTGCTATGTCTAACACCATTTAGACAATCTACACACCAATTCATGACAATCTTCATTCATATCTAATTCCAACATATGAACGATTGTGGACAATTTTGAACAATTCGATTATTCCTAATAAACTCAATTATTCTGGAAGTCAAAACATGCAAAGTGAAAGAATAGTTAAACAATTAACGTAAGATAGTAACATTACTCATAAATAAAACTCCTTTATTTAATCATCAAATGTTAATTACATTTATCTATTACACATTTCTAATGCTATCTAATCTATGCTAATATCATCCTTCAGCCCAATACTCCTAGCATGCTGCAAGTGCTTAACCCTACTCAGTCCTTTCGTAAGCGGATCTGCTGGGTTATCTTCTGATGATATCCTCTTCACTACGAGTTGTCCTTCTTCCACACGTTGTCTAATGAAGTGATATTTTCTGTCGATATGTCTTGATCTACCATGATCCCTCGATTCCTTGGTCAAGGCAACCGCTCCTTCGTTATCACATAAAATCTCCATGGGCTCCTTTATGGCAGGTACAACTCCAAGATCACCGATGAAGTTCTTTAGCCATATTGCCTCCTTCGATGCTTCGCTCGCTGCAATGTACTCTGATTCACACGTTGAATCAGCTAAGGTTTCCTGCTTAGAACTCTTCCATGTCACTGCTCCTCCATTTAGGGTAAAGACCCAGCCCAACTGCGAACGGTAGTTGTCCCTGTCGGTCTGAAAACTGGCGTCACTATACCCTCGCGCCTTCAAGTCATCACTCCCTCCGAGGACTAAGAACCATTCCTTCGTCCTCCGAAGGTACTTAAGGATATTCTTCATCGCAATCCAATGTGCTCTGCCAGGATTCCCTTGATATCTGCTAACCATGCTCAAAGCGAAGGCTACATCAGGGTGAGTACAAGTCATAGCGTACATGATTGAGGCAACTGCGGAAGCGTATGGTACTCGGCTCATTTCTGCTATCTCAGCTTCGGTACTCGGACTTTGAGTCTTACTCAACTTGTCATTACTTTGTATCGGTAATTCTCCCTTCTTCGAGTTCTCCATACTAAAACGTTTTAGTACCTTCTCTAAGTAAGTATTCTGACTAAGTCCAATTAGTCTCTTACTTCTCTCTCTTACTATCCTTATTCCCAAAATGTAAGAAGCCTCTCCGAGGTCCTTCATAGCGAACCACTTCCCGAGCCAGGACTTAACCTCCTGCAGAGTCGGGATGTCATTTCCTATGAGTAATATGTCATCAACATATAGAACGAGGAAGCTTACTATACTCCCACTGGCTTTGACATATACACATGATTCGTCTTCGCTTCGTACAAATCCAAACTTTTTGACTTTCTCATCGAAGCAAAGATTCCATCTGCGAGATGCTTGCTTAAGTCCATAAATGGACTTCTCAAGCTTACACACTCTATTCGGATACTTCGGATCCACAAACCCCTCTGGCTGAGCCATGTAAACATCCTCAGCCAACTTTCCGTTAAGGAAAGCGGTCTTGACATCCATTTGCCAAATCTCATAATCATGAAATGCGGCAATAGCTAGCATCACTCTAATAGATTTTATCTTCGCAACTGGTGAAAAGGTCTCATCATAGTCAACTCCGGGAGTTTGAGTAAAGCCCTTCGCAACCAATCGCGCTTTATATGTGTGTATGTTTCCATCCACGTCGGTCTTCTTCTTGAAGATCCATTTGCACCCAACGGTCTTACGTCCGGGCACATAATCAACCAAATTCAAAACTTGGTTATCATACATGGATTGGATCTCGCTATCCATTGCCTCTTTCCATTTCGCAGACTCCGGGCCCGCCATGGCTTCCTTATAGCTATTAGGTTCATCAAGATTTATTAGTGTACTATCACTAATATACGTGTCCCCTTCGGTGGTAATATGAAGGCCATAAAACTGGGGATGAACTCTAACTCTATCGGAACGTCTAAGAGGTAAGGATTTGTCAATCGGTTCAACCGGAGTTTCCTCCTCGGGTTGAGTGCCAGCGGTAGAGGTTCCTTCATCTATCGACTCTTGAATCTCTTCAAGCTCGATTTGCCTCCCACTGTCTCCTTGGCCTATGAGTTCTCGCTCTCGGAAAAATCCTCTCCTCGCAACAAAGACAACATTGTCCTTCGGTCTATAGAAGAGATATCCAAAGGATGTCTACGGGCAACCGATGAAAATACATCGCTCACTTCGAGGTTCGAGCTTGTCGTAAGTATCTCGTCTTACGAAAGCCTCGCAACCCCAAACCTTGATATGTGCCAACGAGCGAGCTTTCCCTGTCCACATCTCGTGAGGTGTTTTGGCAACCTTCTTAGTAGGGACTCGGTTAAGGATATGGGCGGCAGTCTCTAAGGCATACCCCCAAAAAGAGATAGGTAGTGAAGCACGACTCATCATAGAGCGAACCATATCAAATAAGGTTCGATTACGCCGTTCTACCACACCATTCAACTGCGGTGTCCTAGGAGGCATCAATTGCGAAACTATTCCACACTCCTTGAGATAATCGTGGAATTCAAGACTTAGGTACTCTCCTCCTCGATCGGATCGAAGCATCTTGATTTTCCTACCCAATTGATTCTCCACTTCATTCTTGAACTCTTTGAACTTTTCAAAGGTTTCTGACTTTTTCTTGATTAAATAGATATACCCATATCTACTATAATCATCGGTAAAAGTCACGTAGAAGCGGTTCCCATCCTTCGTGGTTGATCTAAACGGTCCACATACATCGGTATGTATTAAGTCCAATAGACCCTCACCCCTTTCACACGTACTTGTGAAGGGTGACTTAGTCATCTTTCCAAGTAAACAAGACTCGCATGTGTCATCTTCCCTAAGGTCGAATGACTCCAACACTCCATCCTTTTGGAGTTGGGCTATGCGTTTCTTGTTGACATGTCCAAGACGACAATGCCACAAGGATGCTTTATCCATACTAGTGGAAGAATCTATGTTCAAAACATCATTTCCTAAGTTATCAATAATCATGACAGATTCATAAATTCCATTACATGGTATAACTTCAAAGTAAAAGACACCATTTAGATAAGCCAAAATAGAACCATTCTCATTATTAAAAGAAAATCTAAAACCTTGTCTATATAAACCATGAAATGAAATGATGTTTCTAGCCATTTCTGGTGAATAGCAACAATTGTTCAAATCTAAACATAAATTATTCCTAAGCATTAAAGAATACACTCCAATCTTGGTCACATGCGACGATCTTCTGTTCCCCATGATTAGATTGACCCTTCCTTGCTCCACATCCCTACTTCTTCTTAGTCCCTGCACATTAGAACAAATGTGATAACCACAACCAGTATCAAGAACCCAAGAAATAGCATGATTAGAATCATTAGATTTAATTGTGTATATACCTGTGAAAGATGGCTTGATCTTTCCTTCCTTGATGGCTTGCAGGTACTCTGGGCAACTTCTCTTCCAATGTCCTATCTTGTGGCAGTGGTGACACTCTGCCTCCTTCGGGTTAGGGCAGGGCTTAGCGGGATCAACTTTGGTCCCAATAGAAGAGGCACCATCTCGGGCTTTAACCTTGCGATAGTTCTTAGACGAAGCCTTCCTCTTCTTTCCCTTTCCTTGACCAATAGCCAAGACAGGAGCAGCAGGTGGATTGGGAGTTGGTGCAACAGACATGTCTTTGAAGTTGCTCTCAGCGACCCTCAAGAGACCTTGGAGTTTGCTTAGGGTGACCTCCCCTTTGTTCATGTGGTAGGTCATCCTAAATTGATTGTACATCGGAGGCAAAGAGTGAAGCATCATGTCGATCTCCAAGTCTTCCCCAAAATCAACATTTAACTTGCGAAGGCGGTCGACATACCTTTGCATCTTTTGCAAGTGCACGGTAAGAGATTCTCCATGACCCATCTTAGCGGAAATCATGTTAGTGAAAATCTCATAACGCTCTTGTCTCGCGTTCCGGTTGTATCTCTCCAATAAGTCTTGATGCATCTCGTATGGGTACATGTCCTCGTACGACTTTTGGAATTCAGAGTTCATGGTGGCTATCATGATGCAATGTACCTTCGTTACATCTCGCTCATGAGTTTCAAAAGCGGTAATTTCAGCCGGAGTAGCGATTTCAGGGTTGATCTTCTCGAGCTTCTCATCGAGGACATACTCCTTATCCTCATAGCGAGCAATGGTGCGAATGTATCTTATCCATTCACTAAAGTTCATTCCATCGAAGGTGACCTTTTGGAAAAGGCTCATCAACGTGAAATAACTAGCAGCAGCGTTGTTTGCGTTCGACATCTACAAAAGGAAAAAGGACAAAGATAGATTAGAATAAGAATCCCTAATTATCACCTAATAAGAAAAATTAGGGCTAGGATCCAACAACAACATTTACATATTAGAAAAGGGATGCCGTAATCTAACATGCAAATAAATTGAAGGTAAGTGAATGACGATTCACTAATTCTCCACCATAAAAAAAACTAACTATAAGCCCTAAATGTATTGAGAATTCCTAGGTTCGGATGAGATTCATTGAAACTATTCAATAGCATGTTTAAATCTCGATATGCCCCTCTTGTTTGTGACTGGGATACCGAGGATCACAAAGCGGGTGTGAATTACCATGCAAATTTACATGTTGCCTTCATTGTAACGATCACCTATTCGATGTGCCGGTTAACCACACACGCTCCATCGAACTATGATAAACAATGAATCACCCTTTTCCACCTTTGCTTAGAACCAATTAGTGTGCCGGTAAACCACACACGCTCCACTAACTTCTTAGCAAGGGTGCAAAGTGTAATTTCATGGGATTGCATCAATTCACTTTTCCTAAAGTAACTAAGATTGGGAAATTTTAAAAAATGTGTAGTTACTTTGTATTACTTATTATACTTTTAATGAGAGGATGAGGTTGCCGTATCCTACCCGTTTGGCTAACGACCCTCCACCGATCAAGCAAGCAGTGGGTGTGAGTGTACACCCATTAAGCGCCATTTTATAGGCCACAACCTTATACCCACCTTATAGATCGGCTTCGTGAATGAGGCCTACTAACGGTAAGACTAGCATTTTAGTTATACATATATATATATATATATATATATATATATATATATATATATATATATATATATATATATATTATTCTTGTAATATTATATTAGTATAGGGTTGTATTTTAAACCTTTTAAAATCTAGGGTTTGAAATTTAAGTTATCTAAATTAAAACTTTTAATCACAAAATATAAATTTCAAAACTTGAGGACAAGTTTTAAACATTTAAAACATGGAGGATCAAATAACAAATAATTTCAATTAACAATTAATTTCCTAATTATCTATATTTGATTTATTCAAGATTTCTTTTAAGATAATTACCAAAATAATCAAAATAATTGATTAATTATCATATAAGGAAATTAAATATTTTATTAGTTGATAAATATCTTTAATTAGATCAGGATTATAGTCATATATATCAAAAAATCGGATTAGGGTTGATCTAATATGATTAAGGTAAGTTTCCATAAGATAATCATGAAGAAATCCCGAATCTGGCCAATCCTGACGCTTGGACTCGCCGAGTGCACAAAGGGACTCGCCGAGTCAGGCCAACTCGCCGAGTCCACTTTGGAACTCGACGAGTCCATGACTCAGAAACACAAAAATCGAATTTTGCAGATTAGTTTCAGACAATTAAGCAACAATTTAATGAAAACCAAGCTAGGCTCTGATACCACTGATGGGTTTTAGCCATAAGAACTTTCCTATGTGCGCATGCAAAACCCTAATGCTTGGATCTAGGATTTCTAATTAAACATGCTTTGAATCCAAGACTTCTAATGACTATTTAGGTGTAATAACAATATTGAAACAGATCTAGAATCATACCTTTGAATTCCTTGTTGATCTTGTTGTCTTGGAGCTTCTAGAGTCACAATTGTCACTCCTTTAATGGCTTACAAACATCAAATAGCAAGGAGGATGATTTGGGAGAGAGGAGAGGGGAGGAATTCGGCCAGGGCTTCTCTACTTTTGGTAAAGTCCCGATTTCCTTATGCCATAGGGTCTATTTATACATGTAGACTCCTTAAGGGTTACAACCTAAACCCTAATTGGATAATCTTATCTTAAAGCTATCCAAATCCATTCCTTAGATAACCCCTTGGACGATTTGAAGCAATCATTAGCTTCTAGAATCCGTCCAATGCATATCAATATGGATTTACAGTCTAAAGTTTAACTATCAAACAATTGACAGTTTATACCCTTTTATTTAATTAATCTCTTTAAGTCACCAAATTAATTCCAATTAATTCTATGACTTATATTAATAAAATAAAAATATATTATTCTTTATATTATTCCCATAATATATTAATAATATTTACTCTCTCTTAATAAATCATCCTATCAAGTTGCTATGGTGAAGGCAACCCAAAAGGACCATGCACAACCGGGTCAAATACTTGCCTAATATAGTTGTAGCCTTAGACACTATTCCAACATCTTAGTATACCTTGAACCCATTGCCTTGAATTCTTTTTTCACCTTGTATGTACTACTGTACATTTCGTTTCCTTCTGGTAACATATTTTGATCAAAACTAATAATTCTGTAAAGCACTTATCTAATACTCCATACTTACTCTTCAAGTTGGGTAGTTGAATGATTGCAGATAATTTTGTGAAATTATGACACCCTGTGTTTAGGGGCTTCTCGGCATCTTCTATCAGTTCTCTAAACTTATCAGGGTTCCCAATAAAGTTTTCTTCTACAGCTTCAACTATCTCTACTGTTTCTGCAACATCTGTTAGCATTTCTATGTTTATGTTCGTGGAATCTACTACGTTTGACGTATCCATGTCAAAATTATGTTCATATATATAACTTCTTGGTGGTTCTTCTGTTTCTCTATGCTTATTCCAATTTGTGTATGTTTGATCAATTCCATTCCTGAATAGATAATCATCTACAACATCCACCGAATGAGATATATGGTTTACACACTTAACACATGGACATGGAATTTTTATCTTTTTTTTGGTATCTATAGGATCCATATGTTTAGAAATCTTGTAATTGTGTACTGCATATTTGATAAACTCTCCAACACCTTTTACATAGGTTTTTGATGTTCTGTAGGCTCCCATCCAAGACTTATCCATATTCATCTTACAACAGCATCAACAAGCAATATATGTTTCCTGTTGATTGACCCATTTTAACAAACAGTTGGTGTGCATAAACGAAATAGGATCACATTACAAATAAATCCAATATCTTGAAACAAAAAAAATGTTAACTAAAAAAAAATAATGAAACACATCATGACCAAACGAAATAACAAAGATTCATATTATGAGGGTAACTGTTTTTTAATTCCCTGTATTAATTAAATGTAGTATTTGTACCTGTATGAATTTAATGTTGACATATCAATTTCTGGTTGAAGAATAAACGTAGTTGCAATACCTTTGTAGTTATCAGAGAATGAATCGATAGGAATTCATATTGTCTAAAAGGGGATATTTACGCATTGAGTCTGTAATGTGGAGAAGTGATAAAAAAGTGGATGATTAGGGACATATCGAGAACTAAAAAAAAAGAAAAAAAATTGTTGCTAGTTGGGTTCGAACCCATGACATTCCAAAATATACCATTAACTATATTTACACTTACCATCTGGGGTATCTGGTTGATTGTAATTTATTGGTTTGTGTAAAAAACAAAAAAATTAACCAAAAGAGAAAAGAATCCACTAAAACCGATCTAAGACAAACACAGTTAGCATCAAGCATTTTTTCCTGATTTGATACAATAAATGTAATTGTTTTTGCACATTGTTTTTAATTAGCCTTCACAATTGAAAAAAAAAAATAAAAAAAAAATCATTCTTTCCTAATTTGATACAATAAATGAATGACCATTATAACCTTATATCTCACACACAGATTAAGTAGAATTTATATAATTTTCTTTGTTTTATCATAATAACAATTAATGGACGGATATACCCTTGCTATAACATAACTACATGGTGGAACTGAGTTGCAAGGTACATTGCTTTAGAAAACAATTCAGTAAAGAGGGACAAACCTGACTCAGTTATAAGTAGTCAAAACAATCTAAATTAACATATAAAATTAATATGATAACTATTTCCCATTTTGCCCTTAAGACAATTCTATTTAAAACAACATCAAATATGGACATATAACATATAATTGACTGTTATACCCCTATGTTATCATAAATACAGAGTGGAACTAAGTTGCAAAGTACATTGGTATCTTAAAAAACAATTAAGCAAAATAGGGACAAAGATGACTGAGCTATAAGTATGCAAAACATGCACATAATTAACAAATAAAATTAATATGATAACTAATTTCCATTTTGCCCCTTAGACAATTCTCTTTAAAACAACATCAAATCTGGACATATAACATATAATTGACTGTTATACCCCTGTTTTATCATAAATACAGAGTGCAACTAAGTTGCAAAGTACATTGCTATCTTAAAAAACAATTAACTAAAACTGGGACAAATCTGACTCAGTTACAAGTATGCAAAACATGGACATAATTAACATATAAAATTAATATGATAACTAATTTCGATTTTGCCCCTAAGACATTTCTATTAAAAACACCATCAAATATGGGCATATAACATATAATTGATTGTTATACCCCTGTGTTAGCAAACTACATTGCCTTTTTAACAACACAATATATCAAAACATGGACATAATATATAACATCAAATATAGACATACTATATAATCAAAACAACATCACATATAGACATAATATATAACAATTCATTAAATAAAAGAGTTTCATATTAATTACAAAAAATAGAGTATCATATGTACTCTGTATTAATCACAAAAACGATTACAATATAGTTTACCTAGGTTATGTCTTTCCATGCTATGACATTTTCTTTCACCATGTCCATAGCATCCTCCATTTTTTCTCTTGGAATTCTTATGTTTATCATATGGTTGATGTATGCTATTCCATCATCAACCGATGCCATTGGATGTTTTGTTACAAACATGTGAATAAGCTTGTCAACACGTTTGGCTGGTGAGTTCATCAAAAAATGTGGGAAATTGTTTGGAACAAACACAGGCCTGTGTTCAACATGGGGATGTTCAATCTCTCTGAATTTGTGTGCCCTAACTAATGTCTTGAAGGGTCCCAAACATTCATCATTTAGAATTAGAATCATTGACAACCCACCGTGTTCTTCGGTGGGCATATGATACTAGTTCCCCAAACTTGTATACCCAAGGCTTCTAGAAAAACAGCCAAGCATCTCCATGTTTATTAAATCGATGTTCACATGAGAAATAAAGTGAACCTTTGTTTGTTGATACGCCTTACCTGGGTAGTCTGTAAAGAACCCACTGTGAACAACGCGAATGGTGAATATTTTCTCGTTTGCCTTCCCGTATTCAACCACCAGTGTGTTTCTTGGTGGTTCGACTCTTACACTCCATAGTTGGAACTTCGGACGTGCCCACGGATCAGCATTCATCTTCTGTTCAATTGACCATCATAGTTTTTTTTTCAAAGAGGAAGAGGGAGAAATCGAAGTTATCGTAACATAATGAGTATGTGAGAATGACGAAATTGACATAAGTGAATGGTTTAAAAGGATCATAAGTCGGAGGTGAAGGGATGTCGACTGAGGCCATCACTTCTCCGGTTAATTGCAGTCTACAGAGGAGGTGGATTTTGAACGACGGATAGTCGGCTACGATAATGATTACATATATTTGTATTATACATTAATATATCTAGTATTTACATTAATATCTACAAGATTAATGTAAAAACTATCTATAAGATTAATTAAATGTAATATCCATGCTAGCATTGTTTTTTTATTATCAAACAAAAAAATAAATTTATATATACATTTATAATAAATATAGAAAATGAATATTTTAATTCAAATGGGTTGGGGTTGACCATCATTAGCTCATCTATGGGTGTTGGATGTGTGTAATGCCCGTCTTTCTAGGCTAGACATTAATATTTACATTATAGTCTAGGTTAACCTTTATAACTCATTTTGAAGAAATGAAAAGGAATTATGTGAATATTATGTGAATTATGTGAGTTTATATGCTTATTACTTATTTATAAATGTGTAATAAATAAAGAAAAAAAATAAGCGTCAAAATTAAAGTGTGAGATAAGCCCGATATCATTACATAAAGTTGTAGTGGTCGAAACAAGGATTTCGGGGGATATAAAGAATACCAAAATCCGAGTTATGACGAAGAAGTTATGACCTATCGAAGTTTCGTGACAAAACCAACACGTTGCTGAATGTCGTAAAAAGTGAGTTTTTGATAAAGTACTTTTTGACCTTAGTGATCTAAACGAAAGTCGTAGTGCTTGTTAAACTGAGAGTATGTATAAAAAGAACGCCCAAATCTGACTTCGTATGAGGAAGATATGATTTTTCCAAGTTTCAGCTTAGCAGTAGACAACTAAAAACTCGAATTTTAGATCGAGTGGTTTTTAGCCGACACGACCTAAATGAGAATCGAAGGTCTCGTCATTAGTAACACAACAATAAAAAGTTTGACGAAAACGGACGTCGAATGAAGAAGTTATGAATTTTTAACGGATTTCCTGTCCCGGTCTGTTAAAAATAATAATATAAAATTAAAATCAAAATTAGCCGACAAAGTCTAAACAAAGTTGTAGAGCATAATTTTACCTACGCGTGCATATAAAGAACGTCAAAAACGGAGCTCGTATGCGAAAGTTATGGATTTTAAATCCCCAAACCGAGGAATTCCGCACACATGGACTTCGGCCACGTCACCCTCGCTCAAAACGCGCCACAGATCCAAAATCTGCTGAGTCACCGAAGCCAGCTGGTGAGACGTGTCACCTGCCCTCGCATCCGAAGTCTGGTCCAATGGGTGTCCAGCGCGTGCCCTTTTTCACATGTCCGAGCCTCGCAGGGAGTGCCACGTCCGAAGCCTCGGACTAGACCTTGGTCCAATCAGAGGCCGACACCGAGCCCCTCGCATGCGCAGCCCACGTGCGAGCCACCTGCCCCCTTCGGATCTGCTGCCGCGTGGCCTCTTCTCAGCCCTTGGATCAGAAGCCTCGCCCCTATAAATAGAAGGGTGCGAGACCTCCCGGGTATATTTTGGAAACTTGTCACTTTTAGCCCCTAAACCCATATTTCTTTCATCTTAACATCCCCCCAAAGCCCCAGTATCGATTATAAGCCCCGGAATACTCCACGAAGTGTCCGAGAAGCCCGAAAAATTTATCTTTTCGGTTTCGAAGCCCAACCTTTGCAGTGCCCGGTTTCTCAATAAAACTCCCGGTTTTATTAGAAACGATGGTTTTAGGGAACGAATTGCTGCCCGATTATCATCAAATCAGGGGAGTGTATAGTCACCTTCATCTTACACCTAGATATGAAGTATTTTCTATAAAATACGTGGTACATGTAATTATATTAATTGTTTAATTGAGGTGACTATTGAATTGATGTTTTATACAAGATTTAAACTGTATATGTATTTTTATCTACAAATATGTTGGGTATAACATGGGTAGATAGTGATGTGTGATAAAATAAAAGTGATGAGAGGCCTCGATGTGATTTGAGATCCAGTCATCTAGCGGAGTTTGGATGACGACCACGAACTTTCTAGACAGTCCAGTGGAACACTGGCAGGCCCGCAACCTGTAGGTGTAATGAACTAAGAGTGTTCATTCGCTGTACTCCATCCTCCTCATGGTTGCCTTTAGGACATGTATGGCTGAGGAAACCCCTTAGCAGTAGTGTCCATACCGATGATATTCTTTAGGCTAGGTCCCTTGTGATAAGTGTTTAGCGACGTAAAGTGAGGATAACGGGAACGGGTAATCAGGGTTATTGTTGATTGGTGAACTTAATAAGTTTATTATTACTATGGGTTGAAAACCCTATATGCTCACCAAGCTCCCAAGCCTGACCCACTCAGCTTTTATGTTACAGGTAGTGGACCCCGAGCATAGTCGGAGGACAACGAGAGATTTTTGGATTATAGGCCAATAGTTGTAAATAATTGTTGAAAGGCTTATAATGTCTTATTTATGCTTTTGATCTGTACTGGAACATGACATCCCGAGGTTTTGATATGAAATGAAACTATACATTTCTTAAAGAAGATTTTGATAAACTTCTATCATGTTTTGTTTTGGGGACCAATTCTGCAACATCTTTTAAAAGGATTTCTCTGATTTTATTTTAAAAAGCATAAATTAAATTGGTCTTTTCTGGCCGAGAAATTAGGGGATGTCACAGTTGGTATCAGAGCACTAGTTTATTTTAGGAAATATGCCTAAAATGCCCTTATGTGCTAAATGCTATGTGTTTTCCATGTGTGCCATTATTTGTTCGGATCTATGGTCTGTTGCCAACCAGATCTGGAAACCTTATGTGTGTAGGATTCTAAGCGTATGATTACAAGATTAGAACAAATATGTAAACGTTTCGGAGTGATAAGGGAATTAAAATGTCTAACAAGGATAAAGACCTAAATTCGCCTTATGCAGTATATAGATTGTAATGGCAAGAACTCGTAGTGGTGTTGCAAATGCAAACAGAAATAGGGATCAACAGCCTCAACCTCGAGTAGTTGAGCAAGTACCTGCTGTAGGAGCTGCACCTGAGCCAATGATGATGGCTGGGGTACAAGAGATGATGCAGATGATGTTAGATCGCTAGATAGAGGAGACAAGGCAATTACTACAACAACATAGGGAAGAGACTACGATACCTGTTGAACAGCTCGTATTGAAGGAAGGGCAATCAGTAAGAGGGAACTACTGTGGGACTCTTGGTCAAGCCAACCCACTAATAGTTAGACAAAACAACCAGGATGGAGGAGTTGATGGACGTGGATGCAAATACAAAGATTTCATGGCATCTAAACTGCCGTGTCTATCTGGAAGTCCGACACCGGTGGAAGTCATGAATTGGATCTCCGAAATGGAGACGATGTTTGAAAGTTGTGAGTACAATAACAAACAAAAGACCGCACTTGCAATTCCTCTGTTAAAGTCTGGTGTTTTGAGCTAGTGGAAGTTACTAGCTGATTCGATGCCCAAGGGAGAAGCTGGTAAGATGTCTTGGGAAGATTTTGTGGTAAAACTGAAATTGCAGTACTGCTCTGAGCAGGATCTTATGGAAATTAATAATGAGTTCCATAATTTAAAGAAGAGAAAGATGAGCGTTACTGAATACGCTACTCATTTAACGGAAAAGATGAAGTTTGTTCCTTACCTAGTTCCAACTGAACTCTCTAAGGTCAACAAGTTTGCCCTCGGATTACCAGCGGACTTTGGTCTGATGGTTAAGCAAACAACCACTTTGAAAGCCGCCATCTGGGCTGCTAAGAATGTTGAGGTTCAGATCAGAGAGAAGGTTCTAGAGAGGGAAAAAGTTGGTGAAAAGAGAAAATTTAAAGGAACTTCAGGTTCCAACAAGAAAAGCAAATTTTCAAAGTCCAAGAAGTTTGGAGGAGGAGGAGGTGAAGTGAAATGGTGTGAGAAATATTTTTTTATTTCAAATAGTCATAAATGTTTTTCCAAAGAATAAATTGTTAACTTAGAAGGACCAAATATGTTATATTTATATTATTACCAAATAAATCATAATAATGTTTGAGAAGGCAGAACATGTTTCCAAACCACGATTTTTGCTTCAAATCATGTGGGATTACTGTCAACTCAATATTTGGAACACATTTGAATTCGTCAAACGAATTTAAACAAAACTAATGCGAGGCAAACATTTTTTCGTATGGTTTTTGGGCTCCTTATCAAAGCAGGAAACCTTCATCTATCGCACCGCCAAAACTATGAAGATCAATCCATCGGATCAAGGAAATTCCGGTAATTTTTTGGTTACATCCATCAATTTAGACCTGTTAAATAATTTTAATATTTAATAAACCGTCATTTATTCTGTCACACCCCAAAACCGAGAACGGCGGAAACGTTCTGGGGCGGAGGACGTCATGTATGCATCACAACAAATGTAAAGTAGTAAACAAACAACAACATCATCCATTGCATTAATAGTATAATTTTAGTTACAATTGTTTTCTTTCATAGTACAAGACAACAAGATAACTTATCAAAAATAAAAGACGAGTCTTGACTGCTCCATCTTCTCTAAACCTTGCATCGGCACCTGTCTATTTGTAACCTGAGAATACAAGTTATTTTGAAAGTGTAGGTCAGCATTTAAGTTGGTGAGTTCATAAGTATTTAATGTCATTGCTTTGATTAGTTGTTATGAAAGACTGGTGAATAATTGATGAAACATTTAGTATAAGTATGAAAACTCTAGAAAATCCCATATTTCCTACTAGTATAAAAGTACTCTTCTACCAAGACCCGAATGTTTTGAAAGTGTCTTTTACTAAGACCTGACTGTTTTGTAAGTACGCATCACTTGAAAATGTGACGGTTTTTCCCTGTTTAACTATTATTATAAAACTATAAAAGTAATAATAACTTATGTTGTATCCTTTGGTACTAAGATACACACGGCGTGGAAACTCGCCGTAAACTGATCAACCGTAGACATCCGTAGATGTGCATTTACCTCTGTTGCTAACAGCTGGGTTTAGGAATAGTTAGTCCCTTAAGTAAAGATACACATGGCGTGGAAACTCGCCATAAACTGATCAACCGTAGACATCCGTAGATATGTCATCATCCTCTATAGCTAACAGTGGCTATAGGAATGGTTAGTCCCTCAAAGTATCCTTTGGTACTAGGATATAAAGTCCAATTCATCTCGTCGATTATGTGATTGCATCACAAGGTAAAGATAAGAAGGTGATCTATATAACAGTATCTACACATATCATATGTAGTAGTAACTCGTCATATATGATCTATGTAAATGTACTCAGCTAAGCATATCTATGTAATCTTATTCATGTAAGCGGAATCTCTGTAAGAGTATCCTTTCCTATAGCATGTAGTCTAGACTCATGAATGAACTGACTCTGGTGTAATTACTTGTAATAGAGATAATGTTTTGAAAAGTTTAATAAATAGGAATTTATGACTTGATGTCAGTTTATAAATCGGTTAGAAAGACCGTTTGACAATACAGTTTAAGTGTGAGAAAACCATTGTTTGAAGCACAACTATAACAGACTCAAAAGGAAACCTACAGTTTGTAAGGCAGTTTCTAAAAGTGTTTCAACATGTAAAAAAGTTTGTGAAAACTATTTGAAGTATCTATGAAAATGTTCGTTTATTCTTGTATATGAATGTATCTCCTTGCAATAGTATTTCTAGTATATAAAAGTTCGTGATGTTCTCACAAAACTATACCTATTATAGTTTTGTAAAAGTGCGTGTCGTTTGTATAATAATCCCTAGTGAAATGCTCGCTTGTTATGAAAGGTATAATTTTTGTAGTGCCTAAGATGGACACATATATATACAGTATAAGCAGTGTGTTTGATTTATACATAAATAACAACACTTTTCATTTCAAAAGATATGATGTTATCGTGATACATTTTTGCATACGAAAGTTTCTTTATAATAGTTATAAATCACATGTGATTCCGTTGATAAAAAGTGTATAACGAAACTTTATATAACATACGATAATCATCGTGTGTTTTACTTGTATTCCCCCCCCCCTTAAAAGCATATAAAAACATTTATAAAACATTTAAAAGTGTGGATTATAGGGGTATGAACTCACCTGATTGATTGAAGAAAGCGAGACGAAAACCGAGCAGAACTTCGACAGGAAGAGTTGAAAACGCGGGAAATCTTGGGATTCTCGGGAATCTCAGGAATCTCGGGAACACAAAACCTTCCTTCGGGACTTGAAGGTGAAAACCCGGGGCTTTGGGAGGGTCTCGGGAGCTTAACCGCAGAGTTTCAGCACGAGAGAGGGAAGAATAGAGCACCTAAACCCGACACCCCAAGAGTTCTATTTATAGGGGGTGTTTTTGAGTGCCACGTCGTGGCTAGGGTTAGCCACGTCGTGGGGAGCAAGCCTTATCCTCTTTCGTTGATTGGACGCCCTCAGTCACTTGCCGGGTCGCGGCCAAGCTGTGCCACGTCGTGGGGGCCTGACAGCCTCGGATTTTGGACCCCGAACTTGTAAAATCCGTAACTTTCGCATACGAGCTCCGTTTTCGACGTTCTTTATATGCACACGTAGCTAAAAATATGATCTACAACTCTCGTTTAGACTTCATCGGCAAATTTTGATATATTTTTAATTATTTATTTTTAACGGGCCGGGACACGAAAAGTCCGTTAAAATTCCATAACTTCTTCATCCGATGTCCGTTTTCGTCAGACTTTTTGCCGTTGTGCTACTATTTTTGAGACCTTCGATTCTCATTTAGGTTGTTTTGGTCAAAAGTCTCTCGAGCTCTATTTCGAGTTTTTAGCTGTCTACTGCTATATCCGGATCTTGGAAAAATCATAACTTCCTCATACGAAGTCAGATTTGGACGTTATTTTTATGTACGCTCACGGTTTAATGTTATCTACAACCTTCATTAAGATACTTAAGGCTAAAAACTATTGTATGGAAAATTCGCATTTTTCGTTGAATCGGTGTTGCCGGTTTTGTCAGAAATCTTAGAATGGTCATAACTCTTCGTTATAACTCGGATTTTTGTGTTCCTTATGTGTATGAAAAGCTTGTTACGATTCCTACTACTTGATTTAACCCAAATAAGATTTTAAGAAGGTTATATTTTGACCTAAATTTGACTGGTGTTACATTACATTGTCTCGAAATATCGGGTTGTCACATCATCCGCCCGTTAGAGGGAATTTCGTCCCGAAATTAGAGTTTAAGCAGAATTGATAAATATGCTACGGATAGAAGTTTTATTTGTTTCTTGTGTTCTTGAGTGAACTCACGTCCTCGCTTGGCATTCCTAACGAACCTTTCACTATCGGGATACGACTTTGCTTCTTTCGTTTGACTTCGCTGGTATGATAACTCTTCTTGGTCGAATGTATGTTGAGTGTTTTTGTGGTATGTGAGAGTATTACACCTTGTACCCTACAAGTAGTGTCTCCAGATCTTCAGAGCAATTACTGCTACTCATGACTCAAGATCACATGTTGAATAGTTCACTTCCTGTGTCTTAAGCTGTCTTGAGGTATAGGCAGTGACCTTTCCTCTTGCTTAAGATTACAACCAAGCCCTTGGTTGGATGCATTGCATTACACCACGAAATATTCTATCCCTTTTGGGAGGGATAATATTGGTGCGATGCATCAGGCTTACTTTAGCGTTTGGAATGCTCTTTTTTGTTTACAGACAAGTCCGGTGCTCCTCCAAGTGAGAAACTTGGCCTAAAGAATCCCCTTCTGAGGAGTTTGTTAAGCTCGCTAGGAAGTTCTTGCATATCAGTTGGAGCTAGACGATAAGGTGATTTGGCTACTGGGGTAGCCCTTGGAACTAAGTCGATTCTGAATTCGACTTGACGTTGTGGTGGTAATCCCGGTAGTTCTTCTGGAAAGGTGTCGGGAAAGTCGCGTACTTTTGGGATGTTCTGAATGTCCTTCGCTTCTTGGCTCGTATCAACGATGTGTGCAAGGAATATGTGATATTCCGTTCGTAAGCGCCTTTGAGCTTAAATACACGAAATGATGTGAAGGTTCTTGATTTGTCTCCGTAAATAATAAGAGGTTCTTTCATAGGGAGGTTAAGATGAACTGCTTTATCAAAGCACCTAATGTCAACTCGATGTAGACTTAACCAACTCCTACTGATTATGATGTCAAAACCTTGGGGTGGATTAGATGTCGTGAAGATCTAAAAGAATATATGACTACTCATGAATTAGGGAAAAGGATAAGTATTTCTAAGTTTATTTCCCCGGAAGCACGATCACTCTCAGTCTTGGGCAGTCTCCATCTTGAAGTTCATAGTAGAACCCATACCAGGTTCATCAATCACAGTCTCGGGTATACGAGTCGTATATAATTAAGATTGAAATTGTGGGTCTTTGGATTGAACTTGACGTACTGCACGAGTGGTACTTCGGGGAGGTTTGCTAAGGTTTCTTTGGAAAGGGTAAGAAACATGAGGTACTCTATGCATGAGTACTTCGGAGTTCTGAAGTGATAGTTTCATTAGAAAGATGATTTCGGAGAAAGATATTTACGCACAAAATAGGTATTGTGAGGATCAAATAGACTCTGATCATATGACGAAATCGGAATCACTTGGAAATAAAGGCACTAGATTTGATCATAAAGGCGTTATAGACAAAACACAACAGTGCAACTTTTAACAGAGTTACAGTACTTTAGAGTAATTACAAGAATACTGTTGCGAACAAAGTATACTACAAAAGGCAAGTATACGCAGCACGAGGGTCCCTTAACTGACGGAATCTCGCAAAAGATAAGACTCAAGTTGCACTAGTTTTAAACATGTTTTAAAAATATACATAATACTGACGATTGCAAGTGAACCTATACTATAGTGGGGTCCTTCGTTGCCTCTTTCCATTAAGAGGTCAAACTCCTTCGGATTCGCCATCATTTTCCTCTTTTGGACAGTCCCTCTTGAAGTTTCTCATTACGCCACATAGATGGCATATTCGAGAGATTTCGACATTGGTGGTTGAAGTAATGTGTTGGATCCGAGTCCTGCAACAATTCGTAGTATGTCCGTTCTTGTTGCATTGAAAGTAGTGTAACAGACGATAACTACCCAGATGATGGAAGCTGCACTTATTGCATTTCGGTAGGTTTCCGGCATACTGCCTAGCTGGTGTAGGGACAATTGGGATACCAGAAGGGATGGTAGTAGGAGGTACATATGTTGTGGCTGCGAAGGTTGCCACAGGTTGTTGTCTTTTGCTCGCCCCTTGGGATGATTTGCCTTTAGCCTTAGCCCAGAACTTTCGTTTATTATTCTTGGGCTTGGGATTCAGGGTGTTGTGGTAGTTTGTTTCTCGTTGAGGTACTTGACTGTTACTTGGATTGGAATTATTGTTAAGAATCCCGCTAATATTCGCGTTGTTAGCGTTAAGGTGGGTCAGAACAGCTGACACGGCAGCCGAGACTGCAACTTGAAAGGTAGATGCATCAATATGAAGAGTTGGTATTTGGTTGATGGGTTGATCATTTTTCTTCGGCGACATGATTTTGTTACACGGAAAGAAAAAATGAATTTGTGAGCGAGTATGGTGGAACCTAGGCGTAGTTCGATTGTTCATGTAAAGAATAGAAGTATGTTCTCGAAGGTTTGAGCTACATCCCTATGATGCAGTCCCAGTACGAAATAGGAGTATGTCCACGAAGGTGTGACCTACATCCCTATGATGCAGTCCTAGTATAGAGTAGTAGTAAATTAATAGAATGGTTTCAAAATGCTTATCGTCCAGACCAGGGTATTTTTGGTTGGTGGATAACATGATCCAACCTTTGAAAGAGACATGGAAATGATTCCGGAGTTAAATTACCATAGTCCAATAACTTGACTAGATGGGGTTTCAGATAGACTCCAATGAAAGTATGATGAGAGTATTTGAACAAGGAGTGACATGGAAGTTAGCCGACTGTCGATATCATTGTTGTCTAAGATTAAATAGGTTTGGGGAAATTGACCTTGTTGTAGTTCTTACATCATATTCGGAGTAGAAAAGTCTTCGATAACATAAAGACTTAAATAAAAGTACTTACAGTACAAGGTAATTACATAGAAAGTACTACATAGAACATAGACAGGAACACAGTTTTTTTTTTTTTTTTTTTTTTTTTTTTTTTTTTTTTTTTTAAAGAAGGAAGTATGGTATCTCCTACTAGCGACGGTCACCCCTATGGTGAACCCTTAGTTCGGTTAGTTGACGTTCCATATCAAGCAAGTATCTCTCGTACCCCTCTGGCGTACTTGGAGCTCTATGACTTCGGCTTGGGTTTCAGCTAGTGCTTGAAGCAGGGTCTCATGGTTTCTCTCAGATCTCTCACTTGTGATCAAGGCGATTGGTGCGAATGGTATGCATTCTTGCATTGGTATTAAGCTCTTCTATACGTTGGAGAGTCGTCCTGCACTGAATTTCGTTTCGGGCAACTCTACGGATTAGGATTGGTAGAACTCTGTCTGCTGAGCTCCCTTAGTTTACATTGTAGAAGCTTCGGTCTCCATTAAACGGCATAGGTTGACCTTGCTCTTGGCTCCATGTATCCAAGCATTCTACCCAAGGAGGCGTCGGGCCATGAAAAGCTGGACGAGGGTTAGGATTTAGAAATGGAGCTACAGGGGGTAGGTTCTCAACCTCTGGTTCGGAATTAGCATCGTCTGAAAGGTTCTCATCACGGTGATCATTCAAAGGGATATGATGATCATTCTCTGGTTCTTCTCCAAACCAACCAGCTATGACTTCGTTCGGAAGATATTGGTTGCTGTGGGGATGGAGTCCAGCTATGTTTTCTATGCGAGAATTTAAGGGTAAGAGAATAATTATTAGACGAACTATCTAGATAATTATTTAGAAAACCTTCATTAGTTACATCGCTATTTGTGAAGTGCATACCAACTATGGGTAATTTTAACAGGATAGACCTTCGAATAAGTGACCTTAACTCCGTATTCACACAGAATAGGGGTGAAGTAAAATTTTCACAGATTCTAAGTCTATAACATCCTAATTACATATAGCCTTAGTGTATCCACTTAGCAACTATCAACTTAGTGATGAAGATCCCGTTTTAGTTCTCAAGTACTTATAGTAACACCAAATACTCCTATAGTATTTTAATTTTTATGTTATGTTCTATTGCTCTCATTGTGGTAGGGTTGGTAAGATTTTAGCATTGTTGCAACCACCCAATTTAAACTTAGGCACATGCTAGTCAACCCTCAGATAATATAGGTGATCAGGCTATATCTTCCCAGTTTTGACCATATGTCTCTAAGCCCACTAGTGTTGCCCAACAATCGTAATTCTTTTGTACTGTCCTAGTGACACTGATTTTAGTATGAATGCAGGCACGTATACTTACTTAAATATTTTATTATTTAAAGTATAAAATCTAAATCAGAGTATTTTTAATCCCATTGTATTTATAGTTAGTATATCTTTTATGGGTTGATATACTCAATTCACTATAAACAATGCTCTGATACCAATCTGTCACACCCTAAAACCGAGAACGGTGGAAACGTTCTGGGGCGGAGGACGTCGTGTATGCATCACAACAAATGTAAAGTAGTAAACAAGCAACAACATCATCCATTGCAGTAATAGTATAATTTTAGTTACAATTGTTTTCTTTCATAGTACAAGACAACAAGATAACTTATAAAAAATAAAAGACGAGTCTTGACTGCTCCATCTTCTCTAAACCTTGCATCGGCACCTGTCTATTTGTAACCTGAGAATACAAGTTATTTTGAAAGTGTAGGTCAGCATTTAAGCTGGTGAGTTCATAAGTATTTAATGTCATTGCTTTGAATAGTTGTTATGAAAGACTGGTGAATGATTGATGAAACATTTAGTATAAGTATGAAAACTCTACAAAATCCCATATTTCCTACTAGTATAAAAGTACTCTTCTACCAAGACCCGAATGTTTTGAAAGTGTCTTTTACTAAGACCTGACTGTTTTGTAAGTACGCATCACTTGAAAATGTGACGGTTTTTCCCTGTTTAACTATTATTATAAAACTCTAAAAGTAATAATAACTTATGTTGTATCCTTTGGTACTAAGATACACACGACGTGGAAACTCGCCGTAAACTGATCAACCGTAGACATCCGTAGATGTCCATTTACCTTTGTTGCTAACAGCTGGGTTTAGGAATAGTTAGTCCCTTAAGTAAAGATACACATGGCGTGGAAACTCGCCATAAACTGATCAACCGTAGACATCCGTAGATATGTCATCATCCTCTATAGCTAACAGTGGCTATAGGAATGGTTAGTCCCTCAAAGTATCCTTTGGTACTAGGATATAAAGTCCAATTCATCTCGTCGATTATGTGATTGCATCACAAGGTAAAGATAAGAAGGTGATCTATATAACAGTATCTACACATATCATATGTAGTTGTAACTCGTCATATATGATCTATGTAAATGTACTCAGCTAAGCCTAACTATCTAATCTTATTCATGTAAGCGGAATCGCTGTAAGAGTATCCTTTCCTATAGCATGTAGTCTAGACTCATGAATGAACTGACTCTGGTGTAATTTCTTGTAATAGAGATAATGTTTTTAAAAGTTTAATAAATAGGAATTTATGACTTGATGTCAGTTTGTAAATCGGTTAGAAAGACCGTTTGACAATACAGTTTAAGTGTGAGAAAACCTTTGTTTGAAGCACAACTATAACAGACTCAAAAGGAAACCTACAATTTGTAAGACAATTTCTAAAAGTGTTTCAACATGTAAAAACGTTTGTGAAAACTATTTGAAGTATCTATGAAAATGTTCATTTATTCTTGTATATGAATGTATCTCCTTGCAATAGTATTTCTAGTATATAAAAGTTCGTGATGTTCTCACAAAACTATACCAATTATATTTTTGTAAAAGTGTGTCTCGTTTGTATAATAATCCCTAGTGAAATGCTCGCTTGTTATGAAAGGTATAATTTTTGTAGTGCCTAAGATGGACACATATATATACAGTATAAGCAGTGTGTTTGATTTATACATAAATAACAACACTTTTCATTTCAAAAGATATGATGTTATCGTGATACATTTTTGCATACGAAAGTTTCTTTATAATAGTTATAAATCACATGTGATTCCGTTGATAAAAAGTGTATAACGAAACTTTATATAACATACGATAATCATCGTGTGTTTTACTTGTATTCCCCCCCATAAAAGCATATAAAAACATTTATAAAACATTTAAAAGTGTGGATTATAGGGGTATGAACTCACCTGATTGATTGAAGAAAGCGAGACGAAAACCGAGCAGAACTTCGACAGGAAGAGTTGAAAACGCGGGAAATCTCAGGATTCTCGGGAATCTCGGGAATCTCGGGAACACAAAACCTTCCTTCGGGACTTGAAGGTGAAAACCCGGGGCTTTGGGAGGGTCTCGGGAGCTTAACCGCAGAGTTTCAGCACGAGAGAGGGAAGAATGGAGCACCTAAACCCGACACCCCAAGAGTTCTATTTATAGGGTGTGTTTTTGAGTGCCACGTCGTGGCTAGGGTTGGCCACGTCGTGGGGAGCAAGCCTTATCCTCTTTCGTTGATTGGACGCCCTCAATCACTTGCCGGGTCGCGGCCAAGCTGTGCCACGTCGTGGGGGCCTGACAGCCTCGGATTTTGGACCCCGAACTTGTAAAATCCGTAACTTTCGCATACGAGCTCCGTTTTCGACGTTCTTTATATGCACACGTAGCTAAAAATATGATCTACAACTCTCGTTTAGACTTCATCGGCAAATTTTGATATATTTTTAATTATTTATTTTTAACGGGCCGGGACACGAAAAGTCCGTTAAAATTCCATAACTTCTTCATCCGATGTCCGTTTTCGTCAGACTTTTTGCCGTTGTGCTACTATTTTTGAGACCTTCGATTCTCATTTAGGTTGTTTTGGTCAAAAGTCTCTCGAGCTCTATTTCGAGTTTTTAGCTGTCTACTGCTATATCCGGATCTTGGAAAAATCATAACTTCCTCATACGAAGTCAGATTTGGACGTTATTTTTATGTACGCTCACGGTTTAATGTTATCTACAACCTTCATTAAGATACTTAAGGCTAAAAACTATTGTATGGAAAATTCGCATTTTTCGTTGAATCGGTGTTGCCGGTTTTGTCAGAAATCTTAGAATGGTCATAACTCTTCGTTATAACTCGGATTTTTGTGTTCCTTATGTGTATGAAAAGCTTGTTACGATTCCTACTACTTGATTTAACCCAAATAAGATTTTAAGAAGGTTATATTTTGACCTAAATTTGACTGGTGTTACATTACATTGTCTCGAAATATCGGGTTGTCACATATTCCACCATTGTTTTGTTTAGCATTAGGTTATATCCCAAAGGATCATAATTCAGTTCATCATTCATCAAGCTTTCTAGTGTAAGTATATTGTTTGTGTACGTATTATTTCAATGTTATTGATTGTATTGATTAGGGATCATGAATAACACAAACAATTTTGATTCTTCATATTGGTGTGCTTGTTGCACACCAACTGTTCGATGAAATATTTATGTGAGAAATTGTCTGTAATATTATTTTTCATACATTATCATTAAACTTATAAACAATCAAAGTTATTTTCAATCTGTTTTGTCAACAGAAGAATCATGGAGGTTGACAAGGAACAACATGAGGATATCCCTGACTATAATATAGAAGATGAGCTAGATGATGAAAACTAAGAATATGATTCGGAGACAGAGGATGGTGAAAATAAAGATATTCACTACAATAGCCAATCAGATTCGGAAGAAGAAATCCATAAAACAATTCCTACAAGGTCAAATAGGAAGAGGGGCATGACTCGATTGCCAAAACTGAAGACTGAATATGACAATTCTAGTGGTAAAAAAAATGTGTCAGGTTTGATGAATTCGGTAAGTTTATAGGGAAAAATAATGCAGCATTTGTTAGCTATTTGGGTGATCTTGTCCGCGAGAAGGTCGGATTAAGTGCTCTTTGTTGGAAAAAAGTTAAATCGGAAATGAAGGACAAACTATGGGAAGAGATTACAGTAAATATTTTCTTCAATTTTTTAATCTGTATAACAGATTATATGTAAAAATCAAGTATTAAATACTAACATTTTCATTGTTTTTTTTTGTTTTAGCGCTATTTTGAGGTTCATGAAAGTGGAAAACAATTTGTGATGAATAGACTTGGTATTCTTCTACGGAACTTCAAAAGAAAGTTGTATGCAGATTACATCAAGCCACATCTAGGCAATCCCAAAAAGCTTGAAAAAATCCCTGTTCGTTATCGTGCACTAATCACTGAACAAGATGATTGGAAAAAATTTTGTGACTTATACGCAATCTCAAGAGTTTAATGTTAAAATCTTTTTTCAAAACTTATTCATTTATTTACCATAAACTGGGTTTTAAAAGTGCATGAAAAATATTTTACTTTTATTTCACAGAATGTGTCACAAAGGACTATCAAAGCGAGAAAGATGTCAAAGTATGCTCATCGGATGGGACGAGGGGGGTATACTACTCTTAGGAGGAAGTTGGTAAGCTTGGTCTTTAGCTATATTAAATTCACAACATTTTATTTAACATGCTTTTGTTTCTTATTCTTTAAAATTTAATTTGTTTATCAAGATTGAAGAGAATGTGATTTCAAAGGAGGAAATGCCCCCAAGGTCAGTTATATGGTGTAAAGGGTGTGAAAGTAAAGGAGAATTTAAGGATGAAGATGTTAAAATCGTGGCTGATAGACTATTAACTTCACAACACTTTTCTTTATCTTTTACTTTAAATATTTTAATCATTGTTATTAAGACAATAATTATTAATTTTTTGTTTGGTAAATGGAACATGAGAAGCAGATAAAAGAAGAACAAGTAAATGTTGAACCAGGAACGGATGCCATGACCTTAGTTTTTGTCAAGGAAAAGGGGGAATTTTTAAAGGGTGTCGGCACGGGAGTCACTTATAACAGATATTTCAATGTTCCTCGCAGCAAAGGGTCATCTAAGGAAGAAATTAAGGATCTTAAAGTTGCACTGCATAATGGAAAACTTGAGCTTGAGAAAAAAGATGTTGAACTCAAGGCTTTGTCTACAAAGGTTAATGAACAAGATCAAACACTAAAGCTAGTTTTAGCTCATCCTAATGCAAAAGGAGTTGACTTTCCAAATCTGTCTCATATAATTGTAAGTAATCTTATTGAAAATATCTATTGTCAATGTTAGCTGTAAATTACATTTCTTTTACACATTTTCCCTGTTTCTTTATATTTTCTAGGGTATTTCAAGTGAGAAGATTGTACAAAGTAATGAAATGTCTCCTATTAGTCAAAACCAATGAACCTTTAGAACCTGTAACACCAGTATGCTATCATCTTATTAGATCATCGTTGATATATATATATATATATATATATATATATATATATACATATTGGTACTAATTTCTGATTTTTCATGTTGGACTTTAAATTATGTAGGTTATTCCAAAACCCAGCAAAAACCTATTCAAACAAAATCTGCAACTGCAACTCCCGATGCAAAATTGATTTCCATGAAATCTGCAACAATAGTATATACTAACCTTACAGTTTTCAATACTTTTATTTAATCTTTTATATTAAAATATAATTTTATATATGTCTTAAATCTTTATATTAGGCTAATACAAAAACCACCAGAAAAGCTGTTGAGTCTAAGACTACCACTATCAATCATGGCATACCAACAGTTTGACCAAATAAACCCATTCACCAGGTCAATGTTTTTTTTACATGATCAATATACATTTCTATCTTTTTTTTTCAGATTATAATATTACTTGTCATTGTAGCCAATCAAGTGTAGTCTATCATATCCGTATAAAAGGAACATCATTGCTCGTGGTACCATTCACTTATCATCAGAAAGAGAATTCATTCATGGAGTTCCTCTACAAGATGATTGCTATAAAGTTTCCATTGATGAAGTGGTTGTAAAAAATGCATTTCTACCCCATAAAACTGGAGAATTCACATTAGTTGAGGATGCATATAAGAGTTTTGTTCCATGGCCAAAATACCTTGTGCAAACCGAGTCAAAGGTTTGTTTCAATATGTTCACTACTTTGTGCATTAAACTTTATTTTCTTCATAAAGTACTATACTAAGTTTATGATGAACTAATTTTTTTGGTTTCAATGTTGTTGTTATAGGTACTATAAATTATATCACATCAAAACTCAACGAAAATGAAACCAACTTACATATCATCTGGTCCCCTTCTCAAGAAGACAATGAGCAATATAAACAAAATGAATTTCTAGCTAGTTATGTTTAGGCTTTGGTTTATGATGTGTTTGAGTTTTTAACCATTATTTAAATTCTTTAAAGTAGGATAATTTTCCCTTCTTTGATATTTTAATTAGGAATGTAATGTGTATATATATATATATATATATATATATATATATATATATGGATTTCGATTTCAATTATTATTAACATCAAATTATGAATTTTGTTTGTGTTTCATATTTTTGTGTTTTGTTACTCTAATTTAAATTATTTTGATGTGTCTAAAATGTATAAAAAGTAACAGTAAATAGTAGGTTATAGTGGTTGTAGTATGATTTTTTTCATGTTTTATACGTTTTTAATGTCTCTAAAAATATACAATGGTTACTTTACATCAATTTGTAACGTGTGACTAAATGGTTAACAATAGTAATAATATACAAGAATTATGAGACTACAATTGATTTAAAATGATGTTTATTAGTATTTTTTTTGTCACTAAGGTAAACAATAACAACATGAAAAACAATTTATGTGGCAAATAAATATCATAATTGATTGTTGTTGAGACTAAATACTAGTAAATTGTCACATATATCATTGATTATATGTGTCCATTTACCGAACACGGACATGTTCACCATAAATTATATGTGTCTAAAATATACCCAATAGTCTTAATACGAAACCGAATTATCCTTAATTTTAACCAAATGTGTGACTTTATAATACTTATGATTTTAATCCACTTAATTGTTTGTCTCTATACGTTAGGTTATAGTCACAAACGTTGATTGTTTTTTGTGACTAATAATTAGCAATTCGTCTCATATGAAAGTAAAGTACTTGTCGCCAGTTAGCAAACATGGTCACACTCACCATAATTACAAGTTTACAAAAGATAAACTATAGTCTTATTAAAATTTAAACTGTGTGACTATATGTAACAAAACAACTACACTAAAACAACATGAATGTCGCATGTTGGTGATATACAGTCACCACGTTAACTAAATATGTGTGACTACTAACTGTTTAATGCTACAATATTGGATATTTAAGGAGCGAAATTCCATACACATTTGCCACACTTTTATACTACGGCCACATGTTTTCATAGCATACAGACACTACATTTTAAAGTGACCATAAGGCCCATACGATGACGTCACCTTCCGTCACACTTTCAGTGAAAATATAAATTGTCACTATTACGCATATAGTTACACTTTTTTGGTGTGATTGTAAGTCATTTCTCTTGTAGTGATATGCGAAGAGTTGTATATAATTAAGATTCCACGAACGTCGGATGAGTGTTCCCGCCTTAATTCTTGTTCCTTTTCTGGTTGTGGACTCGGGCAAAGGACACCCATCCAACTGTCTTACAAATCTTAATTATATAAGACCTGTATGCACGAGGAAATGATAGATGGAGCAAGTATGAGTCCTACCACGAACTCCAATACAGAGCTACCCAGGACTACAAGCGAACATTCTACCATTCAAAAGAACCTAGTCATGCAAACCGAACTCATACACTCCCTGCTGATCTAAGCAGCAGATGCAACGGTGAAAACATGCTGGAGCGACAATCGGGGACCAAAAATTCATTTAAAGGGAGAAGCAAGAAACCACGTTCTAGAAACTAACATCGACCTTGTGTAAAGCTCCAAATATACCCCTACTAGAAGTAACCGAATATTTTGTGGCCTGCAGCGACGCATCAAACCAGGGCTTGGATTACGTGTTAATACAATGAGTAAAGGTCATCGTCTATGTCATGGGACAGTTAAGGACGTACGGGGTCGACTACGTCACTCATAACCTCGAATTAGGAGAAGTAGTAGTCATCCTAAAGACCTGGATGGCACTATCTCTATGAAACGAAGTGTACAATCTTCACCGATCCTAAGGACCTAGAAAGCAAGAGCGGCAGGGCCTGTTATTCCATGAACCGGATCTGGACGCCGAAGTTGGTAGACTCAGAGACACCATCACAAACGAAGCACACAAGAACTCATGACTCCATTCATTTAGGCTAGACAAGAGTGCAGCCTACCACTTACAAACCGACAGACAGAGGGAAAAAGCTGCCTAAACATTGGAGGCATGCCAAGAGCTTGTGGGATTGACTTCGGTAAAAGAGTGGAATACCCAGTTACTGTTCATTAAATTCTCATACAACGACAACTATCACCCTAACATTAAGGACGCTCCATTTGAAGCCCCTTACAGGTGCAAGTACAGATCCCCTCTGTGCTGGGGCAAAGTGGGTGTCATGTAGTTAGCTAAGGGACAAGTCCCTAACAGTACCTCCACTGGCCCGAGAATCATAAGAGAAACTACAAAGAAGATTGACCACATCCAAGGGCAATTAAAGGCTTCCATAGACGTGTTGGGTTTTGAGCAATCTAACACTCCTAAGTGTACATGCAACCCTAAATACCTTGGATCTATATTTTCTCTATTATACATGCAATTATGAACTTTCCAAGGTATAGTTCTATTCTAGCATACAAAACTTTGAATAACACAAGTTAGAATAACATACCTTTTGTTGGTGCTTGTCTTCATGAAGCTTGAGTGCCTAGTGCCCCAAGTGTGACACCTTAAATGGTTCACACAACACCATAAGCACTTGGAATAACTTAGAGAGAAATTAGAACACTGCAAGAATCGGCTTGCCCTCCATACACACCTAGTGGCCGATTTCTCACATCAATAAGATGCTTATATAGTTGTTACAATTAGGGTAAACCCTAATTGTCATGGCTTTCCATTTCCTTGGATCCATGGGTTCAAATACACCATGGAGCATCCATGGAGCATCCTATGGGTTTTAGCCCAACATGATAATCCATGGAGCATTAGCCCACTATATAAGTTATGGAAGATTTACACAATCAACCCATATATTTAATTAGTCTTCTTTTGATCACTTAATTAATTCTAGATTAATTCTTGATCAATACTAATTAAATAATCTCTATTAATATATTAGAACTTATAATATATTAATAAACCTTAAGTGTTATTTCTCTCATTTTAGTCTATCCAAGTGCATGATGCCATGCAACCCAAATGGACCATGCCGGGTCGGGTCAAGTCTTACCAGTTATAGTTATCGACTTAGACATTAATCCAACAGTCTCCCACTTGGATAAGTCTAAAACTATTATCACAAGTATGACTTCATAACTCGACTAGCAATCGTAGCTCTCAAAAGCTTCTGTCGATCTCTGACCTTGTCGATGAACTCTGAACTCTGTCAATGACTTGTCCATTAGATAAGTGATCATATATTCCTCCATTCTAGATATCATATGGACTGAGACATGGATTATAATCATTCTCTCTGTCCATTTGTTGTTTCCCAATTTCTGATTTATGACGACTGACTAATTAAACAAATCAAATCAGTCCAGGCCCGACCGAGCACTTACTTTTGTCATCACTAAATCATTGAGGGGCCCACAGATATCACTTTTATCCCTTTGAGGGTAAAAGGAATGGATAAACTTCGACTCATATGCTTGTACTGACTACTTGTTGAATCATACACAAAGGCACGTTTTATAGCATCGAGTTACCAATGCGTTTTCGTACAATCAATGTATAACCAACTCATAGGCAACAACTCATATCTCTAGGTTTGAAGATATAAGATATTATCGTCTCATGATTCACTCGTGATAAAATCCATGAAGTGAATCCAAATGAGCATGGGTTGAATCCAATACTCAGCCCTTATGAGTACTCATGAATGTTGTAGCAACCATTGCATTGTCTAAAGCACTTTAGACAAATCATACAAGCCAAATTCACGACAGTCTTGATTCATATCTACTTCCAACATATGACCGACTATGGATGGTTTGACTAACTTGATATATACCATAACATAATTATTCTGGAAGTCAAAACATGCAAAGTGAAACACAAAATAATACTAGTCCTATATGGCCTCAACACTTTGAGCGTAAATAAAACACCTTTTATCTAAGCACCATATTGATCACTCATTATTCATGTTTCGATTAATCAACTTAATACTTGAATTGAAACAATAGTGATGCCATGCTCCAAGCATACATACTATGTTTCTCTAAACAATAGTTATGCCATACTCCAAGTATGCACACTATGTTTACATATGGTCATCTCTTTGTGAAATGTATATCAATTGAACATGACTTCAATGATTCTCATTTCACAATCCCAATCCTTATTGTAAATGTAAGAACACCAAGTTCTTGTCATTTACCGTAATCTATGCAATGATCCTCTTGTAATGATATTCACACAAGTCACAAAGACTTGGCAACAAACATTACAAAGTATTCCAATGGAACGCAATTCCATGGAGATGAAGTCTCAAATTCAAAGTACATTCCTTTGAACATCCATCTTTGCATTAAGTTCTTTAATCTTACACAGATTCCAAGAATAACTTTCTCCTATGGAAACAATTCCATATTCCCATCTTGACCATCACTTTTGAACAAGAGTTGCCTCTTTCCAAAATATGTCAATACGATCCTTACTCTATACTTCCAATTGTCCATGAGTAACTAAACTTTGGAAAACCCCAAATTGTTCTCGACAATTGCTTAATCATCTTAGTCATATCCATTTCTAATCCCTTTTCCATTCTTAACGCCCTAAGCATTCAAAAAATTTAGAATGGATGAATATTATAACACATGTAATTGATCCTATATCCGAAGCATATGGGATACGATTCATGCTATAAAATTTTTATTTGCCATGTTCTCATAATTTGAACTATGAAGAGGGATGCCGTAATCGTAATTGAATTTTGAGAAAGCAACATATATAGAAATTCCTTATGTTGAACCATTCCAACATAACATTCATATATATTCTTGACCAAAGTTGATTAAAATCTCAATCTAAGCTTGTAGAATTGGAATGAAGTATAAATTTCTCTCCCTTAATTATAGTAAAACAACTTTTCAAAGCGAGTTGAAACTTTTGTTTTCTATAATTAACATTGCTAACTTGCAACATAATCATCATGCTCCCACTAGCATAATGATTATTATCTAACTAGCATAACACTTTATGCTCCCACTAGCTTTGACATGTACCTAGAGGTCAGTCAGATTTCTGATACTAGATTGCCTTGATAAGACTTTATCAAATCATACACCTGGAGTCTAAACCTTTCCTTAGATAGCTCACATGTGAGTCTAAACCTTTGCCATTCTCATTAGTTAGTTTGTCAGTTAACCACACAAGCTCCACTAACGACATGAGAATGCAAACTTCACACTTGCTATCCACTTAACTCTACTTAGTGAAAGAGTTTCCTCACTATCATTTTCATGAATCAGAGAGAAACCTTATGAAACTTAGATTTTGATGGTGTATGTGTTCCTATCCATGTGAATTTGATATAACCATAATCACACGAAAAGGTTAATGACAAATCCAAATTCATATGGACTAAACTTGTGCAGTCTTAATTTCTTGCCACCTGATAGCACAAGGGCCTGCCATTGCTTCCAGGTTGTTATGCAACCAGTTGAGAACTCTCAGAACTCCAATGCAAAACCAACTTTAACTGGAATGGGCACAGAATATGTCAACACGATAGGTTACAAACCTCAAGTCGTGGTCTAGTGATTAAGAAAACTCTTGATTAGTTCTTGAATCTATCTTAAGATCCTTTTAAGACTCCCATTGACCTCTTGACATATAAGATTCTCTTTGTCAAGAACCATTCCTTGACAAAAACGAATATTCAAGAGTTAGTGCAGATTCTTATCAAGTTAAACACTTCTCACAATTGGTCTTAGTTGGTCTTTGTTTTATCCAAAACATCACAACTTACCAATTTCAAATGTACAAGAGTAAGAACACATTTTACTCTACATTTAACAAGTGTTTTAAACCTTTCTTAAGATTATGTCACTCAAGGCTTAATCTTGGAGTATGACTCTAAGATTTAAATTTGGAAAAAAGTATAATTTATCTTTTGATCTAACCATTTCAACAATTCACGATTCCTCTCCTTAGCCAAACAAAATGAACTAAGGTGTCCTTGGAGGATCAATTGTGGCATGGTTTCATAATCACTAAGATAATCATAAAACAAGATACTCAAGTACTCTCCCATCTCTTCAGATTAGAGAAACTTTTATCTTTCTGCCTTATTTGATTCTTCTTAATCATTAAGTCTATCATTGAAACTTCTCCAATGATCCAGAACTATACTTAAACTTGTAAGTATAACCATATTTACTAAACTTTAGTAAATCATAATGAATAATCTTATCAACTATGTGGTGGACCGGATCAGCGCACACCCAAGTGTGTCCGATCCCTTTGTCCTTCACTTGATTCAAATATACATGTGAACAAGGAAGTAGACTTAATTTCCCAAATATATAAAAAATTATCATGATCATACAATACAAGTTGCATGATTCCAAGTCTCTATCCAACTGAAACTTGGGTGATGAGAATCTTTCCTTATTTGGTAAATTATGACACTTCCACTAATGAAAGAATCAAATCCATTTACCCATATTGCTTATCAATGGAAACATATAATCAACAATTTTTCACAAATGCCATTGTAAGGATACTTAAAATAAATAAAATCAAAACCATTTTTCTTTTATTTTAAAACTTTGCGGAAAAATTTATCCTTACAATCCATATGGAAAACTTGTTGTTATCTATTCCTAAGCAATATATCATAACTCTTAAGTAACAACTCAAAATTCTGATCTCCGAACCATGCGATCGAAATCCATCATCGCGATCAGAATCAACATATACTTCCTTTAAGTTTCTTCACTTTTTCTTTGATTCTTAAAACATCAACATGTGACCTCGTCACATTATGCAATAAGAATCTCATAATAGAAACTTAATAGAGTTAGAGAATGGACTTTACCTGAAATAGAGTCAAACCTAATGACTTTAGCATCCTTAAGATGTTTCAGGTAAATTTAGCAGCTTCGCAACCAATGTCTTTCCTTTGGCAACATAATCATATGGACTCTTTGGAAACGGTACAAGGGACTATCACAGACTTAACCTTTCTCTTTACCATTTGGTCAACCGAGTTGACTATGGCCGATCCCTTTCCATTGGGAAGAGAAAGTTTTTCCTGGACCTCCAATGTCACCATTTTCAATGTCCAACTAGGTTTGGAAAGTAGATCTTCCAATCCAATTTGCTTTACTAATGCTCCAAATCATTGCTGATTTAGCATCATCAAGCAAATAGGTAAGATCATTAAGGGTCTTGTCGCGACCTGTCATCAAGGAGTGACTGAGGAACCAAGTCAGCATCCAGCTACCTCGAGACTTCGACACCCGAATCTCCCGACTTGTCAATATGTCGGTAAACGTAGCAAACTAAATCCAAGGTACATAGGGCCATTCAAAATCCTTGCCAGGATTAGCCCTGTAGCATAAAACTTCGACTACCACAAGAACTTAACAACATACACCCGATCTTCCACGTGTCAAATTTAACGAAGTGTCTCTCTGACGAGACTCTTGTGATCCCACTTGAGGAAATCAAGGTCAATGAGAGTCTCCACTTTGTAGAAGAATTGGTAGAAATCATGGATCGAGACATCAAGAGAACGAAATAGAGTCGTATCCCTTTAGTGAAGTTCCATTGGAACGCTAAACGAGGACCCGAGTTCACCTGGGAACGCGAAGATCAGATGAAACAAAAATACCCACATCTCTTACCGAACGCCTGAAGTCGCAGTCAAAACGCTAATTTCGGGACGAAATTCCTTCTAACCAGGGGATGATGTGACAGGTATCATCAGGTCAAGTCAAAGTCAAAAAAAGTCAACAAGTCAAACCGGTCAACTCAACTAGTGCTAATATGTTAGGGATTACTTTATGTTTACTAATGTGTAACTCTAAATCTTAATGCAAAGTAACATTTCAAAGTTTCAAATGTTCAAAATTCTAAACCCTAACCAGATTGAGGGAAGTAAAAACTTTATAAAATACTATTACGTGTCCTTTAGGGGTGTATAACACTCAAAATGGGATGTAGCTAAGCCTACGATCTTTGATCTACGAAGAAAAACATTAATAAAGACCCCCGACAAAGTCTCTCTCAATCTCTCCCATTGTATCTATATCTTTCCCCAATCTCTCCAAGTATGTGAAATTTCTCCCAAATCTCTCCAAGCATGTGAAATCTCTCCAAATTTGTGAAATCTCTCTAAAATCTCTCCAAGTATGTGAAATATCTCCTAAATCTCTCTAAGTATGTGAAATCTCTCCTAAATCTCTCCAATTATGTGAAATCTCTCCCGGTATGTAAAATCTCTCCCAAATCTCTCCAAGTATGTGAAATCTCTCCCAAATGTCTCTAGTATGTGAAATCTCTCCCAAATCTCTCCAAGTATGTGAAATGTCTCCCAAATCTCTCCAAGCATGTGAAATCTCTCCCAATTCTCTCTATGTACCTTCCTTACAAGGATTGCAATTGTATACCATTAGATATATTAGATATAAAATTAAAGGGTGAGATTTAAGCTCCTTCTTTTATGATTTTGGTCTTAAAAAACCTTTGGGTTTCTATTATGTATGTATTATAAATTAGTGTGTGTGTGTATATATATATATATATATATATATATGTGTGTGTGTGTGTGTGTGTGTGTATACATACATATTATGACTTAGAAACTTTTAAGAGAGCAATACATGTCCACCAAGTCTTATATGACACATATGTTAATAAGCATGCCCATCACGATTTGTATAAGATAATAACTAAGAAGCATGTAATTATCCAATGGTCAAACTTAATCTAGCAAGCATGAAGCTTGTAAATCACGAGTTTATGATGTTTTAGCATGAGATAATCAACATTTCAAGCACAAATCGTTACATGAACACATAGGTGCATGCAAATATGTAATGGTTAACCGGAAATGGACTTGTATTCCCCCCCCCCCCCCAAGTAGGAAAAACACGAAAATAGTGGGGGTATGAACCTCACTTTGTGGATTTCGTGAGTTGTAGAGAGAAGTAAGGAGAAGTTTTTGAGGCTGTCCTTGAAGATTACTCGAAGATAGTTGATGTGCTAAGAGGCCACACACGAAATGGTGTATGTAAATGGAATTATCTTAGCATAAAATTGTATGGAAACACTTGAGCTTCATAAGAAACTTACCCAAATGTTCAAGGACCGATTTTTGATGATGGTGATGCTTGAAATTTCTTTGAGAAAAGGGATAAGAGGAGTTCTTCTCTTGTGAGCAAAGTGAGTAAAATGTTTGAAGTGTGTATGTGGGTGATGTTTGTGGCCGAGAATAAAAGGGAGGGGGGGGGGAGTAGTGTACAAGTTCACAATCTAAGCCCTAAATTTCTAGATGTGACATGAGCTTCAATAACTCGTGGAATTTCTTTTTCACATGAATCATTCACTTTCATTATTTGTTATGTCTACGAAAATAACAGACTCTTGAGAGTCATCAGTTTTGGTTGTCAAAGATGAATCATTGTTTAGCTTTATTTTTGAATTATCATTTTCTTTTCTTTTTGCTAACAAAGTGACATTAATGACAGACAATTTTAAGCAATCTATACCTTCCAATTTCTCAATTTCATTGATATTATCAAAATCATCTTTGATATCAACATAATTTTATTGAGTACTTTGTGTCGAATTCTCAGTTTTGTTAAAAAATTTCATTTGTTTATTTTTATATAAGGTATCATTCACAATATCAACCAAATCATTAGCATGTAAACATTCATTGATATTGACAATACCATATGGATATGAATCATTAGGAACTTGGTCATAATGCACAACCATACTCTGACAGTCATATACAGTTTCATCAACTAAGTCAGGTTCAAAATTAACGAAGGGGGGTAATTTTCTATATTGCTGCTTATAGATTTTAGGTGAATGATAAAGATTAGTTACTTTACCATACAACCTTTTTTCCATATTACAATAAAAATTCCTTTGTTTCACAAGTAAATTATTATCTATTCTTAATGAGTCTCTATCTACCATCATATTCGTAAGTTTTAAATCTAGACTTTCTATCCTACTTTTCTTCTCTTCTGACTTATTTCTTGCTTCGTAAAGTAATGTCTTATTCTCCACTTCGCTACTCAAACAAATCAACATGTCATTCAAGTAAGAGCATGCATCATCAAACTCATATAATATGACATTGTAAGAATTTAAAGGAATATAAGAAGATCATTTACCTTGTCTGCCATAAAAGACTTTGAAGTAGTCGTCACAAAACATCTTCCAGATAACATCTCTTCATCGTCTTCACTCTCATCTCCAATCTTTCTCTCCAATTCTTTCAAATCATTGTGCTCGAATTGGCCAAACATGCTCTTTCCACTCGAATGATCAACTATGTTCTTCGGATACATGATGCCATGAGTAGGATACCACATCTCTTTTTTATTGGAGCCTGAAGACCAAATTTGATAAGTTCCATCACCATCGTTTGAATCTTTTGCATCCACGGATAGATTCTTGGACTTTGCATGACATTCCTCTATCTTCATTTCATAGTAGGCTTCTTCTTTCACTTTTTCCTTCATCTCTTCCTGCTTTCTCAACATGTAGTCACGAACAAGATGATATTTTCTATTATAGTAATTACAATTGTAACCAAAATCTCCTTTAAGCTTCTTCTAAATCTTCTTCTCTTATTGTCTTATTCTCTTCTTTCTTTTCAATGCCTTTCAGACTAACACCAGAATTTCACACTAGCTTCTTCCCAAAATTGTTATTAAAGTTGCTACTGATTTGGCTTCTTATAAAGCTTGTTGACCCTATTATTTAAGTAATAGGCAACAACTTCGGCATCTGAATTCAACAAAAAACCTTCTTCATTCTCTTAAGCATCTCTATCACAATCAACTTCCTTCTAAGTTGTTTTTTTCGAAAAGTGTCGAAGATCTCTTAAGTCTTGATCATCAGCCAAATATTCTTCCATTCCTTCTTTAGGCCTAGGATGAAGGTAATGTTGAACTCAAGAGTGACATGAACAATACCATATCTGGTACACTTATAGATGAGCTCATTGAATCTATTGTAATAGGCTTCAATAGATTTTTTTTCCTTGAAGTCGGCTAACTTCGATAAGCATTGAGTCATCGACCTTTTCTTGGCTCGCTTATTCCTTTGGAATTTCTCCTTGTGTCCCATATTTTTTTAGAAGTTTTGCAGCCTTGAATATAGTTTTAAACAGCTGGCGGCAAAGCTCCACGTAATTCACGCAGACATCTCTTGTCAATTTCCTTCTACTTGTTTCCTTGAGCAATCATATCTTTAGCAGCACCACCATTTCCAATAGCTTGAAGACGATCAACATGATAAGGACCAACACTAGCAGATCTTCATCGATTCTATTGAGGTGATCTTCCATACGATCCGCACATTGATCATAATACTTTGGAAGCAACATTGGAACCTTTATAGCGGATTAGCATAGTTCATAACGGTGTTGACGTTCAAATTCACCATTTGATTGAGTAAAAGTGGATAAACTATGAAAAGAAAGAAATCAAATACAAAGCGATAAATAAAACGATTGTAGAATCGTTAAATCAATGTAGTAGAACGAAGAATTACATTTTCACTTGTGAAATGATTGAATCTGAACAAAAGATTCAATAAGAGGAAAACATGAACAAGATTCTTCAAATGGTATGTCGATTCCGGCTCTAATACCAATTGAAAGGATGTTTGAACAAAGTTTCAATCAATCATAATGTAAATCAAAGTTAATTGAACAAATAAATTTAAATATGATCTTTGTTTCAGCTCAATTATCCGAAATGAATACATGTAGTCACACACACACACACACACAGAGAGAGAGAGAGTAAGCTCAATGCACAAGAATGCAAAAGTTACAACATACTTATATACCTACAATATTTATAGGATACTCACGGATACAAAAAATATACTAGGACCTCGACACTGAAAGCGAATCTCCATAAAATCACCACAAGGAAAAAGGCCATTACCGGCGACAAAAGTCGCCGGTAAAAGACCCAAAAGTCGCCAGTAATGATAATAGCGGCGACGTGTCGCCGGTAATAAGTCGCCGCTACTGCCTCGTCGCTATTGATCAGTTTGTCGCCGCTAATGATAATAGTCGCCGCTATTAGTATGTCGCCGCTAATGAGTATTGTCGCCGCTAATAATGTTGTCGCCGGGAATGACAATTGTCGCCGGTAAAAGGGTCGCCGGCAAAATTGTCGCCGGTAATGAGCTATGTCGCCGGTAAAAGTGTCGCCGGTAAAAGTGTCGCCGGTAATTTGTTTTCAATTTTTTTTTAAATAATGATTTTCGTTGCCGGTGATAATATCGCAGGTAAAAGTGTCGCCGGTAATAACAATATTCGATTAAATATCAAAACCAATAGTGTCGACGCTAATTACAAAACAAACATCGTATTAAATATCAAACATAATAGTGTCAAACAAACATCCTATTACAAACAAACATCCAAAATACAATTAAATATCAAAAGTCATACTATCCGAGTAGCAAAACAACAAAATTTTTACAATCTACTAAGTAGCAAAACGAGACAACATATGCAAATAAAACCCATTCTTACATACCCTCATCACCGTTCCCATCGTTTCCTTGATTATTTTGGGATTGAAAAAACGAATAAAGCTCATCCCTACATGCCGGGTCGGCGAGCATTGCACGAAGATTTTCCAACTACGTAATTAATAACAATATATATAAACTTATAAGTTAGATCGTCAAACATAAACAAAAACTATCAAAATACATTGTTATTTTTAAAGTAAGATAGAAAACCAAAGTACATTGCTATATTTTGCACTTGGGACAAAACCAAATTACCAAACTTTTTAGCAAATAACCACCACAAAACCCAAACTACCAAATCAACATGCATTTTACGATGCTAAAGTAGATTGCTATTTTACCTGTGATGGTTGTGATGGTGGTTGTGATGGTTGTGAAGGCTGTGGAATCGGCGGGAGACCAGAAGGTTTGCGGCCAATGCCTCTAATGTGGCCACGTCGCTCTCCTAATACTTTCTCGAACGTATCTCTTTCTTGAGTTGGCGTAAACTCACTTTCACCTTGAGTTTGTTCTAGCAGCTCTTCAACTAACCGATTCTGTAACTCCCAAAAGTGAGTAACAATTAAGTATAAATAAACATTTAAATATATGATAAAATTATAATTAAATACTTACATATTGTTGTTCCGATTCAGCAGTAACAAATACACCATTCTTATCGGTATGAGCTTTGCGAAATGTTTCCACTCTCTTAAGGTTCTGTTTAAGTTTAAAAATTAGATTATATTTTAAATAAATAATTACATGTATCGTACGGCACCTTCTTATAGCAAGTACTGCTATACGAGCTCGAACCCCCACGATTCACAATTGTTTGCTTTTCACGGATTTTTGTGTTCCTTTCTGAAGCAATTTTGTGTTCGTCAGTTTGAAAATACTCAACTGTCTTCTCCCAGTTATCAATAAGCATACCATCCGGAGGATTTGCCAATGCTCTCGGGATATCTTCATACCCTCCGACCATCTTGAAATATTCTTTTGCGTCGGCTTTACGCTCTCGAAAACCTTTTAACAAGGCTGCTTGAAAACTCTCTGTCAATAAAGTAGCTTGTGCATCCTGGTACATTTGATTGAGATCAAACTTTGTCTACAATAAAAAAAAAAGTTAACCAAGTAAGAAACAATTATAGTTAAACCTATAAAATATATTTAAATAAATAATTACTGCTAAATGTTGTAATATAGTATCCTTTATATCAGGGGAAACTCTTTTCCAACTCCATTTGTCGAAAGGGACCATCTGCCACATTGTTTTCCCAACTTCTCGGGAAAACATGTCTCCCGCCTCTCCTACGGGATTAAATGTGATATCCCTATCAAATTGCATGGCTATTGGTTTCCCCTGGTTCTGCAAGATTGCTTTTTCAAGCTTTATATTTTTTGCTTTTCCTCGAGCTTTCCTTCGGGCACGTCCCTCAACTACAAATGTAATTAAAAATTATTAGAAACGACATTTAATTTATGATAATTGAACAAAAATAGTAAATAAAAATTCATGATAAGACTTACCGTCCTGCTCGTGCTGGCCAGGACCTCTACCACCTGGGAAAGGTGGGTCCTCAGCTCCGTCTCTCCCATGTCCACGACCCATGACAGCAGCCATGGTAAACATAAACAACAGCCACACTCTCATCATTTCCTGAAAAATTATAAGATATACAAATTCAATTTTTATTATAGATACACATTACATAGAAATAAACATTTAGATAGGAATAAACATTTAGATAGGAATAAACATTTAGATAGGAATAAACATTTCCATTTAAACTAGAAATCCAAATACAGTTCATATTACAAACACATATTACAAATACATATTACATAAGAACTATTCTAATCAGAATCTTCCTCATATCCTTCAGTGTCTTCTTCGGTATCATAGTCAGAATCGGTGTCATCGTAATCAGTATCGCAATCAGAAACATCATTGACTCTACCAGTTGGCGGAGGAACTTCAGATGCACTTTCTACATCAACAATAGTACAGTTGAATAATCATGTGTATACCTCAACTCTATAATCTCTTCTAACTGGCCATAATACTTCTCGCCTTTCTCACCCACCGCTAAAACCCCAGAGTTTTGTGTTGTACGTTGTGTGTCACGACTAAGTACCATAAACCTAACACCATTGACTATGCATGCGGTGTAAGAATAAGCATTCATTTGCGGGCCCATTGCAAGAACCGACAACTCTTCGTGGAATTCTGGAGATTTTTCTATTTTCATTTGATGAACCTAACAATTATAAATTAATATGTATTATGTATTCGTTAGATCAATGAAAAAAATTTGTTTATTAATTTATATTACCTTTTCACGAAACCAATTACGAAATTCTCTCTTTTCATCACTTTGGGGATGCTCAGATTTGAATTTCCTATGTTGATGACCAAAAGATATAGATTTAAAAAGATAAAATAAAAAATTAAGAATGAAAGTTAGAGATAAGATTAATTACTTGATATACTGTCTGACTTCTTCACAACTATTCAATACAAACCATTCCATGTTATGCATTTCCGTTAAATTAAGAGTTTTGATTTGAGTTGTGCTGGTCGGTCGACATTTAGACTCAAACATCCAAAACTTGGTTTTTTCAATGACAACATCTACATTTCTTTCCGGACGATTCTTTACATCTCGAAGGTACATTGAACAAAATGATAAAGCTTCTTCAGCAACATAACCCTCAGCTATTGAACCTTCTGGCTTCGCCTTGTTTCTGACATAGTTTTTTAGTTTTTTCATATATCTCTCGAATGGAAACATCCATCTCATACAAACCGGGCCTCCAGCAATTGCTTCATCAGGTAAATGCAAAAGTAAATGAACCATAATGTCAAAAAACGCCGGAGGATAAATCAATTCTAACTTGCACAAGATTGCAATAATGTCTACTTTTGCTTTCCTCATATCCTCCACCTTCAATGTTCTAGAACAAAGTTGCTTGAAAAACGTACAAAGGTCTACAATAGGTGTATAAGTATCTTTGTCTAACAACCCTCTTACTCCAATCGGTATCAAACGTTGAATAAGAATGTGGTGGTCATGCGATTTCAACCCAATAATGTTAGTATTGATATCGTTCACTTTCTTACTAATGTTAGAACCAAACCCATCCGGCAGCTTAACCTCTTTTATAAATTGACAAAAGAGTTGTCGACTAGATTTCGTGAAAGAGTATCTTGCCTGGGGTCTATGAAACTTGTCACCATTTTTTTGCAACCATTCATTTCTCCGAATGTTTAGAATTCTCAAGTCCTCTCGTGCATTTGATGTGTCTTTGCTTTTATCGTTCATTAGGAGAGTACCTAACAAACTCTCGTCCACATTTTTCTGGACATGCATGACATCTATGTTGTGTTTCAACTGTAGAGAAGACCAATACTCGAGTTCGAAGAAAATGCTTCGTTTCGACCAGTTCAACTCATAATCTTGCCGCTTTGGCTCCCCGCCTCCATGCTCAGGATGTTTACCCGGTTTACGAGTTAGTAGACGACCTAGTTGCTCTTGTATGTCATCATTATTAAAGTGTCTCGGAGCGGGTCTTGTCTCTTCCATCCCATTAAAGTCCAACCTCTTTCTTAACGGATCATTAGCAGCTAGGAAACGACGATGACCGATATATACGACTTTGTTTGTTGCACGGTACGAAGGAGTGTCTTCATTGCAAGTAGCACATGCTCTATACCCTTGCCCACTCCAACCCGATAAACTACTACGAGCTGGCCAATCGTTTATTGTCCACAACAACATAGCTCTCATCGTGAAGAATGTGTTTGTCGCCGCATCTTTAATACGTACGCCTGAGTTCCACAAATGTTTAAGCTCTTCCACCAACGGTCTAAGGAAAACATCCATATCCTTACCTGGAGCTTTCGGTCCTGGAATCAACAAAGTCAACATGAATGATGACTCTTTCATACAAAGCCAGGGTGGCAGATTGTATGTGGTGAGTATGACCGGCCATGTGCTATGTGGATTACACATGTTTCCAAATGGATTGAAACCGTCAGCTGAAAGACCTAGGCGTACGTTACGGGGTTCACTCGAGAAGTCGGGGTATTTTTTATCAAAATCTTGCCAATGTTCCCCATCAACAGGATGAATCATCACACCATCTTCTGAACGTCTGGTACTATGCCAAATCATATTTTTGGCAGTGTGCCTCGAATAATATAAACGTCGTAGTCTAGGGGTCACAGGAAAGTACCGTAACACCTTATGAGGTACTTTCTTACCCTTGGTGTTTTTATCGATCCATCGGCTCTCTTTACAAACGGGACAAACTTGCAATGAATCATGTTCTTTCCAAAAGAGACAACAATCGTTTTTACACACATGTATCGACTCATACCCCAGGCCAATAGACTTTAGTTTCTTTTTGGCTAGATAATGTGAAAGGGGAACCTTGTTGCCTTTGGGAAATGCTAATTGCAAGAGCTCAAGGAGTTGATCAAATGAACTATCAGTCCATTTGTTGTTCACCTTGATATGCATTAACTTTGCTAGAAACTCAAGGGAAGAAAAGATGCAACCAGTATACAATTGAGTTTCCATTTCTTCCAACAACTGTGCAAAATCATCATCCACACCGCTACCCCTTGTATTCGAGGTTCCTTCATCGAGGTTGGTATCATTTGCTCTCGACTCCCACATCACATCGTCGATTAAATCGGCCATTTCGTTACTTGGCAAGACGACGGGAGGAATAAAAGATTCACCATGATAGATCCAAATTTTGTACGCCTTACTGAAACCATTTATAAATATATGGCGTTCAACTACAGTCGGGTACTTGAAGTAACGGTTATCACATTTTTCACACGCACATCTGATTTTACCATTACTATCAAGGTGCAACTTCGACTTCTCAATAAAAGCTTTGAGTCCTGTTTGGAACTCGGGATGGTTTCGATATGGATTAGTAGTCCAGCTTTTATCAATAGACATGTTGTTGCTGAAACATAATTTTGGGTTTAGAGTTTAGTATACAGAATTAACATTGTTTTTCTTCAATCCACATTTTTTTTACATCTAAAAGAATACAAAAATTAAGTAATAAAGAAATGAAAAAAATAAATTAAAAATTTTTATTTATGCAATTTTTTAATTAAGTTTAATTAAAATTACTTGTAAGTTAGCTTGGGTAAAAACTAGAAGCTTTCTAGTTTTTGTATATAAGTTTATAAACAATTTTATAGTTTTTTTTGTGTTTTTTTTTTTTCAATTTATAAAAATAATGTATTTTTATTTTTTTTTTCAATTATAGCATCCTACTTATAAGAAAACCACATACTTTTACATAATACATAAGATGTTGTGTGTTGTTTTTTTTACCGTCGAGATTAAAATGTATATAAGTTTTTTAAAGAATTTTATAATTTTTTTTGTGTTTTTTTTTTCCAATTATAAGTTAACTATATAACTTATTGGTTAATTAATTTGGAGTTAGCTTAGGTAAAAACTAGAAGCTTTCTAGTTTTTCTATATAAGTTTTTAAACAATTTTATAGTTTTTTTTTGTGTTTTTTTTTTTTCAATTTATAAAAATAATGTATTTTTATTTTTTTTTCAATTATAGCATCCTACTTATAAGAAAACCACATACTTTTACATAATACATAAGATGTTGTGTGTTGTTTTTTTTACCGTCGAGATTAAAATGTATATAAGTTTTTTAAAGAATTTTATAATTTTTTTTGTGTTTTTTTTTCCAATTATAAGTTAACTATATAACTTATTGGTTAATTAATTTGGAGTTAGCTTGGGTAAAAACTAGAAGCTTTCTAGTTTTTGTATATAAGTTTTTAAACAATTTTATAGTTTTTTTTGTGTTTTTTTTTCAATTTATAAAAATAATGTATTTTTTTTTTCATTTATAGCATCCTACTTATAAGAAAACCACATACTTTTACATACGTATTATGTTGTTGTGTTGTTTTTTTACCGTCGAGATTAAAATGTATATAAGTTTTTAAGGAATTTTATAATTTTTTTTGTGTTTTTTTTTTCCAATTATAAGTTAACTATATAACTTATTGGTTAATTAATTTGGAGTTAGCTTGGGTAAAAACTAGAAGCTTTCTAGTTTTTGTATATAAGTTTTTAAACAATTTTATAGTTTTTTTTTGTGTTTTTTTTTTTTCAATTTATAAAAATAATGTATCTTTATTTTTTTTTCAATTATAGCATCCTACTTATAAGAAAACCACATACTTTTACATAATACATAAGATGTTGTGTGTTTTTTTTTTTTTTTACCGTCGAGATTAAAATGTATATAAGTTTTTTAAAGAATTTTATAATTTTTTTTGTGTTTTTTTTTTCCAATTATAAGTTAACTATATAACTTATTGGTTAATTAATTTGGAGTTAGCTTGGGTAAAAACTAGAAGCTTTCTAGTTTTTGTATATAAGTTTTTAAACAATTTTATAGTTTTTTTTTGTGTTTTTTTTTCCAATTTATAAAAATAATGTATTTTTATTTGTTTTTTCATTTATAGCATCCTACTTATAAGAAAACCACATACTTTTACATACGTATTATGTTGTTGTGTTGTTTTTTTTACCGTCGAGATTAAAATGTATATAAGTTTTTAAAGAATTTTATAATTTTTTTTGTGTTTTTTTTTCCAATTATAAGTTAACTATATAACTTATTGGTTAATTAATTTGGAGTTAGCTTGGGTAAAAACTAGAAGCTTTCTAGTTTTTGTATATAAATTTTTAAACAATTTTATAGTTTTTTTTTTTGTGTATTTTTTTTCAGTTTATAAAAATAATGTATTTTTTTTTTCAATTATAGCATCCTACTTATAAGAAAACCACATACTTTTACATAATACATAAGAAGGTGAAATTCACATACTTTTACATACATATACCACATATACACCAAATACAAATACACACAAAATAACATCCTATTTAAACCAAATACACATAATTTCACATATATACATAATAACATCCTATTTATACCAAATACAAAAGTTTCACAATCATATATCACATTTACAACCAACATACATACATTCACATACACACAATAACATTCTACTTATAACAAATACATATAATTTCTACTAATATACAACATATACATCAAACTCACATACATTGGAATATATATACCAAATTCACATATATTCAAACAAATACAAAATATACAATCCAATTTTCACATATGACAATTATCACATAATTTCACATATAAATACAACTTGAAGCTATACAACTAATTGCAATTAAATAACCACAAACAAAAAATTGAATAACTTGCTTCTAATCCAAAACAATACCACCAAAAACAAGAAATTCATACAAAATAAAAATGAAATCATCAAAAAAAACTTACCTTTCTTCAAGAAATGGAGGTACCTAGAAATTGATCCCAAAGCTTTAACCACTTGCTTGGAACAATGCTTCTAATCCAAAACAACACCACCAAAAACAAAGAATATGAGCAATTTATTATCATTCAATCACTACATAAAGCTACAAATCGAAATTCATACAACATAAAAATGAAATCATCAAAATAAAACTTACCTTTCTTCAACAATGGAGGTAGAAATTGATCCCAAAACTTTAACCACACCTAGAGACACTTGCTTGGAACAATGAGGGGAGAACTTTGCTTGAAAGAAGGAGATTGAAGAAGAAATCGACGATACTATGAAGGAAATTGGAAGCAAACAGAAAGGAATATGAAGAAGGGAGAAATCTGCGTGCGTTTTTTTTATCTGCGATGACCAATAGCGGCGACACCTTTAGCGGCGACGCTACGGTCAATACCGGCGACAATTAGTAATAGCGGCGACAAACTGGAGGGAAGGGTACCGCGTCATTTTTATTAGACTATTAGCGGCGACTTTTTTGGAGTTTTAGCGGCGACATCTGTGTCGCCGGTATTAGGTTAGACCGGATAACGCACCCCACCCGTTGGATTGTATATCTCATCGAACGGTTCATATGCAATAGAGGGGGAAAGTGCGGATTCGGGTGACAACCCTTTAGCGGCGACACTATTAGCGGTGATAAGGGGCTTTACCGGCGACTCTAGCTTCAGTCGCCGGTAAAGACCCTTATCGCCGCTAATAGTGTCGCCGCTAAAGGGTATATTTCTTGTAGTGAATGCCTACTAAAATACATATATAACGAAGTCTTACGAACCTTTGTTATTTACAAACATTCTCTATCAAGACCACTACCTATGCTTCGATATAATCACAACAATAATACCATACAACCATATCAACGGTTGGGGCTTAATATTGGGGATTCACATGGATAGGGCTCATGAGCGTTAGTGGCGACAAACACCTAACGCTAACGTCTAACACGAAAGTTAGATGTCGTCGCTAAAGGTATATGTCGTAGCTAAAGGTGTCGCCCTAATACTCGTTATTCTTGTAGTGATTTCTTTGAAACTCGCACCTAAAATATATTTATGATTGTCTTAGGTTGTTGATAAATGAGAAACAATTAAATTTCTTTTGTTAGTTGTATGTATAGATTTGAGAGAAAATATTATTATGTTGAAAAAATAGGTTGTGAACAGTTGTTCGTTGATAAACATATTCTAACATACAGTTTTAATTAATATGCGATATGCGATTACTTCTAGAAGATCTATAGCATATGTGCGACTAACAGCAAAATTCATAAATACCTTATTACCAGAATAACATGCAACGACATTGATTACTTTCTTTTTTATAAAATATATTACAATAATAAGACACGTAAAAAGTGGAAGAAACACACTATAGTACTGATTTATTATTAAAAATTTCTACTACATGAACAACTTATTCCAAACAAAATATATGATCATGGATTCCCACTTAGATCTGCCATTGATCAATTAAATGCGCTGCAAACCCTACGAATTTCTCCTTGAGTTCCAGTTTTCACTTCAACATTACCCATCCTCACCATTGATCTCGCAAACTCAACATTGAAGGTCAATCCAACTAGTCCACTAACTCCAAGAAACCGTTGTGCAATTGTTCGTGTTGTAGGGTTTCCCCACAGCAGTTGATCAGATTCACGTACTCCTCGCCCGCTCCTCAAGTTTGCAAAGTATGAAGTGTCAAATCTGTTTTCGCTACCAGTATCAAGAGCCACACGCCTTCTATTATCACCTCCGTTGGGGCACAGATTTCTGAGCGTGGTAAGGAATGCAGGGTCAATAGACGGGTCGGGACCATTGGTGTTGTTGAAGTTGTATAGCCTGTAGCTGAACACTAAACACGCTCCTGTTCCAAGTGTATGTGCTCCTGGAAATCAATAAATTAAACCCAGATACACATCAGTTTATTAATTTCTTTGTTAGCAATGATTGAACTCTTGTTTTTGGTTAACTTACGAGAAAGGGTAACCAGATCTTGGGTGTTAAGACCTTTCTCAGCAAACTTCCTGATTTGGACATCAACGGGGTCATTGAAAGCTGGCAGATTTATAGTATCAGCTGCACGTGACACCAATCCATCTCTCCGACCTAATGGCACTGCCCAACGCGCAATTCATAGTGTGAACACAAAATTGAAAGCCAAAGAGGTTATACTAAGAGCTAGGATAGTTACCTTAATGATTTGAGACTTGAATTGGATGATTTTGGACTTAAGATTGAATTTGTAGAGAGAGAGTAGTGAGAGAGGATGAAAAGCTTCAAAATGAGGTCATTTGAGCTTTATATATGGGTTGAGTTTGGGACACGGTGGAATTCTACCCGATACTGACGTTTACCGAGGCTTTTGGTCGTACCCGATTAAATTGCCGTTACCCGATGTGGTCGAATCTAAAAATCTTGAAATTATTAAATTGGGGTGTTATCATGAGTTTCTAATGTGTTTGGATATTTACGAGGTCATTCTAAAAAGTCTTAAATTAAATAACCTAATCCAAAATGTTAACTGAAAAATTGAAAGACAAACGGGTTTTACCGATGGGAATGGGTTACAACGACGGAACAATTTACGGGTTGTCACAGTACCTGAAACCAAAACTAAAAGCTGTAAGCATGAAGCTTAATGAGTCTCCCCAAACTACCACATAACATAAAAATATCATGCAACTAGGAGATATGGGCCCCACCCACTCTCATTGAGATTCGGGCCCCGCCCACACTCCGTTCTCTAAGAGATTCGAGCCCCGACCACACTCCACTATCTAGGAGATTCATGCCCCGCCCACACTCCGTTGTCTAGAAGATTCGGACCCCGCCTAAACTCAGATGTCTGGGAGATTTGTCCCCGCCCGCACTCTGCTACTAACGTGCATACATATATCACACAGACAACAAGTATATCTACAAAACAATCACATATCTATACTCAAATAATACTATCGGAATCGGGCCCCACCCACTCTAGGCTGCTACGAGATCCGAGCTCTGCCCACACTCAACTACTAGCATATCACATATACGAGACGACCTTGGTGCCGTAGACCCGTTCCTACAGAAGGAAACTCACCTTAGAAGACGGGCTGCTGAAAACCCGAGTGAGGAATCCCTGTCTGCTACTCTGGCGACTCTCCGACTATCAATTCCATAAAAACACTTAATCAAAATCTGATAATCCTTCATAGGGTAAAATAACAATTTTACCCCTGGTCGAAGTGAACGTCCTGGTCATAGTCAAAGTCAAGGTCAACTCCCAGTCAACCCAACTCGTCGAGTTATCTCCCAACTCGATGAGTCCCTGCAATGCTCAAACTCGTAGTCAACTGAGTCAACTCGTAGAAATCCCAAGGACCAAGGTTCTTGAACCAAAACCTTCAGAATATGGAAACAAATAGATCTAAAAGAAGAATGATCAAGTTAGAGATTTGATTACAAGAAAATGTAGCAAATAGAGTGTAGTTCTTGGATCTACTTCTTCAACTTTTAGCCTTCTAACTTCTTCTTCTTCTTCCACAAGCTTCAAAAGGCACAAAAACACTCAAAATGGCAAGAAATAACTCAAAATCATTCAAGGTGGATTAGGGTTTCGAGATTAGGGTTTAGAGGTGATAGAGGCTGGGGTGGAGGCCAGATATGATGTTTAAATAGGGCGCAAACCATAAAGATTAGGGTTTCCTCCTGATGGACCTACTCGTTGAAACATGGCTTCGACTGGATATTGTTGTCTGATGTGTTTTTTATTTAATTATAAACTGGATATTGTTTTTTTTTTTTTTTTTTTTTGGTAAATATAGATATTGAAGTGATAAAGTTAATGGATATGATGGATTAAGTAACTAAAAAACCTAGTTTTATTTTTATAACATTGTACTTTAAATAATTAAGTTATTAGATTACAACTTAGTAGATTTACCATCTTATGTTTTTCTTTTTTGTTTTGTATTATAACATTTTACTTTAAACAATTGTAGTATATATATTTTTTATTTATATCATCTTTTCTTTCTGTTCCAAATAAACCTTCAAAACAACAAAAGTGACAACAAATGGATTAGTTACAGATTAGTGCAATAAATTATGTAAGTAATGTCGTTGAACCTCAAACAATGGTTTATGTATTTCATTTGTCATCATTGATATTTTTAATATCTAAAAAGGTTGTTTGATGTTTTTTCGTTTAATTATAAATTGGATATTGTTTTCTTTTTATTTTTATTTTTTTCGATTAACATTGGATTGTGATATGTTGTAACATTGACTAGTCCTTTTAGCTAACTAATTGTCGGATTATAATAGTCACAACAATTATAATGATAAAATAATAGTATATTATTGGATTGCAGTGTCTCAAACTTTAAATGTGAATACACTTAAAGTGATTTTGGATACGTTAAATTCATTTAATCTAATTTTTTATTTAAATTTTTTTGTTTCATAATAAGATTATTTATTTGTTTTTAATTATTTAAGTTAAAACTTTTATATATAAACAATAGTAGTTTTTTTTTCATAAAAAGTTTTTTTATTTTCATAATAAGATTCATTTAATCTAATTTTTACTTAAAGTGATTAATATTTCAATAAGTAAATTATAAATAATATAATTAGTTTATTATCAATAAGTAACTTATAAATAATATAATTAGTTTATTATGGTGTATTATTGTTGTGATTGAAGACTTACCAATTTCTTAGAAAGGTAAGGTGGTTATATATATATATATATATATATATATATATATATATATATATATATATATATATATATATATATATATATATATATATATATATATGTTTGAAATTAAAAGTTTATTTTTATATAGACAAAACTGTAAGATTGTTCCCTGTGGTATTCAAAAAACTTTGGATAGGGTCCAAAAAGTTTTTCACTTGCATAGATGGTCCAAAATCAAAGTTTTTCTGTGTGTTTGGTCCAAAAAAACTTAAAAAGACTTTTTTACCCTTTTAATTTTTTTTTATTTATCAAATATACTTATTTTATAATTAAAGAAAAGATATGCACACCTCTCTCACTCTCTCTCTCTCTCTCTCTCTCCCCCCCCTCTCTCTGCAGATCTATAATCCATTCCAAATCGAAAAGGTATTGCTGATTTCAATTTTTAATTATTGATAACAACAAAATTATATTACTTCACAGCTTTGTTCATTGTCAATGTAGATGTTCGATTGATAAATTGAATGCCACAAACCCATATATGAAAGCGGATGTGCCCTAAAACGGTGTTACAATCAATCCACCCAACCCATAGATTATGAGCGTGTATGTGTGTCTTTGACAGGAAACCTCCGCCTGCAAAACCTTTGCCTTCCCTAACTGCAAACCCCTCTCACATCTTCTTGATTCCGATTGTGTATGAGATTTCCATCGATTTCTTTGATTCTAAATCTTTTTGGTTAGCAATTCGGTTTATAGTCTTTTGAGAGTTCAATAGCTCTTCCTTGTTTCCCTAACACCGCCCTACAATCATCGACATTTGCAACTACCATCGTTCTGTGTTTTATGTCAAATGGGAAAATAAAGAAGAAAAGGTAGAAAGTCAAACAGGATTCTTGTCAAAGAGGTTGATGAATCAACTTCATAGGCATATCCTTCAGCAAATCAACTTCAACTTCAGGTTTAGATTTTGCACTTTGACCCAATTTCAAATGTATTCCTTCCGCTTTTCCAGAACTCTGAAGTGGGGTTCTCGCAAGATCAATCTCTTCAATCCAAGGATTTACTTGTAAAGTCTCCATTATCGTTATCTGCTCATCTCTCCCAATCTTTGTTCTTCTTCCCTCAAATGTAATCGATTTTAGGGTTATGTTTGCTTGAATTTGAAGAGTCGAAAACCTAGTCAATGGACAAAGCAAGTGTCCAACACCGATCCTGCCAAATCGGTTATCATCTACACGAAAGCTTTCCAACCATCGATTTTTGAAAAGTTTGGCAGTGACGTAAACGACCCTTAGTTTTTCAAGTACGTTTTCGAGAGGTTTACATCTCGTAGACTCCGATTCTATTCTAGAACCCATCGAAATTCCTTGGCACATCGCGATTTTAATCAGATGTCGATTAGGTTGAGAGAGAGAGAGAGAGAGAGAGAGAGAGAGAACGGTGGGGTATGTGGGGGTGAGGGATAATTCTTTTATTTTCTTTTTATTTTTAAAGTAAAAAATATTAGAATAATTATAAAAAATACAAAAAAGAACATAAAAGAGTATAACCGTCTTTTCATGTTTTTTTGGACCATAATTTCAAAAAAAACATTGATTTTGTACCTTCCATGCAAGTCGAAAACTTTTGGGACCCTATCCAAAGTTTTTTGAATACCACAGGGACCAATCTTGCAGTTTTGTCTTTTATATATTTGAAGGCATATTAACATGTTTAATTTGTGTCCTTTAATTTGTATCTGTTTTAGATACAAACTAAGATCATTAAAGCTTGCTTGCTATGTCTATTCCAATTAATAATGTCTCGGTTGCGGATCATCCTACATTTCTCAATAATCCATTGTATCTTGGTTCTCAACAATCCATTCTTACAATCATCTTGTTTAATCCGCTAAGCTTCTTTTGACTAAAGAAAAACTTTCTTGTTTCCCTTTTTTATAGGTAATGAAGTTGGAGAAGGGCCACATATTAACATCGAAATACAAATTTATCAATTGAAGTTATTGTTTTAATTTTTTATTTACAATTCTAAACTGAACAATGTCTCTCGTGAACTTGTTTCTAAAAAAACATTAACCTAATGTTTTGTTATAATGTTTTCAAACTTATAGGGGTACGTGCTTGGTAATCCTCTAATAGACACAAGTTGTGACAATAATTCAAGAATACCATTGCTCATCGAAATATGTGGTGGTGATGTGTGTTCAGAAAAGAAGAGAGAGAAATGGGTAGAGAAAACGAACCTCGTTGGAGATACTACGTCATAATCGGAGGTAACTATCGGCAATGGAGATAGCAGTCGACAACCGACAGTGGCAGTCGGCTTTGGAGGTTATATTGGCGGTGGAGAGCAGTGACATCACCGGTGATGTTGCAACTCGTCGCCGGAGAGACGCAATTGGAGATGGTTATAGAATATATGTCGTTTGGGAAAGGGAAGTGGAACAAAAGGGGCAACCATTTAGCGGCGACAAAGAAGCTATTAGCGGCGACATTCCTAGGGAACTCAACGCACCCTTTCTGGATATTATCGACTGTTGGATCGGGTGAGATTCGTAGGGCCAAGATTTCGTCCCATGTGAGTCAACGAATCGATACCAATAACGACGACATATCGCCGCTAAAGGCGTTGTCACTATTGCTTTCCGCAGGAAAAAACCCTATCCGTTGGATCATGTTTCGAACCAAGGGAAGGGCCAGGATTGAAAGTGGTGTGTCTCCGACGGATCTCCGGGGCACACATTAAGCAACGACGCTATTAGTGACGACATTGGTGTTTTCGTTGTGACACCAAATGTGCCTTGCCTGGTGTCGTTGCTAAAGGTTTTGTCGTCGCAAAAAGCAACCACCCTAATACTCCCCATTCTTGTTGTGGCTAATATGATAGAGAACAAAAATATTGTTGATATTTAATTTGGTCTTTTAACTATCATAATATACAAAAGATAAAAGTGAAATAGATATGTATTTTAATTAAATAAGTACAATATGATCTATTTATAAAATTTTAGAAGATTTATTGAAAGCTTATTGCAAATCACAACGTAACATGTTCATGGATTTTTAAAGTGGTTAATCAATATAGATGCTTGCAGTTTATTAATATTCAATTACTTATAGAACATCTATAGCATATATGCGACTAACAGCAGAAATTCCTTAGTACTGTAAATTCTATATTAGCGATATAACGTGCAAGTAAACAATGGAACCACATTATTTTCTGATTTCTTTTTATAAAACATATTACAATAATAATACGCACGTAAAAAGTGGTGAAACACATACTATTACTGTAGAAACACAATATATTAACACATACACGAAACAAAATTGACCCTCATAGATTCTCACTTAGATTTGCCATTGATCAATTAAATGCACTGCAAACCCTACGAATTTCTCCTTGAGTTCCAGTTTTCACCTCAATATTACCCATCCTCACCATTGATCTCGCAAACTCAACATTGAAGGTCAATCCTACTAGTCCACTAACTCCAAGAAACCGTTGTGCAATTGTTCGTGTTGTAGGGTTTCCCCACAGCAGTTGATCAGATTCAAGTACTCCTCGCCCGCTCCTCAAGTTTGCAAAGTATGAAGTGTCAAATCTATTTTCACTACCAGTATCAAGAGCCACACGCCTTCTACTATCCCCTCCGTTGGGGCACAGATTTCTGAGCGTGGTAAGGAATGCAGGGTCAATAGACGGGTCGGGACCATTGGTGTTGTTGAAGTTGTATAGCCTGTAGCTGAACACTAAACACGCTCCTGTTCCAAGTGTATGTGCTCCTGCAAAATCAACAAAACCCAGAAACACATCAGTTTATTAATTTCTTTCTTAGCAATGATTGAACTCTTGTTTTTGGTTAACTTACCAGAAAGGGTAACAAGATCTTGGGTGTTAAGACCTTTCTCAGCAAACTTCCTGATTTGGACATCAACGGAGTCATTGAAAGCTGGCAGATTTGTAGTATCTGCTTCACGTGACACCAATCCATCCCTCCGACCAGTTGGTACTTGCCAACGCGCAATTCCCCCAGCCTATATAGACAACAATAATTGAAAATATATAAATATTATTACATAGTTTTAACACTGCTTTTTACCATTTCTACTGGCGCATTCAAAATGCCTAAGTTAATATAAACATTGAGGTATTAATAAATTACCAGGAGCACAGAATCACGGGCAGCGATAGCAAGAATATCAGCACAGGAAACCACTCCAGGACATTCGATTTCAAGCTGGGTCTTGGCAGCATCGATTATCTCGTAGCCTCTCAGTAGAGTATTGGGCCCAGCAGTTCTCTCACTACCAGTACCACTAATTAGGATAGAGGCGTCACAGCCATTAACAAAGCAATCGTGAAAAAACATTCTAACCAAACCGGGTGGGACTCCTGGGTTGGCCCGATTAGCTGCATCCACAGCAGCCTGCACGATGGCTTCAACTCTTGGGCATGAGGTCTGATAGAAACCTACTCGGGTTTGGCCAAGTGCCAAGGTGATCAAGGAGGCAAACAAAACAAGAAAGAAAAGGGTTCCTTTGTTACGTGAAAACACCTCCATTACTAGTTAGAAACACTTCTGTTTTCGATCTTTTAATTGAAGTATTGGATTAAGTTGGTATATGACAACCGGAGGAAGGAGGTGTTTTATAGTGAGTGGAGGTAAACGAGTGTGGCGAAATTCAAACATTATGGAGGTAATGAAAGTAAACAAAGTCGGCCATTTGAGATGTAAACGAAGGGAAAGAGTCGAAGCTTCCTCGTAATTTAATGGATCCGATTCACATACATAAACATGCAAATCCCACGTTAAACACATATTTTTTTTAGAGTTTTACTATATTAATTTTTAAGTTAATTGCTTAATATTTTGATACCATATTAATCAACAATATTTCGTCAATTTGATTGCTGAGAGTGCGACCCAATAGCACCATATTTAGCATGAAAGAAAATGATTAATTTATACGCTAAAGTCATGATTTTAAAAAACGTTATTCGTTACTTTGACGTTAATGTCAAGTTTCAAATTTTTAACAGTCACGTAATTTGTAAAACGTGATTTTAGAAAGAATTTTTTTTATATAATTAATATTTTTTTATGTATTTTCTTCTATTTTCCGTTTTTAAATACATATATTAATTAAGATTGCATTTTGTTAAAACTTGACGTTAAGGACAAACCTTGGAACATTGATTTACCATGACAAAGCCATGACGAGTTTTTTTGGCTCCTCCAAATTAAAAGTTAGATAATTGAAAACTAAAACAAAAATACAAGATGGAGAGAAAGGATGTGGCCCATCCTCAAAGGAAAATGAAATAAAAATAGAAACAAAAACGCTAAAGGGATAAAAAAAATGAAATTGACTTATAAGTGTAATATAGGGTTCTCAACAAGTAAACACTCGATCATCATGCCTAAGGATATCCTCCATTATAATCAAATGTTGGCCCTTCCTCAAGAGGAATTAAAATATCTTGCAATTTTGGATGCTTCAAGAAATAAGCATCATCAATGGAAAAAGGGAGCGACATATCAATAAAATGGACCAGTACGGCCGGATGGAAAAGATTATTACCATCTTTGACCGTCCATGAGGGAACATAAATGAGCTTGGGATCAGGAACATAATACAATTATTGTCTAGATAACATCTAGAAACAATAGCACCATGTTTAGCTGTCGGCCCCACCATCACATCCGACCTCCCTAAACATGTGTTCAAATCCATATGGTACATGATTTAAGTCATCTTTCAAATCTATTACTATACATCGTCGCATTAAGACATGATACAGATCATGACATAACTTATTATTGGAATAAAGATTGATCTTCCTCTTTTACATGTTCGTACGTGTTTTTCATTCCATATTTGCACAAGTTTTGCATTTATACTTTCTAAGACCCAAAAATTCTACAATGTATCATTCGGATTCACTTGATGGTGTGGAATCCTAATCAAGTGAATTAGACAAGACGAAATATAGAATAAGAACAAAAATATTGATCTTCAATGCATACTATTATTGAATAGTCGGGTACATAATATTCTTGATTACACTTGATTCTCTATTGTTTTCTCTTCAAATCACGTTCTTAGCTTATGGTAGCCTCCAAAACGTCTAACTCTCTCATCTAACTCTTTTTTCACGCCTAAATAACACTATATATACCTAGACCTAATACAAAGTCCAAGCCCAAAACCCAATCAAAGCAACATTAAGGCTAACCGAAATCACATGCGATTTCGGTCCAAACAACACCAAAACATGGTGTTTTTGGTCCTCGACCAAGAAATCTAATATCTTATGAAAATCAAAGTATAAACCACAATTTATGACCTAACAACCCCCTTGGTTTATAGCTTTCTTTTCACTTAGAATAAACCATAATTTAGTCCTCAAAATCTCCCTTGGGTTTGTAGCTTTCTTTTCTTTTCAATCTTCTCTTTAATCTTGACTTTTAGCTTTTACTTTTGATTTCTTTACAACTTCAAGATAAACATATGAATTTTCTGCATGAATGACTTCATCTTGAATAGGCGGACTTCTTTCAAAGATTTGGACTTGAACGCACATTGGGTGTATTGGCTTCTTGTAAAGATTCATGAAAATCAACACTTTCATCTTTGAGATACTTCAGAGAAAATAACAGAGATACTGATTCTTCTGGATCACTTCAGCAAGTTCAAAGATAGAAACAAATTGATTGAGGAGGCTTCAATGCAATTTGTCACAGAACATCAAGTACATGTTCACCTTTCTTCTGGTGTTGAAAGGTTGAATGTTGAAAATAATCTTCACTTCTTGTTCCTTCGAATGAGTATTCTTTAACGATTACTGTTGCGCCTTGAAAAGTAATGATGACTAAGAAATCTATGTGGATCAGAAAAATCATAAAGACCCTTCTCACCAAAGTTGTTTAAGGACCCCACCTTGGCTCAGATGGAGACTACTCGCATTATCTATGTGAACACGGAGGAACACACAACGATTTGTAGAGTATCGGAGAACTACTCATGGCCTTTTTGATGTCATCCCCTGTATATACTAGATTAAAGATCTCAATATGGTTTTTCAAATTGAACAAGTTAACTTGGCCCTTGGCGAGACGTTTAGCGATTACGGTGGCTTGCGAGGTGCATCACCTTTGTGCCATGACATATGTAAAGTTTCACACTTTTAATTCCTTAAATACGACAGTTCTTTGAAAGATACTGCCTAACTGACAATTTGTATAGTTTCAATCCTTCAATTCCTTAAGAAAATAGAGTGTAGTGTAATGACCATCAACTACTTTCCATGTTTCTTCTCCTTGCTCAGAAAGTTTCCATACCGTCTCCATGAGTCTCTTCTTCTTTTTGAATTCGCTTTATAAGACAAACGAAACTTTGAGATAATAAATAAAATTAAAAATAAACATAGCACACAATAGAAATAACTAAGAAATAAAATTAAAATTAAAAATACACTCAAAATAAAAATAAAATATTTTTGGATTTTTAATTTTTTGAAAAGGAAATAAAACAGAAATAAACATATTTTTGTATTTTTAAATTTTATGATTTTTTTAATTATCTCCCTAAATTTATGCATAGAGGAAAAATATGAATAAAGCTAACAAAAAAATAATAATAACTATATTTAAAACTTTTTGGGATCAAAGTTGTCAAACAATTTAATATCGTTTATCGGCACACACCTGCATTTTTAGCTTTGGCCAATCACCAATATTGTGGTCGACTTAAACACAAAAAACATTGACAAATTGGATAGATAACAAATGACAAGATATTTCAACTATATTCCTAAATGGACCATTTTGTTGACGACGACCAAGGATTATGTTGTCCACTTAAATTCAACAGCGTGGTCTACAGACAATGTTTAGTTAATTCAAGAAATTCCAAAGAGCTGAGTGCTCAATTATTTGAGAGAGAAGATAGATATAGAGATGTACATGTTGTATCCCAGGTCGGATGTCTTCCAATCAGACAGAGGGACAACACTTGAATAACATAGATAGAGGGTTAGAGAGATAGAAAGGTGCATATGATGTGTCCTAGGTCGGATCTTCCGATCACGCAAAGCAGACAACATATAACTAACATAGATAGATAGAAGCATAGATAAACATGTATAGAAATAGAGCGCATATGTTGCATCCTAGGTCGGATCTTCTGATCATGCAAAGGGGGCAACATATGACTGGCAGAGAAGATAAGAAAGAAAAAACAATTTCACACCAACATACTTTATCAGAACCCCCCCAGTCAACCTATCAATACCAGCATTAAGAACATAAGTCCGTACATCGAAGAAGTGTTGAACCACAGTTCTAGATGATAAGTAACTTTAACGTATCTTGTAGGCTCCCTTGTTTATCTCACTTCTCCATCTATCCAAGTGTCGTATGGTCAGTCCAAATGAAACTATCTAAGTCAAGATAAGTTAACATTGTCTAGTCCTTTCATTGGAAGCTGTGTCTAGTCCATTAATTTTGAATCCTCCTTGCCTATCAGCACATTGAACACAAAGTCTAAGCAATTTAGTTTCAGAGCATTACACTCATTTAATATTTCCCTTTAACACTAAACTTCATATTACTTCCCAAAACTACTTACGAACGAAAACATTTTTTTTGTATTTTTATTTTTCCCCCTTAATTTGTGCATGGGGATGAAAGGAAATAACATAAAAGCACAACTTTTTTTAAAAAAAAAATTGTCTTCAATATGAATCATTTTATGAAAAACTTAAAAGTATCGAAAAGAAAAATCAAACCGTAATTCAACAATTGAAATTGCATCCAAATGATCTGAGAACAGCACACATATGGCAACAACACATTTAACCTTAGCTGTGTTTCAATTCATCACATCGTTAAGTACAATCCCCATTTGTGATCTTGTTCTTTCTTCCTTTCCCACAAAGGACACATGCTCTCAGTGAAGATTCAGAATGTCGTACATATGAGAGATGTCTCCTATCATGTGCCTGGAACAGCCATAGTTAAAGCAAGTCTGTCTTTTCGTATATATCATATTATGACTTGGTCCTTGTTCAACAAAAGTATGTTTCGAAGAACTTCCACAATCACAAGCATAAAAACATTTGTTAGACTGCTTCATAGATTTTTGTGGCTATGATTTTTCCACATTGGAAGTGTCAACATCACAAGCTTTTGAAACACTTTCCGCAGACTCAAAATTAATTTTGATCTGCTCACTTCCATCTTGCACTATGCCATGCTCTACACTTGAGGTACAAGTATCATAATCATTCACCTCAACATTTCTAGTGGGCCAGATTGTTCAGTCTTAGCTGAATTTGTTACCGGGGGCTATCCATATTGTGCAGATGTCTCTATCTCATTGGTTTCAAGAGGCGGGGTATAGTTATCTTTCAAGGGAAGTGGAACACTATGATACCCTAGACCCTTATTCTATTTATCTTTAAATTTAATTTTTTTTTTCTATCATTGTCTCGACCTTTTTACTTGACACATAAAACTTTTTAAAATTAAAGGAAACCAAGTTTTGTATTACGGTTGAACAAAAATCAACGGGAGATTACCTTACCATGGATTAATATCATTATGATTTTTATACTCATACAATCAATGATCCGCATACAATAATGATTAGCGTATGAGCAACCATTCAAACCAAAGTCAACTACATGACTCATCTTATTTTCAAGTCGATCGAGGAAGATCCAATGAGTCTTCAATCGAAAATAAGTTGCATCCAATGATTAAACTATTGAAGGAAAGCTTCAAACAATAGGAAATCAACTTCAAAGCAAGTTTAATGCTTGAAAATCAACTATGAGAAATGGTGAAGCAACTAAAACAACGACTACCAAAAAATATTTTGGAGACCATGCAAGAGAATGAGGGAACGACGTTCTGTAACTATGCATATTTCGACAATAAAGTACGTAAACTACAACACTTGATTATGTGGTTGTGGTGGAGAATTATGTGTCAAGTGATGATGATGATGATGTTAGCGTTGAAATAACTAACCAAAAAAACCTAAAATTGGAAGCTAATTGTAGCATTCCGTTTTTAAAATACATTAAAATTTCAGTATCTAAATTATATAATTTAATTACTTTAGTTTTTTTTCATATTCATATTTTTTTTAAAGAAATATAGTTCAATACATATCGATGGAAGGCAAACGGGCAACAAGTTGCGCCGCTAGCCCTTTCTGGATGGCAAAACTCATTCTTTTGAAAACAACATCTGTGGATCTAGGAGATATGGCATTAGAATGCATGACCCGTTGGACTCTGTTGAGGAGCTCCACTGCCTCTGGTGCGAGAAAACCAAATGTATCAAATGCAATAGGTACAAACACATGTTGATCCACACACGACATTCAAAGCGGACCTTGGTTGATTATTTGGTTTGTAGGCCTTTGATTGTGAGTTTGGGCCTTATTCTTGGACCAAACTAGGTGAGGGGTAAATGGTCTTTTTACCCCATATATGTGGGTGATTGGATTCGGTATGGAACTCAATTGTTAATTGGGAGTTATTTGTCTGATAGCTCGGGGATTCTAGAGGATCAACAGTCAGAGATTTATTCGTGCATGGGTTCAGCTGTCGAGGTGATTCTCCTCAATATGTTTAGCGAGTCGAAGGCACGAATGTCGGCCTATGGCTTGCTATGTAGAGTGCTAGATGTCTGCGTGAATCTTTCATATGTATGTGTTTTTTATGCTTATTGGGTAGGGCCAGATGCTTATTCTGTATGCTAGTATCAAGTTATGCATATACGATTTGTATGTGGGCGGGACCTGATGATTATATAGTATGCTACTATCTTTTTTATTTTCGCATGTGTTTGAATGTTATATGATTACATTATTATATGTTTGGTGGGCGGGGCCCGTTATGCGAGTGTATGCGGGGCTTGTATCTCATTGTTATCCGAGTGTGAGCGTGGCCCGTATCTCATTGGGTAGGGCCCGTATCTCATTTGAGCGGGGCCCGTTATATGTTATGTATGGTATGTGATATTCCGGTGAACTCACTAAGCTTTGTACTTATAGGTTGTCGTTTATGGTTTCATATACTTCCGGTTCGAAAGGGAAAGGCCCGACACGATCACAGTGCATACACCCGTGTTTTCCGCAATTCATGATTTTGAGAATGTACGTTGATAATTGTTTTATGTGAAAAACTTCTAATTGATTGAATACATATTAAATGAGTGTTTTCTTTATATTAAAAATAAAATCATTATCATGTGATTTTCGAGACGTAATAATATATATATATATATATATATATATATATATATGTGTGTGTGTGTGTGTGTGTGTATGTGTGTGAAACATCCCAAAAATATAGACTAAAAATTTCTTTTTAAAGCCATTAGTAAAATCATAAATCATCCATCACTATAAAGAAGAAAATCAAGAATCATATATCTCAACATCATGTCAAAAACTGAATCATATAATACGAGAAAATATCAGAGTCTAAACAATCTCAGGCTGAAGCTATGGTATGTGTCATGTGTTCATCCCAAGCCCTTCCCCTTGCTAGTGGAAGTACCTGAAACCAAAACTGAATGTTGTAAGCATGAAGCTTAATGAGTCTCCCCAAACTACCACATAACATAAAAATATCATGCAACCAGGAGATACGGGCCCCACCCACTCTCATTGAGATTCGGGTCCCGCCCACACTCCGCTGTCTAGGAGAATCGGGCCCCGACCAAACTCCACTATCTAGGAGATTCAGGCCCCGCCTAGACTCCGCTCTCTAGAAGATTCGGATCCCGCCTAAACTCTGATGTCTGGGAGATTTGGGCCCCCCCACACTTTGCTACTAACGTGCATACATGTATCACACAAACAACAGGTATATCTACCAAACAATCACATATCTATACTCAAATAATACTATCGGAATCGGGCCCCGCCCACTGTAGGCTGCAACAAGATCCGAGTTTTGCCCACACTCAGCTACTAGCATATCACATATACGGGCCGACCTTGGTACCGCAGACCCAGTCCCACCGATGGAAACTCACCTCAAAAGATGGACTGCTGAAAACCCGAGTGAAAAATCCCTTGCTGCTGCTCTGGCGACTCTCCGGCTATCAATTCCATAAAAACACTTAATCAAAATCTGATAATCCTTCATAGGGTAAAATGACAATTTTACCCCTGGTCGAAGTCAATGTCCTGGTCATAGTCAAAGTCAAGCTCAACTCCCAGTCAACCCAACTCGTCGAGTTATCTCCTAACTCGGCGAGTCCCTAAAATGCTTAAACTCGTAGTCAACTGTGTCAACTCGTCGAAATCCCAAGGACCAAGGTTCTTGAACCAAAACCTTCAAAATATGGAAACAAATAGATCTAAAAGAATAATGATCAAGTTAGAGATTTGATTACCAGAAAATGTAGCAAATGGAGTGCTTGGATCTAGTTCTTCCCATTTGAGCCTTCTAACTTCTTCTTCTTCTTCTTCCACAATCTTCAAAAGGCACAAAAACACTCAAAATGGCAAGAAATAGCTCAAAATCACTCAAGGTGGATTAGGGTTTCGAGATTAGGGTTTAGAGGTGATAAAGGCTGGGGTGGAGGCCATATATCATGTTTAAATTGGGTGCAAACCTTAAAGATTAGGGTTTCCTCCTGATGGACCTACTCATCGAGTCATGGCTTCGATTGAATATTGTTGTATGATGTGTTTTTTATTTAATTATAAAGAAGATATTGTTTTTTTTTTTTTTTTTTTTTTTTTTTTTTTTTTTTTTTGTAAATATAGATATTGAAGTGATAAAGTTAATGGATATGATGGATTAAGTAACTAAAAAACCTACTTTTTATTTTTATAACATTGTACTTTAAATAATTAAGTTATTAGACTACAACCTAGTAGATCTACCATCTTATGTTTTTCGTTTTTGTTTTGTATTATAACATTTTACTTTAAACAATTGTAGTATATATATTTTTTTATTTATATCATTTTTTCTTTCTGTTCCAAATCAACATTCAAACTAATAAAAAAGTGACAACAAATGAATTAGTTACGAATTATTGCAATAAAATATGTAAGTATTGTCGTTGAACCTCGAACAATGTTTTATGTTTTTCAATTGTCATCATTGATTTTATTAACATCTAAAAAGGTTGTTTAATGTGTTTTTCGTTTAATTATAAATTGGATATTGTTTTCTTTTTATTTTTATTTTTTTTAAATTAAGTTTGGATTGTGATATGTTGTAGCATTGACTACCCCTTTTAGCTAACTAATTGTCGAATTATAATAGTCACAGGAATTATAATGGTAAAATAATAGTATATTTGATTAGATTGCAGTGTCTCAAACTTTAAATGTCAATACACTTAAAGTGATTTTCGATGTGTTAAATTCATTTAATGTAATTTTTATTTAATGTTTTTTCATAATAAGATTTTTTATTTGTCTTTAGTTATTTAAGTTAAAATTTTCATATATAAACGATAGTAATTTTTTTTGTTTTTTTATTTTCATAAAAAGTTTTTTTGTTTTCGATACATTTAATCTAATTAGTGATTAATATTTCAATAACTAATTTATAAATAATATAATTAGTTTATTGTGGTGATTAAAGACTTACCAATTTCTTAGGAAGCTAAGTAAAGAGGTTATATATATATATATATATATATATATATATATATATATATATATATATATATATATATATATATATATATATATATATATATATATATATATATATATATATTCGTATTTAAAATCAAAGTTTTATTTTTATATATTTGAAGGCATATTCACATGTTTAATTTGTGTCCTTTAATTTTTATCTGTTTTAGATACAAACTAAGATCATTAATGCTTGCATGCTATGTCTATTCCAATTAATAGTGTCTGGCTTGCGGATCATCCTACATTTCTCAACAATCCGTTGTATCTTGGTTCTCAACAATCCATTCTTACAATCATCTTGTTTAATCCACTAAGATTCTTTTGACTAAATAAAAGCTTTCTTGTTTCCCTTTTTAATGAAGTTGGAGAGGGCCACATATTAACATCGAAATACAAATTGATCAATTGAAGTTATTGTTTTAATTTTTTATTTACAATTCTAAACTGAACAATGTATTTCGTGAACTTGTTTCTAAAAAACATTTACCTAATGTTTTGTTATAATGTTTTCAAACATATAGGGTACGTGCTTGGTAATCCTGTAATAGACACAAGTTGTGACAATAATTCAAGAATACCATTGCTTATCAAAATATGTGGTGGAGATGTGTGTTCAGAAAAGAAGAGAAAGAGAAATGGGTAGAGAAATCGAACCTCATTGGAGATACCAAGTCGTATTCGGAGGTGACTGTCGGTAATGGAGGTAGCAGTCGACAACCGATAGTGGCTGTCGACTTTGGAGGTTATATTGCCGTTGGAGAGTAGTGATATCACTGGTGATGTTGGAACTCGTCGCTGGAGAGACGCAATTGGAGATGGTTAAAGAACATATGTCCTCTGGTAAAGGGAAGCTGAACAAAAGGGGCAACCTTTAGCAGCGATCCTAATAGCGGCGACAAAGAAGCTATTAGAGAAAACATTCTGGAGGGAACTCAATGCGCCCTTTCTGGAGATTATCGACTGTTGGATCGGGTGAGAATCGTAGGGCCAAGATTTCATCCAATGTGAGTCAACGAATTGATATACCAATAACGACGACATGTCGCCGCTAAAGGCACCGTTACTATTGCTTTCCACAGGCACTACAAGAAAAAAAGGGTATTAGCGGCGACAAAAGTCGCCGCTATTGATCACCAAAGTCGCCGTTAATAGTTTTACCGGCGACACGGCGCCGCTACTGCATTGCCGCTATTGATCAAAAAGTCACCGCTAATGATGATGTCGCCACTAATGCTACATGTCGCCGCGAATAATCTTTTCGCCGCTAATGCCTTTTTTTATTTTTTTTAAAGCAGCCATTTTCGGCTGTCTAAAAACTGATACATAATAACGGTAAATGCAGAAAAACCGATACGTTAAATGCAGAAAAACGATTACATAACATCCAAGTTTTATAATACCATAAATAAACCAAAATAAATAACAAAATTCTTATAAATTTATATCATACTATAATCTCTAATAAAAGATAAATCTAATACGACGTGTCATCATCCCCGCCACCGTTGTTCCCTCCTATAAGTTCCACAGTAGACTCTGGATCATTGTTCCCGCCACCTATTAACTTAAACCAAACTTAGAATTATCAAATTAACAAACCACCTAACATTAACCTTTTAAGTTAAACCAACAATCAAACTAACAAACCAACAAACTAATAATTACCAATTTATCTACAAATACACATTACATAGGAACTATTATAGTAATTTGCTTTAAATAAAATTTTCAATAATAGCGTCCTACTTGTTTTTTGTTTCTTTTTTCCATTACGACATTGTACTTTACACATTATATACAATACACTCCAAATTGCATTCAAATACACACATACATACATTATACACAAATATATACTTTTTATACACATAAAACAACCATCAACACACTCCAAATTGCACATAAATACACACATACATACATGATGCACAAATATACATACTTTTTATACACATAAATATGAACACAATCCAAATTGCATACAAATACATACATACATACATTATACACATATACATATTTTTTTACACACACATATATATGAAATACACACAATTTTCACACATATATACGAAATACATACACATATAACATATTTCACACACATATATGAAAAACACACACACACACACACATATATATATATATATATATATATATATATATACAAAATACACACACAAATGCACACATATAAAACAAATTACAAAAAAATACACCTGTGGCTCCCAAAACTTTTCCCTCTTTCAACTGGAGTCTTCGGTGCTGCAACAATGGTCGTGGTTACTAATGCAGGTGACAACAACTGCCGACGGTAATGATGGTGATCAAAGAGGAAGAGAGATTTTTGAAAACAAAAATGCAATTAATCACAAACTCTTATGGAAACCGACATTAAAGTAGAAAGAAAGGAAGAGATGAGGAAGGAAACACGAACCCGGGAGAAGGAAATCGACAGCAGCAACGCCGGTGGTCGAACAAGGGAAGTTTTCGGTGGTCGACGGTATCTCTTCTACTATATGTTGTTAAATGAGGGAGAACCGTTGGAGGAAAGGAGAATCGTCAGAGAAAATGTTGGAAAAAAATGAGAGCAAATTGAAGCAGAAAGCTAAAGCAAGTGGGAGTAATCTGTGTCGACCTTTAGCGGCGACACCTAATAGCGGCGACAAAAGAATCAATACCGGCGACATTCAACCTTTAGCGGCGACATACAAAGAGGGAAAAAAAGGTGGTTTGTTGAACCAATTTGGTTTTAAGATAGTGTTTGAGTCGGACAAGTTTGTTTTTTCCAAGAATGGTATGTTTGTGGGAAAAGGATATGCCTTGAATGGCATGTTCAAATTGAATGAATTGATGACAAACAAAATGAATAATGAAAGTTCAAGTTTTGCTTATTTGCTTGAGTGTTCAAATGTTTGGCATAGTCACTTACGAGATGTAAATTACAATTCAATTAAGAGATTAATTAAACTAGAATACATACCAAAACTTAATACTGAATCAAATCTCAAATGCCCCACATGTGTTGAAGTCAAAAAAACTAGATTGTCTTTCCAAACAATTAAAAGAAACACCGAACCTCTTGATTTAATTCACACTGATGTGTGTGATCTAAAGTCAATTCCTACTCAAGGTGGGAACAAATACTTCATTACATTCATCGATGATAGCACGAAATATTGCTACATATATTTACTTAAGAGTAAAGATGAAGCAATAAACAAGTTTGTCTTGTACAAAAATGAAGCTTAGAATCAATTCAACAAGAGAATTAAAGTGGTTAGAAGTGATGGGGGTGGGGAATATGTTTCTCCTATGATGATTTTTGAGCTAAAAATGGAATTTGTCATGAATTCACATTACCCTATTCACATCAATCCAATGGAATTGCTGAAAGAAAGAACCGTACCTTGAAAGAAATGGTTAATGCCATGATAATTAGTTTGGGTGTAAACCAATCAATGTAAGGGGAAGCTATTTTGTCGGCTAACTATCTTTTAAATAAGATACCTCGCAAAGAAAAGAATGAAACACTTTATGAACCTTGGATGGGAAGAAAGTCATCGTATAAGTACTTACGAGTGTGGGGGTGCCTAGCTAAAGTTGTAGTGCCATCACCTAAGGTACAAAAGTTAGGGTTTAAAATAGTGGACTGTGTATTCATTGGGTATGCACAAAGTAGTAGTGCTTATCGGTTCCTTATGCATGATTCTAAGTATCCTGAAATACACAAGAATACCATAATGGAATCAAGGAATGCTTCATTCTTTGAAGATGTGTTTCCCTGTTTGAACAAGGAAGTTGAAAGCCCATCTTTACCAAATAACATAGCTGTTCCAGAGGAAGAACAAACTTAATCCGCAGAGAAAGAGATAGAACCCAGAAGAAGTAAGAGGGCTAGAGTTAAAAAATCATTTGGTGATGATTTTTTCACCTATGTGGTGGAAATTGAACCTAAAGCCTACCAAGAGGTGGTAAGTTCTTCTGAGAGACCTCAATGGAAAGAAGCCATAAAAAATGAGGTGGAATCTATCTTGCAAAATCATACATGGGAACTTGTGGATTTACCTCCAGGTAGCAAGCCACTAGGTTACTGTTGGATTTTTAATAGAAAGATGAAACCTGATGGAAGTATTGATAAATACAAGGCAAGACTAGTAATCAAAGGTTATAGACAAAAGGAAGGTCTAGACTACTTTGATACCTATTCGTCGGTAATGCGGATAACATCCATCAGATTAGTTCTTGCCATTGCAGCTATCAGAAACTTGCAAGTTCATCAAATGGATGTGAACACGGCTTTCCTAAATGGGGAGTTCGAGAAGAAATTTATATGGAGCAACCTGAGGGATTCATTGCCTCAGGACAAGAGAACAAGGTTTCTAAACTTGTTAACTCTCTATATCGATTAAAACAAGCTCCTATACAATGGCATCAAAAGTTTGATCAAGTCATGATGGAAAGTGGCTTTAGAATCAATGAGTGTGATAAGTGTATCTATGTGAAAACACCACTCATGGTTATGTCATCTTGTGTTTGTATGTTGATGATATGCTTATCATTGGTAGTGATGACAAGATAATAAGATCCACGAAGGATATGTTGAAATCCAGGTTCAACATGAATGATATGGGTCTAGTAGATGTGATTCTTGGAGTGAAGATTACAAGAACCCAAAGTTGTTTTATTTTGAGTCAAACACACTATATGGAAAAAATTCTTGAAAATTTTGCTAAGGGAGACACTAGCATAGCTAGAACTCTAATTGACACTAGTCAACATCTACGTAAAAATAGAGGTGATAGTGTTAATCAAGTGGAATATTTAAGAATTATTGGCAGTCTGATGTATCTAATGAGTTGTACCAGACCTTACTTAGCATATGTTGTGAGCAGACTAAGTAGATACACTAGTAAACACAGTTCTGAACACTGGAAGAGTATTACTAGGTTGCTGAGGTATGTGAGATACACGCGAGAATATGGACAGCATTATCGCAGACATCCAACAGTTATCGAAGGATATATAGATGCAAATTGGATATCTGACATAAAAGATTCCAAATCTACAAGTGGATATATGTTTATACTTGGAGGTTTTGTTGTAGCATGGAAATCATCCAAGCAAATAGTTATATCTTGATCCACGATGGAATCTGAATTTATCGCCTTAGATATTTGTGTTGAAGAGGCAGAGTAGGAACGTCAATTTGTAAAGGACATTCCCGAATGGCCTAAGCCAGTAACGGCCATATGGATACATTATGATAACCAATCGGCAATTGGTAGAGCTCAAAGTATAATTTATAATGGGAAATCAAGGCACATTAGACGTAGACATAAAACGATACGACAACTACTCTCTACGGGGGTTATCACGGCTGATTGGGTGAAGTCAAAGGATAACATTGCGGATCCGCTTACAAAAGGCTTGAGTAGAGATGTAGTTTATAAGTCATTAAGAGGAATGGGACTAAAGCCCATGAATGAATAAATTAATATGAAGGAAACCTTACCCAGAAGACTGGAGATTCCAAGATCTGGGTTCAAAAGGATAACCTAATTGTATGAGTGGGGCAGCTCACTGTGGGGGGGGGGGGGGAGTTAACCTTCTACGGTTTACCCTTTTAGTCACTTCATCTTTTTAGTGACTTTATGAGGGAACGAAGTCATTTTTGTCGGGTCGATTACGTCCTTTTGGCTAAACTGAAGGGGTCATCCGGTTACCCCTTTGCCACATGGACATTTGTTGACGAATTTTTCTGTATTGACTTTGAGTTTTCCTTAAACCACATCTCTCTCTCTCATTTACCATCTTTATCTGGTGCTCATCTCCCAATAATCCTTTAGATCATAATCTGCTATAGAAAGACTAGGTGCCATTGCATCGTATACAAGGAGAACTGGTGGAGCACCTGCAGGAACGGGAGTAGCCAGTTTTTTCAACCGGTGGGTTCTGGGATCGACAACAGGAGCACCTTTTGGTAAAACAGCCGAAATGGAAGTCAAAATCCTCCTCCAATTAAACTCTTCTTGCACTGATCGAGGCACCAACAATCGCTCGATCCCATGGATCAACCCGTCAGGTTAATGTTGGAAATTTAGTATAAATATTTATATGTTTTACTAACTTTGGACATATATAAATATATACATATGTTGTTTATAGAACGAACTTTAAGTGGGTTTGTGTTCTCCTCCATGAGGACTTCGAAACGATATATTATATGTCCACAATAGAGTATAAGTGAATAGATATCGATACTCAAAGATGATGGGTTTTATGCATAAGAAACAATCCTATGTGCTCATGCAAACCCTAATGCTTGGATCTAGGTTTCTCTATTGTACATGCTTTGAATCCAAGACTAATAAACTTAGATCTAACATGTTATAAACTGAATTAGGGTTTAGAGAATTACCTTTGATTGTTATATAGCAATAACAATCAATTCCTTGCTTGGGTTGGCTTCAAAAGCTTAGTGCCTCAAGTGCTGCACCTCTAATGGAGTCACAAACACCATATACAACTTGGATGAAGAGGAGAAGAAAAGAGGCTGCCCAAAAACGACTAGAAACCCTAGAGAATCAGTTGTCCACGTTTTTGGAGCCTAAGGGGTCCTTTATATACTTGTATGGGCTGCTAGGGTTTCAGTCAAAACCCTAATGGACAACTTAAACTCTAAGCAGCCCATGGAACCTTCTGGATAAGGCCATGGACGAAAATATGATGGGCTTCCATCATAATTTCGTTCACCCCTTACTCCTTTATCATTCCTTAGCCCAATAACTCAATTATCCAATAATTGCAGTCCAGTCCCCTAAATTTAATTAATCTCTTTTAGCCATAAAATTAATTATCAATTAATTCTTGACTAATATTAATTAAGCAATATGATTTCTCCTTTAATATATTATTCTCATAATATATTAATAAATCATATTTAAACCTTTCTCTCCTTAATTCATCCTACATATTGCTATGGTGAAGGCAACCCAAAAGGACCATGCTCATAATCGGGTCAAGTACATACCAAAATAGTTATGGACTTAGACACTAATCCAACAGTCTCCCACTTGGATAAGTCTAATAACTATTTTCTGTATGACTTCAGAACCTGATCAACAATCGTAGCTTTCAAAAGCCGCTGTCCACTCTGATCTTATCATATAGCGTGTCCTCTAGATAAGGGATTATATATTCCTCCATTCTCAAGATATCGTATAGACAAAAGACATGAATTTCAATCATTCTCTCTATACTGTTTCCCGACTTCCGATTTATGACGACTGGCAACAGACTACAATTGAACACATCAACTTAGTCCCGGCTTGGCCAAGCACTTAGGTGTCATCACTAAATCATCGAGAGGCCCACATATATCACTTTTATCCTACTTTGGGTAAAAGGAATGGATAAACTTCGACTCATATTCTCGCTTGCATTTACTAATCAAATCACACACAACAATAAGTTTTATAACACCAAGTTACTGGTGCGTTTACTTATTATCAATGTGCAACCTACCAACAAATAACAACTCACACGTCTCGGTTTCAAGAATATACAATTTATCGTCTCACTAATCACTCGTGATAAAACCATGAAGTGATCCAAGTGAGCGTGGGTTTAGTCCAATACTCTAATCTTATCAAAGCACTCATGAACTCTGCAGCAAACTTGTGCTATGTCTAAACTTTTCAGACAATCTACAGACAAATTCATGACAGTCTTCCTTCATACTTACTTCCAACGTATGACCGACTGTGGATGTTTGAATAACCTAGTTATTTTGGAAGTCAAAACATGCAAACTAAATCATGATAATAATACTTAATCCTATATGGCCCCAAACCTGTGAGAGTAAATAAAACACTTATATTTATCCACCATAATGATCACTCATTATTTATCATTTAATGTTTCGGATAATCAACTCATTACATGAATTACAACAACAATTGTCCCATACTCTAAGCATGCACACTTTGTTTCCTATGGTCCATGCTTTGTGAAATAGAACAATTGAAAACCTTTCCAATGATTCTCATTTCACAATTCCTCAATCCCATTGTTAGTGTAAGAACACAAGGTTCTTGCCACTACTAGAATATGCTAGATTCTAACATTTCACGCAACGATCCTTTCGTAAAGTCATAGCACAAAAGTCACCAAGACTTGGCTAATGAAATTACAAAGTACTTTCTTAGAAATTGTTACAAGACAATTCCATAGACGTGAAGTCTCACATTCAAAGTGCATTCCTTTGAACATCCTTCTTCCATAAAGTTTTCTAATCTAGACACAGAATCTCAATATCCAACTCCCAATATGGAAACATTTCCACATTTGCCATATGACAACTCATTCTTAATAGAATCTTATTTATTCATAATAATGTCGATATGGTCCATCCAATACCATACTTCCAACTACTCATAAGCGACCAATCCTCAGCGAACTTTGGATCGTCCTTTGATAGTTGTTTATTTATTTTGGTCAAAACCAATTCTAGTCCTTTTTCCCTCTTAATGCGCTAGGCATTTGGAAAATTTTAGAATGGTAAAATATTATAGCATTTGCAATCGATCCTATACCTGAAGCATATGGGACACGATGCATAATGTCTTACATAAAGATATGATACTTTATCAATCTTCTGCCATAATATTTTATGTGTCACATTCTCACAATTCGAACTATGAAGAGGGATGCCGTAATCATAATCAAAATTTGAGAACACACAATGTATCCTTTGACTGAAAATATTAAAATTTCTCAATCTAAGCTTTAGATATCGAAATGAAGTATAATATTCTCTCCCTTAATTATAGCAAAACAATTTTTCAACCCATGCAACTCTGCAAATTGAATCTTTGTTTTTTCTATAATTAATATTGCCAACTTGCAATACTTGGCATAATAATCATACAAGCATAACACTTATGCTCCCACTATCATGATGATTATTATTATATAAGCATAACACTTATGCTCCCACTAGCTTTGACATGTATTCAGAAAACAAATGAACTTCCAGAAAACAATGCCTATTGAATTTCTGAAATTCACATTTCTAATACCAGATGCTTCGATAAGCCTTTATCTAAGCTTCTTAAACTTATACACCTTTGCCTTAGATAGCTCATATGTGTGCTTAAACAATTCAGAACTTATGTTACTAAGTTCCAAATGTTCAAACTAACTGCCAAATCTCACAATTCGAACTATGGAAAGGGATGCCGTAACCATAATCGAATTTGAGAATACAATTTTCACAATTGCTATCTTCTTAAGATCTCTCTTAGTGAACGCATTTCCTCACAGTCATTTTCATGAAGGAGGGAATCTTATGACACTTAGATCTTACGGTGTATGAATTCCTATCCATGTGAATTAGCCAAAACCAAGGTTTGCGACAAATCCAAACTCATATGGACTGAACTTTCTTAATCTTGATTTCTTGCCTTGTGGTAATACGAGTGCCCACCATGTCTTCCAAGCAGTTTAGTAATTTGTCCTTACATATCAATGTACTTTCCATCGACTAAGGCTCTAGTATGCATTCAAATGAGATCTCATAGAACTCACATACACAATTAACTTAATTGGAATGACACAGAAACAAAATAATGTCAGCACGACAGGTTGTCAACCTCAAGTTGTGTGCTAGTGATGATCTATAAGGTTTATTCTTGATTTGTTCTTGAAACCTTTCAAGACCATTAAGACTCCCACTGACTCCTTGACATATAAGATTCTCTTGTCAAGAAACATTTCTTGACAAAGCAAATGTTCAAGAGTTAGTGTAGTTCTTATCAAGACAAAACACTTCACATAATTGGTCCTAGTTGGTCTTTGTCTTATCCAAGACAACATAACTTACCAATTTCAAATGTGCAAGAATAAGAAAACATTTCCAAATTCCACATTTGTTAAGTGTTATAAGCCTACTTAAGACTTTTCACTCAATGTCACAATCTTGACTCTAAGACTTGATATTGGAACGAAGTATGATTGACTTATTGATTTAACCATTTCTACAACACTCGATTCCTCTTCTTAGACATGCAATTGCACTAAGACTCACTTAGAGGATCTATTAAGACATGGTTCTTAATCTTTAAGACTTATCATAAAACACAATAAAAGGTACTCTCCCTTCTTCTTAGAAAAGAGAAACTTTTATCTTTCTGCCTACTTGATTCTTCTTTATTCGTTCTACTATTCATTGAAACCTTTTCAATCAACTCAGAATTACACTCAATCTTATAAGTATAATCCTATTTACTAAACTTTAGTAAATCATGACGAATATCTTTGTCACTCTTGTGGTGGACTTGATCAACGCACAACCTTGTGTACTTGATCTCCTTGTCCTTCAATAGACACTTTGCCAACGAATTAGTCTAAGTTTCCCAAATGTGAAAGTTTTTTCATTCATCATACAATACACATTGCATGATTCCAAGTTTCTGTCCAATTGACACTTGGGCGATGAGAAACTCTCCTTATTTGGTAAACTTTTGACATTTCCTCAAATAACATAATTAAGAATCAAATCAATTGTTGCTAATTATAGAAACATCAAACATCAATTCTTTCATACATGCCATTGCAAGGATAAATAAACAAGATAAAGTCAAAATTCATTTTATTGCGGAAAAAATTTGTCCTTACAATGCAATTCAATTGAAAAACTATGTTATTACATATTTCTTAACAATCTATTCTAACTCCAAGTAGTAGCTCAAGAATCCATTCTTCAAGTAATGCGATCGAAATCCATTTCTTCACGATTAGATTCAACTCACTTCTTCCCTTAAGCTTCCTCTCTTTTCTTCGATCCTACAAAACATCAAAATGCAATCTTATCACATCATGTATTAAGAATCTAGAATAGGGACTTAAAAGAGTTAGATAATGGATTTTACCTGAAGTAGAGCCAAACGTCTTGACTCTCCCATCTCTTAGATCTCTCAGGTAGTTAGGGCAACTTCGTCTCCAATGCCCCTTCTCTTGGCAATAAAAGCAAATGGACTCCTTTGGCCCAGCACATCGGACAATCACAGACTTAGTTCTTTCTGGACTTCCAATGTTGCCATTGTCCATTGAAGTTTGGGAGTTTGATTCACCAGAAAAATTTGCTTGACCAGCACGCCAAATCATTGCTGATTCAGCAGCTATAAGCAAATAGGTGAGATCAATTAGGGTCACGTCATGGTCCATCATATAGTACTCTCTAACGAACTCACTATATGATTCAGGAAGTGACTGAAGAACCCAGTCAACAGTCAACTCACTTGAAATCTCGACACCCAACATGTTTAACCTATCAATGTGTGACTTCATCTCTAAGACGTGCGCACACACAGGTTTCCCATCTTCGTGTTTACTTGCCAAAAGGGCTTGAGTGAGCTCGAACTTTTCAAGCCCTTGAACTTGTGGGTCAGGGAGAACAATTAGAGGAGGTGGAGGAAGTGAAGCATGACTCTCATTTCCTTGATCGTATCTCGGAACGTCATCTTCATTTGGAAGGCTTGTTCCAAAGGATTTGGGAAGACCATTGTAAGATGTAGACATCTACAAAACAGGAGAAAATTCAAGTTAAGTTGATTAGAGTTCTTGATGCAACACCCAAATGAAACATCAAGCTATGATCCAACACAATACTCTACAACCTAGAAGAGGGATGCCGTAATCTAGTTGCAGAATATTTGAAGGTAAGTAAAGGACGATTTAACAATTTCCACCATGAAAAACGAAAAGCAAGTTTAAGTTTTAAATGAATTGAAACTCCTAGATCTTTTGAGATTCATTGAACTTTTTCAATGGCATGTTTAATCTCGATTATGCCCTATTATTTGTGACTGGGATGCCAAGGATCACAAACAAGGTGTGAATAACCATACGAATCGCGTGGTGCACCCAATGCTACAATCACCTAATCAATGTGTCGGTTAGCCACACACGCTCCTTTGATCTATGACAAACATCGAGTCACCCTTCGCTACCAATGTCATCCCCAAATTAGTGTGCCGGTTAACCACACACGCTCCACTAACGTTTGACAAGGGTACGAAGTGTAATTCTATGGATTAGCATACAATTTCACATTTTTCCTAAAGTAACTATGATTTGGGAATTTGAAAAAACATTTAGTTACTTTATACTTCATTATACTTATAATGGAAGGTTTATGTCTTATCCTACCCGTTCGGCTAACGACCCTCCACTAGTCAAGAGTGCGGTGGGTAAGAGTGGATACCCATTCAATCGCCATTTTATAGGCAATTTCCTTAAACACCCCTTATAGACTAGCTTCGTGAATGAGGCCTACTAACGGTAAGACTGACTGTTTACTCATATATAATATTAGACTTTTAATGTTATATATAGTATAGGGTGTATTTTACACTTTTAAAATACTAGGTGGTTTAACTTAGTAAAATTATACTTTTAATTTAATTAAATGTAAACCAAAACTTTATGGGTTTGTTAAATCACTTTTAATTATACACTTTAATTAATTAATAAAACCATAAGGGTGTGATTTAAACTTTTCAAATTACTAGGGTTTTAGAATTAAACATTTCAAAATTAAACTTTTAATCAACTTTTAAATTCCAAAACTTGAGGGCAAGTTTTGAAACATTTCAAAACATTAGGGATCAAATAAAAAATAACATAAATTAAAAAATTAATTTGGTGATTATCCATATTTGACCTAATCTCATTTTATTCATAAGATAATTACCAAAAAATTTAAATAATCCATATTTATCATATAAAGAAACTATTATTTAAAAGATTTGAAATTATCCATTGTTTTGGCAAGGATAAACATATAATTAAGATAAAATTCGGATTTTAGCTTCATAAAACAATTTAGGCATCAAATCCAAGTCAAAACAGCAGCTAAATCCCGAAATACCCTCTGCCTGACGCACTGACTCGCCGAGTAGGTCCAACTCGCCGAGTCCAGATACTGACTCGCCGAGTTGAGTCGGGCAGAGGCCAAAAAACTCGATTTTAAGCAAACAAAACAGTTAAGCATCACATACAACTGAAACCAATCAAGGCTCTGATACCACTGATGGGTTTTATGCATAAGAAACAATCCTATGTGCTCATGCAAACCCTAATGCTTGGATCTAGGTTTCTCTATTGTACATGCTTTGAATCCAAGACTAATAAACTTAGATCTAACATGTTATAAACTGAATTAGGGTTTAGAGAATTACCTTTGATTGTTATATAGCAATAACAATCAATTCCTTGCTTGGGTTGGCTTCAAAAGCTTAGTGCCTCAAGTGTTGCACCTCTAATGGAGTCACAAACACCATATACAACTTGGATGAAGAGGAGAAGAAAAGAGGCTGCCCAAAAACGACTAGAAACCCTAGAGAATCAGTTGTCCACGTTTTTGGAGCCTAAGGGGTCCTTTATATACTTGTATGGGCTGCTAGGGTTTCAGTCAAAACCCTAATGGACAGCTTAAACTCTAAGCAGCCCATGGAACCTTCTGGATAAGGCCATGGACGAAAATATGATGGGCTTCCATCATAATTTCGTTTACCCCTTACTCCTTTATCATTCCTTAGCCCAATAACTCAATTATCCAATAATTGCAGTCCAGTCCCCTAAATTTAATTAATCTCTTTTAGCCACAAAATTAATTATCAATTAATTCTTGACTAATATTAATTAAGCAATATGATTTCTCCTTTAATATATTATTCTCATAATATGTTAATAAATCATATTTAAACCTTTCTCTCCTTAATTCATCCTACATATTGCTATGGTGAAGGCAACCCAAAAGGACCATGCTCATAATGTTGGTTCTGTAGACCAAAAACACCGAACTCGTGCATGGGCGCAACCTGCGGACACGAATGCAGCTCCGAAAACTCAGGTGCGTGCTACACTCATTTTTGCTAAACTTGACAGTTTTGGTCCCTATTTTTTAATTCTTGCTAAACTTAACAGTTTTGGTCCCTATTTTTGAATTCTGTAACGGATGCATTAATTGCTTAATTAATGACATTTATTGCCATTAAACGCTCAATTAATTAGTGATTTGTTTCTGTTTCACGATTCAACTATAAAAGAAGACGTTGCCTTCTCATTCAAACACACGAATGAAATTACTCTTCTTCTTCTTCCTTCTTTGCACTCCTGGTTCCGACGGTTCTTTCAGGCAAGTGAGGATATCCGGTAGTACACAATACTGTTTAGGTTGTTGTACCTTGGGAACAAACAGTGAATTTGTTTACAGGAATCGAGTCCAACTCGAGCCTCAGCCACATAATTTGCATCTAATTTTTCCTTTACAGGAAGCTTTCAAGGACGAAAACAAAGACATTATTCTAACAGTCTTTAATAGACTTATTCTTTTTTCTAATACTTTCGTTTTCTGTTCTTTTATTCTAAAATCAAGGTTGTATCAAAAAAATTTCCTGTAATAATATATTTGATTGTGGTTACGATTCTTTCAGAATGTCTGCAACTCTCGTTGGTACTGAACTCCTGTTGTTGGTGCTACCCCTACTGTGAACCCAAATGCACCAGTTCCAAACATCATGGCTAATCATACTGAGAGACCTGAAAATTTTCATGGTCTGAACTTCAAGAGGTGGCAACAGAAGATGTTGTTCTACTTGACCACATTGAACCTGGCTCGGTTCCTAATAGAAACTGCTCTTGTAATTGTTGAGGGGCAGGCTGATGCTCAATCTGTGACTGCAGTGGATGCATGGAAGCATTCAGAATTTCTATGCCGCAACTATGTGTGGAATGGGCTAACATATGCACTTTACAATGTTTATTGTAAAGTGCCAACTGCTAAGGAACTATGGGAGTCGTTGGAAAGAAGTATAAGACAAAAGATGTGGGAACTAAGAAGCATGTTGTTGCTAAGTTCTTGGAATACAAAATGGTTGACTGGAAATCTGTTATGAGTCAAGTCCAAGACCTTCAGGTCATCATACATGATAACAATGCAGAATGGATGGATCTTAATGAATCATTCCAAGTTGCATCAATGGTTGAAAAGCTTCCTCCTGGTTGGATAGACTTCAAAAATTACCTTAAGCATAAGCGGAATGAGATGTCTGTGGAGGAACTGGTGGTGTGTCTTCGCATTGAAAAAGAAAATAGAATGGCCTTGAAGAAATGCAGTAAAGTTAAGTCTTCTAAGGTTCATATGTTGGAAGCTAGTAAAACCTCCAAAAGCAAAGGCAAGGGACCTTACAAAGGGAAAGCAAAGGGCAAAAACCTAGGCACCAAGGCAGGAACTTTCAAGAAGAAGTTCAAGTGGTACAATTGTGGCCAACCGGGCCACAAGGCTTCGGAGTGCCCTCAAGCTAAGAGGGAAAACCATCAAGCAAACATGGTGAATGATAACATGGAGTTGGTGGCCAAGATAACTGATCTCACGGCTATGGTTTCTGAAGTGAATCTCATGAATACAAATTCAAAGGAGTGGTGGATTGACACGGGAGCTACTCGTCATGTGTGTCATGACAAAAGTGTTTTCAACACCTAAAAAGAAGTTGAAGATGGTGAAAAGCTCTACATGGGAAATGTAGCTATCGTGGATATCAAAGGTGTTGGTGATGTCATTCTAAAAATGACTTCGGGGAAAGAAGTGAAGCTTAGGGATGTTTTGTATGTTCCTGAACATCGTAAGAATCTAGTATCAGGTGGTTTGTTGAACCAATTTGGTTTTAAGATAGTGTTTGAGTGGGACAAGTTTGTTTTTTCCAAAAATTGTATGTTTGTGGGAAAAGGATATGCCTTGAATGGCATGTTCAAATTGAATGTAATGCTGACAAACAAAATGAATAATGAAAGTTCAAGCTCTGTTTATTTGCTTGAGTGTTCAAATGTTTGGCATGGTCGCTTAGGAGATGTAAATTAAAATTCAATTAAGGGATTAATTAGACTAGAATACATACCAAAACTTAATATTGACTCAAATCTCAAATGCCCCACATGTGTTGAAGCCAAACAAACTAGATTGTCTTTCCAAACAATCAAAAGAAACACCGAACCTCTTGATTTAATTCACACTGATGCGTGTGATCTAAAGTCAATTCCTACTCAAGGTGGGAACAAATACTTCATTACATTCATCGATGATAGCATGAAATATTGCTACATATATTTACTTAAGAGTAAAGATGAAGCAATAAACAAGTTTGTCTTGTACAAAAATGAAGTTTAGAATCAATTCAACAAGAGAATTAAAGTGGTTAGAAGTGATGGGGGTGGGGAATATGTTTCTCCTATGATGATTTTTGTGCTAAAAATGGAATTCGTCATGAATTCACATTACCCTATTCACATCAATCCAATGGAATTGCTGAAAGAAAGAACCGTACCTTGAAAGAAATGGTCAATGCCATGATAATTAGTTCGGGTGTAAACCAATGAATGTAAGGGGAAGCTATTTTGTCAGCTAACTATCTTTTAAATAAGATACATCGCAAAGAAAAGAATGAAACACTTTATGAACCTTGGATGGGTAGAAAGTCATCGTATAAGTACTTATGAGTGTGGGGGTGCCTAGCTAAAGTTGTAGTGCCACCTCCTAAGGTACAAAAGTTAGGGCCTAAAATAGTGGACTGTGTATTCATTGGGTATGCACAAAGTAGTAGTGCTTATCAATTCCTTGTGCATGATTCTAAGAATCCTGAAATACACAAGAATACCATAATGGAATCAAGGAATGCTTCATTCTTTGAAGATGTGTTTCCCTGTTTGAACAAGGAAGTTGAAAGCCCATCTTTACCAAATAACATAGTTGTTCGAGAGGAAGAACAAACTCAATCCGCGGAGAAAGAGATAGAACCCAGAAGAAGTAAGAGGGCTAGAGTTGAAAAATCATTTGGTGATGATTTTTTTACCTATGTGGTGGAAAGTGAACCTAAAACCTACCAAGAGGCGGTAAGTTCTTCTGAGGGACCTCAATGGAAAGAAGCCATCAAAAATGAGGTGGAATCTATCTTGCAAAATCATACATGGGAACTTGTGGATCTACCTCCAGGTAGCAAGCCACAAGGTTACCGTTGGATTTTTAATAGAAAGATGAAACATGAAGGAAGTATTGATAAATACAAGGCAAGACTAGTAATCAAAGGTTATAGACAAAAGGAAGGTCTAGACTACTTTGATACCTATTCGTCGGTAATGCGTATAACATCCATTAGATTAGTTCTTGCCATTGCAGCTATCAGAAACTTGCAAGTTCATCAAATGGATGTGAAAACGGCTTTCCTAAACGGGGAGTTGGAAGAAGAAATTTATATGGAGCAACCTGAAGTATTCATTGCCTCAAGACAATAGAACAAGGTTTGTAAACTTGTTAAGTCTCTATATGGATTAAAACAAGCTCCTATACAATGGCATCAAAAGTTTGATCAAGTCATGATGGAAAGTGGCTTTAGAATCAATGAGTGTGATAAGTGTATCTATGTGAAAAACACCACTCATGGTTATGTCATCTTGTGTTTGTATGGTGATGATATGCTTATCATTGGTAGTGATGACAAGATAATAAGATCCACGAAGGACATGTTGAAATCCAGGTTCAACAAGAAAGATATGGGTCTAGCAGATGTGATTCTTGGAGTGAAGATAACAAGAACCCAAAGTTGTTTGATTTTGAGTCAAACACACTATATGGATAAAATTCTTGAAAATTTTGCTAAGGGAGACACTAGCATCGCTAGAACTCCAATTGACACTAGTCAACATCTACGTAAAAATAGAGGTGATAGTGTTAATCAAGTGGAATATTCAAGAATTATTGGCAGTCTAATGTATCTAATGAGTTGTACCAGACCTTACTTAGCATATGCTATGAGCAGACTAAGTAGATACACTAGTAAACGCAGTTCTGAACACTGGAAGAGTATTACTAGGTTGTTGAGGTATGTAAGATACACGCGAGAATATGGACTGCATTATCGCAGACATCCAGCAGTTATCGAAGGATACACAGATGCAAATCGGGTATCTGACATAAAAGATTCCAGATCTACAAGTGGATATGTGTTTGTACTTGGAGGTGTTGTTGTAGCATGGAAATCATCCAAGAAAATAGTTATATCTAGTTCCACGATGGAATCTGAATTTATCGCCTTAGATATTTGTTTTGAAGAGGCGGAGTAGCTATGTCAATTTGTAGAGGACATTCCCGAATGGCCTAAGCCGGTAACGGCCATATGGATACATTGTGATAACCAATCGGCAATTGGTAGAGCTCAAAGTACAATTTGTAATGGGAAATCAAGGCACATTAGACGTAGACATAAAATGATATGACAACTACTCTCTACGGGGGTTATCACGGCTGAATGGGTGAAGTCAAAGGATAACATTGCGGATCCAGGTTAGTGTTCTTGACCGAAACGAACACAACTATGAGGATATGACCTTGTCAGGGAGAGTCCTGTGAGATTTACATTTTCGTCTACATAAATGGCAGCTTAGTTCAAAGACATCGAGATCTACTATCTGCTAGGGGATTAAGTGTAACTTCTTAAGGGAGGGTTCAAAGGGTAATACCTACCTATCCTATGCACGATTAACATGTTGAAAATTTCGTCTTGAAATTGGATGTGCATAGAGCGATCTCCTATCATGTAGGGGATTGTTGGAAATTTAGTATAAATATTTATATTTTTTACTAACTTTGGACATATATAAATGTATACATATGTTGTATATATAACGAACTCTAAGTGAGTTTGTGTTCTCCTCCATGAGGAGTTCGAAACGATATATTAGATGTCCAAAATAGAGTATAAGTGAATGAGATATCGATACTCAAAGATGGGTATTTGAGAATAAGTTTAGCAAAAGAGAGGAATGTGGGAATGAGTCCCACATTGGTAGAGAGACCAAACACAACAAGGTTTATAAGCTTCATTGCATGGAAGGATTACAAGCTTGTGTCTATGGTTATGTTACAATTCCTACCCGCATGCAGGGGGGTGCAAATCGTGGTTCTGTAGACCAAAAACACCGAACTCGTGCATGCGCGCGACCTTTGGACACGAATGCAGCTCCGAAAACTCGGGCGTGCGCTGCCTTCATTTTTGCTAAACTTGACAGTTTTGGTCCCTATTTTTGAATTCTGTCTAAACTTTACAGTTTTGGTCCCTAAAAACCTAATTTTATTGAAGTTCTTTGATGCCTCGAAAGGGAGTGGTGTTTCGCAAATTCAAAATCCTTGATTTGGAATTCGTTACAACTAATCGAGGATTTTCATTTAGACTTTTGTGGCCAGAGCCGACACCAACTAGACTGAAGATTAGGAACCCGTTGGGTAATGAGTAAGGATTCTCGTAAACAATTGGTGTAATGATTTGTGTATGTACAAGTTGAATTTTACTTATAATTTCTAGTATTCATGTGCATTGTTTGTAACACTAAATTTTGGGGAAACAAAGTATATACCTTGTATGAAGATAATGGTTTGAATGTGACAATCTGTTTCTTAATTCTCAGCTCCGGGCATGGCTTAAATAGCCATTGGTTACATGATAAATTTGTGGTCCATGATTGCAACTAATTTGTGTTTACCAAGGATATGTTACATCAGATTTTAGACTAAATATGAATCCACTTGCAACTAATTGGAACTATGGAACTAGCAGGATGATGGGTATTGTCCATAGCCTTCACAACTGTTATTTTTACTGGTTCAAGAGAATACTTTGAACTTGTCAGAAGAAGCCATGGAATTGCTTCCGGAATGACTCTTGCACCTTGTTATGTCGAGCGGGAGCACAAATTTTTTGAGAGGGAATGTGGAAGTGAAAGAATTGATGTATGTTTTTTTAGAGAGAGGGGGGTGTGGTTTTAATTTTTGTCTATGTGTCCTCTAAACCTACTAAAACAAGTAAAAGGGACTAAAAGGACAGGTTGCCTACAACTTGGTTCCCTCATAAAGTCACGAAAAATTTTAAATGACTAAAAGGGTTGACCCTAAAATATTCGTGGGCTATATGTGTCATTTTCCCCTAAAATAACTTTATCTTGATTCTCCATAGATTTAAACAATTATTTCTTACTTTGCAAATTCTCATTCTTCTAAAACCACTCTCATCTTTGATGAATCTTGTAACATATTTAGTTTGTTGATATTTATTTTAGTAGATTATTATGTTTTGGCATGAAAGAAAATGATAAATTTATACGCTGAAGTCAAGATTTTAAATAAAGTTATTTATGAATTTTGCGGTAATGTCAAGTATCAAGTTTTTTTGATTCTGGAGAGTCACATCATGTGTAAAACGTGACTTAGGTCAGTAATTTTGTATACAGTTAATATTTTTTTTATGTATTTTCTACTATTTTTCATTTTTATATACATATATTAATTAAGATAATATTTTTCTAAAACTTGACGTTAATTACAAACTTTAGAGCCTTGATATACCATGGCAAAGTCATGACGATTTTTGTAGAACCCCGACATTGGCACAATAGTTAACAACATATTTTGAGGAAATTAACTTATCAGTGTAATATATCGTTCTCAACAAGTAAACACTCGATCCTCATGCCTAAGGATATCCTCCGTTATAATCAAATGTTGGCCCATCCTCAGAGGAATTATAATATCTTACAATTTTGGATGCTTCAAGAAATAAGCATTATCAATAGAAAAAGTGAGCGACATATCAATAAAATGGACCGCTACGATCGGATGGACAAGATTATTGCCATTTTTGACTGTCCATGACTGAACATTAATAGGCTTGGGACCTGGAACATAATACAATTATTGTATGGATAACCTCTAGAAACATTAACACCATGTTTAGCAGTCCGGCCCACCATCACATCCAGACCTCCCTATCCCTACACAGACATTCAAGTCCAACTTATTTTTAGAAACAACAAATAATTTATTAAAAGAGGGAAATGTCCAATATCAAGGAGCTACAAAGGCAAGAAAGTACAAGAAACGAGTACAAATGCAATGAGAATTAAGAAACAAGATCTTTAAAAGGTGAAATACACCATTTCACTCAGCTCCCACACACAACATTTCATATATGCCTGTACCAATTATAGGTGAGTGAAATTATGTTGTCTGCTAGTTTACTGGGATTCACCACGATACCCTTAAAACTGTTGTCATTCCTTGATATCCATATCTTCCAAATCAGACAGTAGCAAATAGAGATTAGAATATCCTTGGAGATGATGAAGAAGGCTTTGGAGAATTATGTATCAAGTAAAGTACATAAACCTACAACACTAACAGGAAACACCTAAAATTAGAAGCTAATTGTAGCATTCTGTTTTTCCAATACATTAAAATTTATTTATTTTAAATATTTAATTTCATTACTTTATTTTAAAAATAAAAGAGTTATTTTCAATGATCAAATGTAAAAATAAATATAATAATAGTAATAATAATAATAATATCTAAGAATGATAAGTTGGAAGTACTTTTTAGAAGAAAAGTAGGAGCAATTACGTTGAACAAGTAAAGATGAGTTTTTAATACTTAAGATGTTAATTTCCTAGGTCTAAGGGCCTTTATGTTCATTATGTGAAAGCTGGGGGGGCGGGTGCAAAGCATAAATATGGGTTTGAGCGCATATGTTTGACACGATTGAGGCATTGATTGGATTTATTTCCTTTGCAAGTCCCCCATCCAATATTTAAACACATTTAGAAACATTTGAAGCCCAATCTAATTCTCGTGTGCGTGTGCACATTTATGTGTGTGGTCGAGAACGGGGAAAGAGCAAGTTGAGACCAGGATACATATCAAGAAAAGAGAAGGATTCGAGCGAGATGATCAAAATCAAGGGGGGAAGTTTTGCGTGACTGTTGCTTCAAGGTAGGTTTCCTAATCCTTATTCCTTTCTTCTTCTTCTTCTTCTTCTTCTTCTTCTTCTTCTTCTTCTTCTTGGTGCATTTTTTCCCAAGACATCACCACCACCTTCGTCGGCAGCCATGGATGCCAACCATGGACAAAACCAATGTAATGATTATGTTCTTCAATCTTTCTATCTTCAAGCAAATCTCCTTCCCATAATGCTTTGAATTCGGTTTCTCTGAATAATTTTCCTCCATATATCTCTCTAAAAACCCTTCAATCCCCTAAAATCATAACAATGAAGTATAATTTACAGTTTTTAGGAAATACGTGATTTACGACGTGGACAAGGGTTTCACGTCCTAACTTGGGTACAAATCCTTATTAGGCAAGGATTCTGACTTCCCGCATACTTATCTTATGGATTACTCACTCCACGTCGTGATGTTGAGGGCCACGTCATGATTTGGGTTTTTCGCTAGAATTTTCTTCTATTAAGCTCCCATCCTCCAAAGTTCCAATTCTTGTCAATTTCAGTCCCTATTCTTCAAGAGTGTTTCTATTAACTGCAAAATGCAATTTAATCTCATAAGTATCATTTATCTTTGCATTTAACTAAAATATTTATAAAAATGTATTAACATATTGCCTAAAAATGTGTATAAATATGGAAATATCAAATACCCCACACTTATTATTTCCTTGCCCTCAAGCAAAACTAACTTATTTTTAGGTCAAACTTTCATCACCAACATCACATAAGACAATCCATTTTGAACTCAGTCATTATACCAAGACCTTAATGGGTATATTTGTGTGTAAAATCCTAACAACTTCCCAATCCTAAACACTCACAATCCTTATGAACATTCACCCCTTAGTTTTTACGAGACTCATTTATGCAAACCTCCGAATCCGTTCTCATAAACTTTTCTTAACCTCAAGGTACTTATGTTTAAGCTACCAAATATATAATCTAGAAAAATTACAACTTTTGATACCACAACGGATCACTTTGGAATTATTCACTTCTTTGAATAATTTATCTTTGATTTCATTGAATTCACCATCTTTATTGTTTGATTTTTGGTATCTTCAACTTTTTTATTCTTCAGAATTTTTGATCTTTTGAACTTCATACTTTGATAGCTCCAAAATTCTAACAACTTTTTGGTAATTTCTCTCTTTTTTTTATAAATTTAAATATCTCTTTTTTTTTTCCGCTCAAATCCTACATGCTTGTGCAAAGGAGCTTAACTTCAACCTTTATTAATTAGAGGTATTAGTCTAAGTGCAATGACTACATAAGCTCTCATGGATAGATTTCAGGTACACGCTGCAAAACTTATTATGCCATATAAACTACCAGATTATCTTTCATATCTCATGGCTTTTCTCGAAGACTTGGGAAGCCACAAATATACTATAACATATGTTGGCTTAATTAAACATTTGAGCTCGCATTAAATCATCTCACGCAACACTAGCAACTTAGGTTTTTAATTATCACTAGATTTAATTTTAAGATTATTATTTCAAATCAATTTTTAATTTTTATTTTATTTTTATTTTTATAGCATTTTACTTTTTTGACCCTACCTTACGCTTTTATATACAATGTCATCATTGTATGAATAAAATAATTTAAAAGCAATAAAAGGGAGAAAAAGGGACTGACTCCCATGGGGTAGTAGTGGCGAGATTGATTCTGAACATGTGCGGAAAACTTAAACATCTTGATTGTGTGATTGGAACTTGGATCTTCCGAGATACGTAATTGTGACGACAAAATGTGAATCAGAAACTTGAATCTTCTTCAAATGTGGTACATAATATCGTAAAAGCATAGTATCTCAATGTGGGAAAGCATACACCACATTGTAAAGTTGGAAAAGTAGAGTAAAAATGCTATGTAGTACTGCTCACGACGTAGAGATTGCATTCATATCGTGGTGTTGATGTGAATTGCACGCTGAATCGTGATGGCATCCAAGTGACCACGTGGAGATAGATTTCATGTCGTGAATACTGGGAGCTCCAGAAACTGTTTTAGCAATTCATATTCCATGCAAGTGATATTAACTTTGAACTCTTAAATGGATTAAGACTCTATATTTCTAGACTTTCTCTCTAATCTCTTTTCTCACACGATATTGGCCCCATACATATTAAAAATTATGGGGTTTGACTTGTAACTCTAAATGACATGGATTTCTTCATGTGCTCTTATCTCGATTCTCTTAAGTTTCTCTCACAATAGCCTACCAAATCTGCAACAAAGCAAATAAATTGTGGAAAGAAGAAAAACATCCATAATATAGTATGGTTACAACTTTTAAAAAAACCAACTAAAATTTTAAAAACAAAAACAAAATAAAAACTAACAAAAGGATAGAATCAATATCCCTAGCTCCATCTCATTGGCTCGTCCACAACTCCTCCCATGTTGGAATGCACGAGTAATGAGGCGGCATGGTCGGCGGTCGGTCCACATTAAGGTGTGTAAATAATACATCGTTTTCTTGATTGTGATAATTAACACCACCACTGGGATTATCCAAATAAGTACCAACCCGACTTTAGAATGGTTAAGTTGGTACCCCACCCTCAAATGGTTGAGGTGGTTGATGTTGTTGGGCTCTTTCCCTATGAGCACTAACATTTCTCCTTCCCTTTGTCTTGGTTGTCCCCCTTGGTTACCAACATGTTACTCATCATCTTCCAGGGATATGACATATCCCCCGCCAGTATTCACCACAACTCGCATAAGACTCAAGAATCCCATATGATTTAGCTAGGTGAGTCACAAAATGTCCACCAGTAATAGGATTACTAGGATTAGAAGTTGCCGCCTTTGTCCCTAAAAATGTTACAAGCATATATGGTAGGTTACAGAAAGCTCCTGGTGTGATGATGCTCCAAATATGGAACAAATTTTGTAAAGGCACCTTGTCGCCATGATGTTTATGGATAATATAGAAAGTGATCAAACAATGTAAGAACCGGTAAATAGGAGACCGAATTTGTCCTTCACAAGCATTACGTCAATTATACTTGTGATTAGAAACACTTCTCTAGAATTGTACATCAATCAATCCCGAGGTAAAGTCGTAAACACAACCTTGTAAAAAACAGTACAAAATGAGGTGATTGTGTTTCTTCTTCAGTATATAACCCCATTCACCAAGAAAATTCACAAAGGCTGCATTCTCTATAAACACCACCTAATCGGAATCCAAGGGCCCAATTGTATGTTGAGTCGTTAGTCCGTTCTTCAAAATTGACCATGGCAAAGAATTCAACGGACTATTCCCGATAAACAGGCTCTTGAATAGAAAACAAATTTTGCCACTCATTACATTGAAATGTTAACCTTCCCCAACAATAAATTTCGTCCAATATGTTTCTACTTCCACGACCATGCCAACCCCATGTAAACATGTCCAATCTACCATTGGTATCACTACAAATTCCCGATTGTATAACCATCCTAGCTTGTTTGCATAACTATTGAGCATTTTTTGTGAAACATTTTGAGGAAATCGGTAAAGTTAATGGATACTTTGTACATCTATGTGTGCTTGCTCCTCCAAAATCGCACGCCTTGTCCCCCTGATATCTGAAAATGAACAGCAAGAAAAAATAACAAAACCACTAAAAAATTAAGCCATTACGCAGAAACGGAAAATCTTCCGCCCAAATTTCACGTCGTGGTCAAGAAAACCATGTCGTGAATTCGGTTCGAAATGTGAATGACAATCAATAATTCTCAGGTCCATTTGAACTTAAATCTAATTTTTTAAGACTCGATTCTAAGCACTTCTAAGTAACATGCAACAATTAAATCACATAGGATTGAACCAATTTCGACATTTAGGCTTCAACACAAACACTAACATCTAAATGCATAAAAATTAGAGCAAACTAAAGATTAATGATCTTATAACTCATACATTGTAATGGAATGACGTAATACAAAAGCAAAAACAACAATAAAAAAGCCGAAATAGAAATGTGGGGGTGACCAGTTCAAAATCACGAAGTAATGTTGGAAAGAAAGTGTTGAATGAAAGCGACGGATGTTCTTTTCGTACTCCGTGACTTTGACTAATTCACGTCGTGGCCCTAAGCTTACGTCGTCAGGGCTGGGCCATAATTTTGGACTAGCTAATGTTGGGCTTAATTGCTTAATCCAGATAGTCCATTAGCCATTTCCTTCTTTTATTTGATTTATAAAATCGTTAGTATTTATTCTAAAAATGTTGTATACAAATAATTTTTTACGATAAGGACCCCACACTTGATTTTTACCATTTTCTGAAAAGTAATATGACTATGATGATCATTTATCCTAAAACTCAAATAGAAATGCAAAAATTAAAAATATGCTAAAATGAAAAGAAAAATGCAAACTGAGCTCGAGTTGTTGTAGTTGTTATAGAATCAAGTTTACGGAATGAAATCAAAGTTTAGATTGAATCATGAACACAAAGAGTAAATAAGATCTGGATGGCTCGATTATACTTCTGAAGGTTACATAGAATGAAAAGAGTGCGAACAATAGAATGCTCAAAAGTTACTCTAACTCTAAAACCTATCCCTATTTACAGGAATTCAGAAGTAACAAAAAATACATAAAGGCTAAACAATTAAGCTTCGACATACAAATGAGCCATTATGAAATACATACAACCAAAAGACAAAATATAGACTTCGATACTAAGACAGACTCAACACCCTTCGACAGCTCACCACATACTTCGACCCCAACATTCTCCCCCTTTGTGAGTAGTGTTGAATCCTAAGTCATTAACATCATGGTTGACTGATGTAAAACTCTTCTTGTCTCTGAATACCAATTAATCGTTCTTCGAATTTTAGCTTTGTCACCATCATTATTCCTTTTGCAGCTATTTATACGAACAAGAAGATTCATATATTATGAAGTGGTGAATTTTTCCACATCAAAAACATGAAAAAGGAACTTTGTGTTATTCCCTTTCTTATTCTTCCCAATTAAAACGATACCCAAAGGCTTCACACAAATTTCTCGGTCTTCAAAATTTTTGAGACTTGCTTTACCCTTTAGCATAGATTGGGGCACAGTGACTTGACGACCCATTGCAAGAGAAAGTTCCACATATGTCATAGAAAGACATTCCTTTCAATATCCTTCCAACACTGATGAGATCATTTAGATTCATCAAAGGAGTGTCTTCTACAGAAAAATCGAATGTAACATTGTTAGCTTGAGTAGCATGGAATCGATAATTCTGCAATATCCCTTCAAATAAAACATCTTTTGAGATACTGAGAACTCTCACTATCTTCACCGACTACCATATTTCCTCTTCTCTTTTACCCAAAACAACATGAAATCTAAGCTTCAACCTTTTATATTCTTCCTTATCTTCAAACTTATCGACAGTCTGATACTAAGATGTCATGAACATCATCTCATTGATATGGAAGTCCATATGATTAAAGTCAGTGTTTTCAGTATCGAAGTTCTTTTTAGGAACTTTGGCAAATTCATGCATAACACCACTGGAAACCGAATCTTCAATTGTTTCATAACAGTATGGCTTTGTAGGATCACCCTTCTCAAGACCAGGAGGATCACCATTTCTTTGTCTAAGAATACTTTGAGTTTGTCTTTGCTTTTCCATTTCCTTTTCTAAAGCCAATGTCTTTTCTTCTACAATTGGTTCAGTCAAAATACCCTTTCCTTTTCCTTCCATTTCTTCTTTTGATGAAGATTTCATCAAAATTGATCCACCAACAAATGAACCAATAACAACACCTTTAGTTAAAGGCTTCAAAGTTATGGTGGTTGAAGTACTTGACATGGTCATGGGAATCGAAATAGGAATCTGTGTGCTTATTACTCTACCAACAAATTTTCCTTGATCCGAATTCTTTGATGCACCGACACCTTCTTCTCACCCTTGCATCCCTGTGAAAATAGGTAGGGCAGCAGTAGGCATCAAATCAACTAGATTCATAAGAGAATCATGATCAGTCTTCGGATGGGACTCTAACGAAGAAAACATTGTTGATAACGATTATGCAAAAACCAGAGATTTTAACGAAGAACCAAGCTTTGAAAGCAACTACTTTAAACGTCCTAGTAACTCCTCCAACTTGGCAAAACTTGTAGAATCAGATGTTGACTTGGTAACAACATTAGTAACAAGGGAATTAAAGGATTCAACTAATTTTGTAAAAACCTACACGATTACATCAACCTTAGTAGTAAGAGTTGAATAATTGTGATCAAGCTTCCCAACCTCATGTGCCATCTCAACACGAATCACCTCAATCTTCGAATTTACATGCTCTTTCACCTTTTTAACAGGTTCAACAAAGACGACATGTCTTTCTTGAGCAACAGATTTCAATTCCTTGACCACATCAATAAAAGAATCAGACTGATGCTTCAGCCTCTCTTTATTTTTCACTTCAATTTGTTCCATAATGGTGCACAAACGAAGCTCTTAAGCTTTGAACATAACATCAATCTCAATGCCAGTTACACTGCTTTGAACCCTAACATTAGCTTAAAGTTAAAGTAAAGAATTCAACTTCCTGTTACGGATTTTGATCTGCTTACCAGACATAAGCATGTGATCGGGAACGTTTTCCTCTTCAGGATCAAATTGGATGTCAGCAAAAGACACCATATAATCATCATCATCATCATCGTGGCCAACTATAGAAGTAGATTTTGCACCATCAGTGGATTGTGAAGGAAATAATGAGGTGATTGGTAGATTGAGAATATCTTGATAAGTGGGTGAAGTAGTAGAAATAAGTAATGATGTAGGAGTTGGTGTGTGAAATGGTGGTAACGAAGTAGAAGTATCCTTAACTATGGTTTCGAATGTAGAGGAAGTAATGATAGAAGTGGGAACAGATGAAGGAGAAGCATTCGAAATACCATAGGCTTCATGTGTCGATATCCCTTCACCCGTGTTGACATTTGTGTCCATATTAGATATGTCCACAGTGATTCCTAAAGTTCGAACTTCCTCCATATTGGACTTGGCAATCAAAACTTTGGGTGGTATGACCGAAGTCTTCTAGGGACGGATAAAGTAGGTGAATCACCCTGATTAGTAGATTTGTCCACATGAAATGCTTTCACAAAGCCACTAAGATTACCAGTCTGCTCGAAAGTAAACTTGAATGGCGAGTCCCTCTAAGGTGAATTGAAACCAAGCTCACTTTGAAAAATATGAGATTAATTAGCTTCTAAATCACTCTTGAAAACAACTTCATCGAGAGGATATTCCAATGCCTCTTCTTTTTTTGATCTTTTTCACCATATCCCGAGCTCTTAGTTTCTTTGATGTCGGAGAAACTGGAGTTGGGATTTCACAAATAGTAACCCCATTACGACTCAGTTGAGGTTTGTGAATCCTGATATGACTTGAAACTGAAACACCTTTGGGTGAAGTAATATATTTCGTAAGAGCCCTTTCGACAATAGGGCGATCAGGTGAACGACGAGGGTTGTGTGTCATTTTATTCAATCTCTTAAGAACACCAGATTTCAAAGGCACTACTTCCTTTGCAGGTTCTTTAGGTTCATGAACTTGCTCAGTAACAGGTTTCGTAACAACCGGCCCAACCTCCTCAGGAACAACTTGTGGTTTTTCAGCCTTTGAAGGTTTCTTGGGACTCTTTCCACGTTTAAAAGTGTTGGGTTTTGAGCGCTATAACACTCCTATGGAGCACATGAAACCCTAAATGCTTTGTTTCTATGTTTTCTCTAATTATACATGCATTTTGTTTTTCCAAAGCATTCCCCTATCTAGCATACAATTGAAGCTATATAATATAAACCATTAGTTTGGATGCTTACCTCTTGAGTTGGGTAGAGCTCTTGACCTTTAAAAGTTTTAGCACCTCAAGTGTGATACCTTTATTGGCTCACAAACACCAAAATGCAAAAGGAGGCTTGAGAGAATAAGTTGGTTATCTCCAAGATATGGTGTAGCTGATTTTTCATCTAGAGGGGCTCTATTAGTAGTGTTGCACATGCTCGGGATACACTTTTAAAACCCTAATAACCCATGACTTTCCATATTCTCATGCTCCATGGGTTTAACCTCCATGGATTATCCTTGGATTAGTTGGCCTAACTACATGATCATGGATCATTGGCCCACACTATAAGAATGACTGATTTACATAATCAATCAACCTATATTTAATTAGTCTCTTTTGATCACAAAATTAATTCCAAATTAATTCTTGATCAATACTAATTAAATAATATGATTTCATATTAATATATTATACTTCTAATATATTAATAAACCCTAAACAACCTTATTCTCAAAGTCCATGCTATCAAGTTGCACTGGTGAAGGCAACCCAAAAAGGACTATGCTACAATCGGGTCAAGTACATCCCAGTTATAGTTATGAGCTTAGACACCAAATCCAAAACAAAGTCCTTCTAATACCTTTGGGTAGCAATACCCCAGTTTCAATAGAAGGATTAACGGATTGAAGATAAGCCACCAAAATGGGATGTGTAGGGTCAACCTTGCGAAGCATCTCATCTGGAATCCATGCAACATTAGGAAATATTTGAGGATCATCTTCAACATTCATTGGATGTTGATAAACCCCAAACTCAGTCGTAGGAACATCCACTGGAACCAAAATTCCTTCCTTTTCTTACACTAATTTGTCACACACCCGAACCAGACGGTGGAAACGTCCGAGGGCTTGCGTCACTTTAATTGAATACCATCACAATGAATATACATGAATCATAATATAAACGTCACCATGCATCAATATATTACAACTGAATTTGTTCACATCGAGTACATTGTTTTAATATTACACATCCATAACCTAAATAGTTTGAGTGCATTTAACAATATGACATCTAATATTACTTCTTATAAATCTTCCGCTTACCTGTTACCTGAGAATACAAGTTATTTTGGAAAAACATCAACATATGAAATGTTGGTGAGTTCATAAGCATAGTTGTAAATAATATGATTTGTAAAGTTTGTAAAAACCCAGAAAATCCGATATTTTCTGAAAGACATTTGTTTATCAAAGTGTGAAGATCCATAGAGTGATGCATGAATGATTATATATATATATATATATATATATATATATATATATATATATATATATATATATATATATAAGGGTATTTTGTATTATGGTTATAAAAAATTTTCGCAATTTTGGGCTTGTTGGGCTGAAAAGCCCGTATTTAGCCCAATAACTCAAATTTTTGCATTTTTAGTCCTTTGAAAATTTTAATATTCAGAAAAGGGATTATAAAAACTGTTTTGACTCATTTGACCCTCAAGAAACCGTGACTTGGCAGTTTTTACCCCAAGTTTTGTATTTTTAACATTTTAAGCCCTAAAATGAGTTTTATGTTAAAGTTTGTTCCTTATAACCTTATAAGCTATTTTTCTTGACTTGATTAGTGTAAAATAACTTAGATTATGTTTTTTTCTTTTCTCATGTCATAGATCTCGAATTATCACTCTTTTTGTTACATATTTATCTCAAAAACACATAACATCACACACATACATGCATAAAATCACACATAGCATAAACATACACATAGATCTACACATTTTCTTGTATTCTCCCCCATAAAACATATGAAAACCGAAAATAGAGGGGTATGAAACTCACCTTGAGTTGTAGTTTTGGTTTTGAAGAAGACTAGAAGAATTTTTTGATCCTAGCAAGTCCTCTTAGTAGATCTTGAGTTTTGTGACTTCTAAGGTGCAAGATCACAAGATTGATTGGATTTAGAAGAGATTTTTGGATGAAATGAAGTATCTAGATCATGGATTTAACATCAACTTACCTTAGATGATGTGTTTGTGGGAAAACCTCCTTCAAAGTCTCTTAGATCTCAAAAATATGGAGAGGAGTGGAGGGTGTTTTCTTGAGAGAATTTTGAGTGAAGAGTGTGTGTGTGTGTGTGTGTGTTTGGGTTCGGCCGAGAGCAAGGAGAGAGGAGAGGAGAGAGAGTGAATGATGTGATTGTTGCATGGAGGCATGAAAAAAATGCATGGTTATCCCATGAACAATTGTGAGGTAGCATCAAAAGTCAACTCCTTTTCTTGGGTTGGGCTTGGGCCGAGAATGGAGAAGGAAGAAATAAAAATTTGGGCCTTGAATGCTTAAGTCCATTTTATGGTTAAGTTAAGTGATTTTTGGCCCAACAAAAATCAAAGAATGATTTGTATGACCTATTTGGGCTAATATAAATTTGTTTTGGTCCAATAAGATCCATTAAAGTTAATCTAGTTTATTTTGGGTTCATAAGGCCCAAAAATGTTAAGTTTCATGTATATGGGTCCAATTAGGGCCCATTAAAGAATCCTAGTCCACAATGAACTCAAATTGGAATTTCAAGGGTTTCCAATTCTTTGTTGACCATTTGTAGGGCTAGAATGAAGTATTTGATGGAGTTTTATTGTTATAGAATGAGCATCACGTATGCTTTCATGTTATTGATTCATAATTGTTATATGTGTTGTAGTTACAAGGCACCAAAATTTCTAGTTGTGACATCATCCCCCCGTTAGAGGGAATTTTGTCCCGAAATTCTTTTAAAAGCTAGATTTTAGAATGTGAGAATAGATGAGGGTACTTCTGCTTCATTTGATCTTCGCGTTCTTTTGTGAATTCTGGTCTGCGCCTTGCATTCCATCGAAGTTTCACAATCGGAATGCGACTCTGCTTGGTACACTTTACCTTTCGGTCCATGATTTCAACTGGCTCTTCGATGAACAGAAGGTTCTCATTGATTTTGATTTCCTCTTATGGAATGACGAGAGTATCGTCGGATAAGCACCTCTTCAAGTTGGAGACGTGAAACACAGGGTGTACGCTGCTGAGCTCGGCGGGGAGTTGCAATCTATAAGCCACTGGACCGATTCTGGCAAGAATCTCGAAGGGTCCAATGTATCAAGGGTTCAGTTTGCCCTGCTTCCCAAAACGAATCACTCCTTTCCAAGGAGAGACTTTTAGTAACACCCTATCTCCGACTTCGCATTCCAAGGGCTTTCGTCGCTTATCGGCGTAGCTCTTCTGTCTATCTCGTGATGATTATAGTCGTGCTCTGATCTGAATTATCTTCTTGGTTGTCTTGCGTATGATTTCCGGTCCCGTTAAGGTGTTGTTTGGCGTTTGCTCTCTTGCTAGCTGGGTGTCTCCTACCTCAGCCCAGCACAACGGTGATCTACACTTACGCCCGTATAATGCTTCGAAAGGAGCAACTTTGATACTCAAGTGATAACTGTTGTTATAGGAGAACTCGATCAAAGGCAAGTGGGTATCCCACGATTTTCCAAAGTCTATTACACATGCTCAGAGCATATTTTCTAGTGTTTGAATGGTTCGCTCGCTTTGACCATCCGTATGTGGGTGGTAGGCGGTGCTCATATTGAGTTGTGTTCCCATAGCTTTCTAAAGCAATTGCCAAAAGCGTTAAGTAAATATACTATCTCTATCTGAGATGATGGATACCGGTACTCCGTGGAGTCTTGCAATTTCTTTGATGTAGATTCTTGTCAGGCGCTCCATCTTGTATGATTCTTTTATTGGCAGGAAATTGGCGAATTTCATTAGTCTATCAACTATTACCCAGATCGTGTCCAAACCGTCCGGCGACTTGGGTAGTTTGGTCACGAAATCCATGGTAATCCTTTCCCATTTCCACTCGGGAATTACTAGTTGTTGTAGTAATCCGGAGGGCTTCTGATATTTAACCTTTACTTTAGCACAAGTGAGGCACTTGCTCACGTAAGTGTCAATCTCTGCCTTCATATTTGGCCACCAATATTGTTGCTTAACATCCAAGTACATCTTGTCTGAGCCTGGATGGATGGAGTATCACGTCTTGTGAGCCTCGTTCATTACTACCTCTCTGAATCCCCCAAGTTTAGGGACCCATATGCGCTTCATAAAGTAGTATGCTCCATCTTCCTTTACCTCTAGGTTCTTCTCCATTCCACGCAGCGCTTCACTCGTTTTGTTTTCCGCCTTCATGGCATCTGACTGAGCCGTTCTACTTTGCGAGGTCAGGTGGGATTGGATGGTTATCGAGAGATTTTTCACATGACAATTTGATTATTCTTTCCGACTCAAGGCATCGGCTACTACATTAGCCTTGCCTGGATGATACTTGATTTCGCACTCGTAGTCGTTTAGAAGTTCGACCCATCTTCGTTGCCTCATGTTTAGCTCCTTTTGATTCAAGATGTGCTGAAGACTCTTGTGCTCAGTGAAGATAGTGCACTTGGTACCGTACAGGTAGTGTCTCCAAATCTTCAGGGTGAAGACCGCTGCTCCTAATTCTAGATCGTGGGTCGTATAATTCACTTCGTGTGTCCTTAGTTGTCGGGACACGTAAGCTATCACCTTTCCAAGCTGCATGAGTACACAGCCTAAACCCTGATTTAACGCATCGCAGTAGACTATAAAGTCTTCTGTTCCTTCGGGTAGTGATAGCACTGGCGCACTGCAAAGTGCTTGCTTCAGAGATTGAAATGCGGCTTCCTTCTTGTCCGTCCATACGAAGGGTACACCTTTTTGTGTAAGCGAGGTAAGTGGCTTGGCGGTCTTAGAGAAGTTCTGGATGAATCTTCTGTAATAGCCTACGAGACGCAGAAATTGATGAATTTCTGTGGGTGTTGTTGGGATTGCCCATCATTCGATGGCTTTGACCTTAGAAGGATCCACATGTATTCCTTCCTGACTAACAACATGACCTAAAAAGTTCACGCTTCGGAGCCAAAACTTGCACTTGGAGTGTTTTGCGTACAACTTTTCGGTTCGTAGGGTTTCTAGGATTTGTCGAAGCTGTTGGCCATGTTCTCCTTCGCTTCGGGAATATACTATGATATCATTGATGAATGCGGCAGGAGCATTCTCTAGACTGAAGGGCGTTACGACGTATTTATAATGTCCGTAACGAGTTCGGAAGGCGGTTTTCGGAATATCCTCCTCTCGGACCTTGATTTGGTGGTATCCGGATCGCAGATCTATCTTTGAGAAGTAACTAGCTCCTTGGAGCTGGTCGAATAGGTCGTCGATTCGTGGAAGTGGATATCGGTTTTTGACAGCAAGTTTGTTAAGTTCTCTGTAGTCGATACACATCCTGAATGTACCGTCTTTCTTCTTGACAAAGAGAACTAGAGCTCCCCAAGGTGAGAAACTGGGTCGGAGGAATCCTTTATCCATAAGCTCACTGAGTTGATTGGACAACTCTTGCATCTCCGCAGGATCCAATCTGTCGGAGATTTGGCGATAGGGGTAGCTCCTGGTACAAGGTCGATTCGAAACTTGACTTGTCTTTCTGGGGGTATCCTTGGAAGATCATCAGGAAAGACGTCTGGGAATTCATGAGCTACTGGAATGTCTTGAATTTTGACCTCTTTCTTGGATTTGTCTACTATGTGAGCTAGGAACGTCAAGTCCTTCTTTCGTAGGTGCTTCTGCACCTTAATGCACGAGATAAGACGAAGGTTCATATTGGGTTTGTCTCTGTAAATAACTAGGGTTTCGTGGTTTGGGAGATGAAGGCGAACGACCTTCTCGTGACACATAATTTCAGCACGGTGGGGGCTTAACCAATCCATGCCAATAATCACATCAAAACTGCTAATGGAAGCATGCATTAAGTTTATTTGAATGACATGGTGATTTAAGGTTAGGGTACATCCTATATAGATTTCCCCAGTAGATTCTGTCTTCCCATTAGCCATTTCCACCATAAAGATTTCATTAAGCTTCTGGGGTTGTTGATTTAACAGGTGTTTGAATTTATTGCTCACAAAACTCCTTTCTGCCCCAGTATCAAATAGGATGCATGCATAGGTGTGGTTTAGGGGAAACGTACCAGTAACAACAGTGGGATCCTGAACTCCTTCTCCCTGACCCATAACTAGCACCCTTCCTGTTCCTACGTTCCCAGAGTTGTTGGTGTTGGGGCAGTTGCGACGGATATGCCTAGTCTTCCCACATCCATAGCAGGTGGGGCTTGATCATGTGTTGTTCTTGTTGTTGTTGGTGCTGTTGTTGTTGTTGTTGTTGTTGTTTCCTTGTGGTTGATTCTGGGGAGGATAGGTCCTACAATACTTTGCAGTGTGACCCTTCCGATTGAAACTGGTGCAATGCATTTCCCTGCAGTCGCCGTTATGGTGGTAGTTGCACTTGTTGGACTTTGGGAGATTCCCAAAATACTTCCTAGGAACACTTGGATTAGCTGAGGCTGGAGCATGTGGTGTGAAGGGTACTTGAGTGGTTTCAGCGTTGACTACCACCGTTTTGTTGCTTCTTTATTGATTCCGAGCCTTGTCGCCCTTTTCTCTTATTGTTCTTCCCTTTCTTGTTGTCATCGTCTTTCTTGCCTTCAGCTTCCGCTGGCTTCCCGCCCTTTTTGTTGTTGTGGTCGTACAGTTTCTTGGCCAACCTCTTGGCACTGTCGAACGTCTCAGGTTTTGCAGCGATCACATTTCCTTGAATCAGGGAGGTCAATCCCCAGATGAATCGTTCGATCTTCTTTCCTTTAGACGAAATCATGTCAGGGCACAATAATGACAGCTCGCTAACCTTTGATATGTATGCATCTATATCAGATTTTCGGACGGTGAGATCCCACAGCTCTTGCTCTATCTTCTGTATTTCGCCACGAGGGCAGTACTCAGCCATCAGCATTTCCTTCAGCTCCATCCATGGCATCGAGTTGGCTACAGGGAGAGTCATGGCCTCTATATGCCCATTCCACCATGTGAGAGACTGGTCGACAAAGGTGCACGCAGAAAACTTCACTTTCAATTCCTCGGCGCACTCACATATTTCGAACACTGATTCCACCTTCTCTATCCACCTTTTCAGGGCTATGACACCATCTGTGCCATTAAAGGTTCGCCGCTTGGGATTGGTGAAATCCTTGTAGGAGCACGTTTTGGTCGGTCCTTGATTGATCCCGTTGTTCGAACTTCCTGCCCCTTGTCCATTGACTCCTCCATTGTTCCCTTGGTGAATCTGCACCATAGCTGTGGTGACCGCAGCAGACACAGCTGCTTGGAATGCAGCTGAGTCAACCTCTAGAGGCGTCGGTCCAGGGTTACCGCGAGTTGGTTGTCGAGGCATCTATCTGTCATGGAACGGAAATATGTTGAGTACCTATGGTTTCGTGAGATGGTAATCCTATAGTCTAGGTGTGTGGCACAAACTTACGCAATTTCATAGTTTAGCATATAATCATGGATACATATAACACATAGCAGATTACAACATCACGGTGGAACACATAAAACCTTTTATTAATATTATCCGCAATTTTTTTGATACATGAATATTTTGCTCGAAAGAGCAATACATAAGTAGTGCAATTTCGGCAGCATACCGGCTCTATGAGTAGTGTAATCACTTAAACATAGAGTCGGAGTACATAGCATAGATCCTAGTACTAGTAAGATAAGTCTATTCCAAACACTCTAGGGAGCGCCCTATGACAGTAGCGAGATCATATGCCGAAGTGTTGAGCCAACAACTGAGTCATCTCAGTCATGTCTCCATTACCTCATCCCTCTCATGCTCAGCTGCTGCACGTGCTTGCATGGCGAATAGCTATTGCCGCAGGGCGGCAATCTCAGCTTCGGGTAAGCGATTCTCCCTTGCGGGATTCACTGGTGGGGCGGGGTGGTCCTGTTGCGACTCACTGACAGGTGATGTGGCGGAGTCCTCGCCTGAGTCTTGTCCTTCCTCCATGTAATCATCGGCCTCATTGAACTCATAGTCAGTGTCCGTGTACTCGTCAGGCCCGACGTCGTGTGCTTTCCCTTGATCTCCTTCAGGCTCGTCTTCAATCATCCCGTGAGCCACTGAGACCTGATGAAACTGAATGCCCTGCTGTTCTCCTTCCATGTCGACTAAGAAGAGGCATGTGATTAACTATCGTTACTCCTATGACGCTTCTATTATTGTATAGATTAAGTTGCTGTTCTCTTATTGGTGCTAAAGGGGTATGCTTTTAGGTTCCCTAGTCATCACGATCTTCTCGGGACATTTGATAGTTGTACTTTGGAGGAATGTAGTTGATCAGGCTACATCCACTCCTTGATACGACTATGAACAGTCATGGCTTAACCGAGATGCTAGAATTATCTTGTTTGGTTCGGTTTTATGTTCAGTTTCCTAATTCGCACAAGCAAAGATGTTTTATAGTTGTGTTTTTATTTGTTTTGTTTTGTTCAGAGTTGGGTTAGTCCCTTTTTTTGTTTATAGTTGCATATCAATGTGTGGTTAGATATGCTAGTTCACTATAAACAATGCTCTAATACCAACGTGTCACACCCCCGAACCAGACGGCGGAAACGTCCGAGGGCTTGTGTGACTTTAATTGAATACCACCACAATGAATATAAATGATTCATAACATAAACGTCACCATGCATCAATATATTACAACTGAATTTGTTCACATCAAGTACATTGTTTTAATATTACACATCCATAACCTAAATAGTTTGAGTGCATTTATGATTATAATATTTCGAACGAGTAGTATTGAATTCCCCAGAAAAACCCGATGTTTTCCTGATGCTGAAATGTATTTGTAATTACTGATTTTTGTATTGTCTTAACGAATGTATATTGAATTAACCTATATTTTATATCGTCCTAAATATGTCTACTTTAATTTCGCGTAAGCCTCAACAAATGAAGAGAAGGGGACATTATATCCCGCTACTATCGTAAGTACTTAGGTTGTCGTGGATGCGAAAGACATGATGGTCCAACTCGCATTTAATTACTGTGACCTTACTAGCTTTTCTAGCGGGACAGTTTGGCCTACTAGCACACAAAGCTATTGAAAGTCCTTTTATAAAATATTGAGTCATTGAATGCCCAATAACATATAAGCGTTATCCCTTTGGGCCCAAATATCATGTTGGTGGGCTTGCAAGGCCCAACAAGCATAATTTGAAACTCATAAGCCCAAAGTTTGTAGATGTACCCATTGTAGTCATCACGTATCTATTAAAGTATTTTGATTTAACGTTTGTCGTTTTGTATTGATTCGAGACCGAATCAATTCGTTTATAACGATATTTGGTATTGAAGGTGTATTTGTTTTTCGTTTTGTTGCTAGCCGGATATCTTGTATTTTGTCTTAATGAATGAATTAATTTGTTTTAGAAGTATGACTTTGACCCTTTTCACTACCTTTCCTTTATAAAAATAACACTTTTAGTCCTTTATATAAAAGAATTTCATTTTTAGTCCTTAAAAACATTTTCTTGACACTTTTGTTTCATAAACTTGTTGAAAAGACAATTTTAACCCAAATTATATTTAGTAAACATTTTTAGCCCTTCCAGAATGGTGTTTCTAGGTTAGAACCACAAATTTCGCAACTTTTATAGTTTTGGCCCAAAATACAAAAAGTTTACATTTTTATCCTTTTTGGAGTTTAATAGCATTTTTGATAGAATATTACAGTTCAGCCCCTTAAACATTCCAATTTTCGCAATTTTGGGCTTGTTGGGCCGAAAAGCCCGTATTTAGCCCAATAACTCAAATTTTTGCATTTTTAGTCCTTTGAAAATTTTAATATTCAGAAAAGGGATTATAAAAACTGTTTTGACTCATTTGACCCTCAAGAAACCGTGACTTGGCAGTTTTTACCCCAAGTTTTGTATTTTTAACATTTTAAGCCCTAAAATGAGTTTTATGTTAAAGTTTGTTCCTTATAACCTTATAAGCTATTTTTCTTGACTTGATTAGTGTAAAATAACTTAGATTATGTTTTTTTCTTTTCTCATGTCATAGATCTCGAATTATCACTCTTTTTGTTACATATTTATCTCAAAAACACATAACATCACACACATACATGCATAAAATCACACATAGCATAAACATACACATAGATCTACACATTTTCTTGTATTCTCCCCCATAAAACATATGAAAACCGAAAATAGAGGGGTATGAAACTCACCTTGAGTTGTAGTTTTGGTTTTGAAGAAGACTAGAAGAAGTTTTTGATCCTAGCAAGTCCTCTTGGTAGATCTTGAGTTTTGTGACTTCTAAGGTGCAAGATTACAAGATTGATTGGATTTAGAAGAGATCTTTGGATGAAATGAAGTATCTAGATCATGGATTTAACATCAACTTACCTTAGATGATGTGTTTGTGGGAAAACCTCCTTGAAAGTCTCTTAGATCTCAAAAATATGGAGAGGAGTGGAGGGTGTTTTCTTGAGAGAATTTTGAGTGAAGAGTGTGTGTGTGTGTGTGTGTGTTTGGGTTCGGCCGAGAGCAAGGAAAGAGGAGAGAAGAGAGAGTGAATGATGGGATTGTTGCATGGAGGCATGAGCAAAATGCATGGTTATCCCATGAACAATTGTGAGGTGGCATCAAAAGTCATCTCCTCTTCTTGGGGTGGGCTTGGGCCGAGAATGGAGAGGGAAGAAAAGAAAATTTGGGCCTTGAATGCTTAAGTCCATTTTATGGTTAAGTTAAGTGATTTTTGGACCAACAAAAATCAAAGAATGATTTGTAAGACCTATTAGGGCTAATATAAATTTGTTTTGGTCCAATAAGACCCATTAAAGTTAATATAGTTTATTTTGGGTTCATAAGGCCCAAAAATGTTAAGTTTCATGTATATGGGTCCAATTAGGGCCCATTAAAGAATCCTAGTCCACAATGAACTCAAATTGGAATTTCAAGGGTTTCCAATACTTTGTTTACCATTTGTAGGGCTAGAATGAAGTATTTGATGGAGTTTTATTGTTATAGAATGAGCATCATGCATGCTTTCATGTTATTGATTCATAATTGTTATATGTGTTGTAGTTACAAGGCACCAAAATTTCTAGCTGTGACAAGATTGGAGGACCGAACTCCAATATCTTGCACAAGAGACTCCATTGGAAACATTCGTATAGGAGATGCTAACACCAAATTCCTTCGATAAAAACGAAGCATAATCAGCCTGCAAATCATAGTACAAACCAACAAGCATGGCGTATTTTCCAGTATACCCTTATCCAAACCCACACTTCGACGTGTCAAGCATCGAAGGAAAATGCGAAAAAGAAAATTCCACAGACATGGTAACGGAGATTTCTTGAACCGACTTAATTTGGTGGGTAGAGGTTGATGACCCGTCTCGTTGAACAAATGAACTACTTATTCATTAGTAACTTCATAAAAAGGACCAACATTAGGAATGTTCAAAATATGACGATCTTCTATTTCCCATAATTAGGTTCATTTTTCCATGTTCCACTTCCCTACTTATTTTTAGGCTCTACAAATCAGAACAAATGTTGTAACCACACCCTGTATCAAGAACCCATGAAGTAGCAAATGATGAGTTATTAGATTTAATAAAATACATACCTATGAAGGTGGACTTAATCTTCCCATCCTTTATGTCTTGCAGATACTGAGGGCAGCTTCGTTTCCAGTGGCCCTTCTGGTGGCAGTAATAGCACTCTGTTTCTTTGGGGTCGGAAGAGGGTTTGACTGAACCAGCTTTGGTTCCACTAGAAGAGGAACCATTTTGGGTCTTACCCTTATGGTGGCTCTTACATGGATCCTTCCTCTTCTTACCCTTTCCTTGGCCAAGTGCCAACATGGGAGCGGCCACAGCAGGGGAAGATGCAACAGATTTGTCTTTGAGGTTGCTCTCAATAGTCCTCAACCGTCCTTGGAGCTTGCTCAAGGAGACCTCCTCCTTGTTCATGTGGTAGGTCATTCTGAATTGATTGTAACAGGAGGGAAAGGAGTAGAGGATTATGTCGATAGCCAAATCCTCATAAAACTTAACATTAAGTTTGAGAAGACGATCAACATACCTCTGCATTTTCTGCAAATGCGAGGTTAGGGATTCTCCACTCCCCATCTTAGCAGTGATCATGTTAGTAATGATCTCATAGTGCTCTTGCCTCGCGCTCTGGTGATACCTGTCCGACAAATCCTGATGCATTCCATATGGATACATGTCCTCATAGGACTTTTGGAGTTCGAGGTTCATGGTGGCTAGCATGATGCAATGAACTTTCGTGGCATCACGCTCGTGGGCCTCAAAGGCGGCCAACTCTTCAGGAGTAGCAACATCCGGGATGATCTTTTAAATCTTTTCATCGAGGACATATTCTTTATCCTTGTAGTGTCTGATTATGCCTATATACCTCATCCACTCGTTGAAGTTTGACCCATCAAATGTCACCTTTTGACATAGGCTCATCAACGAGAATGACCCAGAAGCGTTTTTGTTGTTATTTGCAGACATCTGAAAAAGAAAGGAACAATGTTTGAATAGAAATGAGTCCCTAATTAAACACCCAAATGAGAAATTAGGGCTAGGACCCAACAACATTATTTACAACTCAGAAAGGGATATCGTACTCTAAAAGTAAATAATTTGAAGGTAAGTGAATGACGATTCACTAATTCTCACCATGAAAAACGAAAAAGTGTTTTAAGTTTTAAATGTATTGAAAACTCCTGGATCTTTGAGATTCATTGAACTTTTCAATAACATGTTTAAATCTCGATATGCACTTCAAATTTGCGATTGGGATACCGAGGATTGCAAACAAGTTGTGAATAACCATGCGAACCAACATGGTGCACTCAATGTCTCTATCACCTAATCAATAGGCCGGTAAACCACACATGCTCCATTGATCTATGACAAACATCGATTCACACTTCTCTACCAATGTCATCCCCAAATTGATGTGTCGGTTAGTCACACACACTCCATCAACGTTTGACAAGGGTACAAAGTGTAATTCCATGGATTAGCATCATTTTCAAATTTTACCCTAAAGTAACTAAGATTAGGAATTTGTAAAAAAAAAAAAAAAAAAAAAAAAAAAAAAAAAAAAAAACATGTAGTTACTTTGTATCTTACATTATACTTTTAATGAGGAGAGGATTGCTCTATCCTACCCGTTCGGCTAACGACCCTCCACCAGTCAAGCAAGCAGTGGGTGTGAGTGTACACCCATTAAGCGCCATTTTATAGGCAGTTACCCTATACCCAACTTATAGACCGGCTTCATGAATGAGACCTACTAACAGTAAGACTAGCATTTAAAATTATACATATATATATATATATATATATATATATATATATATATATATATATATATATATATATATATTAAGCTTGTAATAATATAATAGTATACGGTTGAATTTTAAACTTGTATAATTCTAAGGGTTTGAAATTTAAATTAATCAAAATTAAACTTCTAATCACAAAATTTAAATTTCAAAACTTGAGGGCAAGTTTTGAACTTTTCAAAACACAAGGGATAAAATAAAAAATAATTTAAATTAAACAATTAATTTTATAATTATCTATATTTGACTTAATTCTATTTTAGTCATAAGATAATTACCAAATAATTTTAAATAATCCATATTTATCATATAAACAACTAATATCCAAAAGATTTGAAATTATCTATTGTTTTGGCAGAGATAATCATTTAAATACAATAAAATTCGGATTTTATCTTCAAAACACGATTTAGGCATTCATCCCATGACAAAACAACAACAAAATCTTGAAATATCCTCTGCCTGACGCACAGACTCGCCGAGTCAGACCTGGACTTGTCGAGTAGGGCCAACTCGTCAAGTAAAGATAATGACTCACCGAGTTGAGTTGGGTAGAGGCAAGAAAAAAACGATTTTCAGCAAGCAAACAGTTAAAGCATCACATACAATTGAAACCAATCATGGCTCTGATACCACTGATGAGTTTTATGCATAAGAACAATCTTATGTGTTTATACAAACCCTAATGCTTGGATCTAGGTTTCTCTATTGTACATGCAATGAATCCAAGACTTATAAACCCTAATCTAGCATACATATATCAAAAATAACATATAGAAACATATCTAGATGTTTACCTCTTCAATGGAAGATTGATTCTTCTTTCTTGGAGCTTAGAGTCACAATTGTAACTCCTCTAATGGCTTACAAACACCACAAGCAAGAAGGCAACTATATGAGAGAGGTGGGAGGATGCTAAATTTGGCCCTAGGGTATCATTGGAAGCAAGTGGCCAAATTTGGGAGCTAGGGGTCCCTATTTATACTGCTGGATGCTAGGGTTTCAGTCAAAACCCTAATGGACAGTTTATTGACCAAGCAACCCATCGAACCTTCTGGAATAAGGCCTATGGACGAAATTTATATGGATCCCCATCATAATTTCGTTCACCCTTTGATCCATTAGGTTTCCTTAGTCCAAAACTCAACTATCATACATTTGACAGTTTATACCCCTTTATTTAATTAATCTCTTTTAGTCACCAAATTAATTCCTAATTAATTTATGACCAATACTAATTAAATAATAAGATTTCTCTTTTAATATATTATTCTTATAATATATTGATAAATCATAAAATTCTCTCTCTCTCTCTATCTCTCCTTAAATTACCTTGTCAAGTTGCTTTGGTGAAGGCAACCCAAAAGGACCATGCAAAACCGGGTCAAGTACATACCAAATATAGTTACGGACTTAGACACTAATCCAACAGAGGATTCATAAAAATGAGGTATTGAACGTTAAAGCCACCCCATACATGATATATGAGCATTTTTTGGAGTAAAGAGTAAGTATATATGGGTTTTTGGACTTTATCAGCCATGCAAAGGCTTAAAGTCATGAACTTTATGCAGTATGAGCCTTTAGGGAGTCCAGATCTGAGAGTATAGCTATGGTCTTAATGGGTTAAGACCAAGAGAGTGGGAAAAGAAAGTCTGGATGTATGCCGATCGTAAATCCAGTATGCCCTGTGTACTGATTGTGAGTCCCCAATGGACCAATCTGGATTCATGTGTACACCGAGCGTACCAAGGGAGGTACGCCCCGCGTAATCTCGCTGTGGGCTTTTGGGCTAAATCTCATAGTGGGCCTTTAGTGTTGTGCCTGGATTTTTGGGCTTGATGTACTGTAGACTTTTATTAGGGAAATATTGTATATGTCTTGAGCTTTTTCTTTTGGGCTTGCCATTTGGACTTAAGTTTAAGAGTTGGGCCTTGGGAGAGCCCATTTACTATTGGGCCTTGGTCGGCCCAATGGTCTTGAGTTATTTGTGGGTCGTGTAGTGGACTATCTTTAGACCTTATGAGTGAGGTTTGGTCTTAGATCTTAATTGGGTTAATTATGGGTTTGGTTCAGTGCTAAATGTCGGTGTGCAACAGCAGATTCTAAACAAGCTGTTCATCATCCGAGGTGAGTCTACTCACTATACTTACCATGAGTGGTAACTTGTGTGACCGGAGGGTCTTGTATGTTTATATTGAGTATTGTGATATCCTGCATTATGGCTATGTGATTTATGTTATGTATTATTCTGAGCTTACTGAGTTAGGACCGGAGGGTCCACCCAAGTTGTGGGACCGGAGGGTTCCACTGAGACACATTGACCGGAGGGTATTATTGAGTATAGCCATAAGAGGCTAATGAGATGTGTGTGGTATTTTGGGGAACTCACTAAGCTTTGCTTACTATGTTATGTAATATGTGTTTCACGTACTTCTCAGGATCGCGGGAAGGTGCCGGTTTGATTTTACACACGAGATGGAGTTATGTTTGAGGATCCTAGATTTTTATAATGGATATGTGTCTTTAATAATTTGATACTCTAGGATTTTTGTGAAATGTGTTAATAAGAATTATGTGATTTTAAAATGAAAAAAAAATATTGGTTGAAAATTTACGGTGTTATATTTAACCCTCTCTAACTCGGTTCTAGGGTTCATTTCAACCTCTATCCCCTCAACCTCAAAAAATCCTAGTGATTTCCCTTTTGGTGGTTTTGACACATTTTGGGTGGTTTTGGTGCTTTTGGAAGGAAGTGGGGAAGAATTGTTGCAAGGATCAAGCAAGCAACACCTTCTCATCTTAGTAATTACCTTCTGGACCATTTATAAGGATCCAAGTCTCTATCTTTTGAATTATTCTCTTAGATCTAGGTTTTTTGGTTGTTTTTTGACTTATTGAGTTGATTTGAATGAATGGATGGAATAAAGTTGGAAAATTTATTGCTCCATAGTGTCCCTTGAGCATCATATCTTATGGATCTGGAGCTTGGTTGTAATTTGTGAATCTTGCATAAGTTTTAGCTCATATCTTGCCATTTTACCTAAGTGGAGTTATGTACATGCATGGGACATAGATGTCAACCAATTAATCAATTTATGGACCTTTGGTACCCATCCTTTAGATTCTGAAGGAGTTGGGGCTAAGGACTTTTTCGTATTAACAGCTTAGTGGTTAAGACATTACGGATTTTGTCTTTATTTAAACCTAAGGTTTGAGATCTTGATATCTTTGGTTGTCTTAATGGATAAAGTGGGAAAATTTATTCATTTAGACCATACTTTGGAACAGATCTAAGCTTTGGAGTTCTTGGAATCGAGGAAGGAAACTTAATCCGTTAAATTGTTGGAAACCCAGTGCCCACGACGTGGCCATAGGTCACCACAACATGGAGACCAGGAATTTCTCGTATGTTGACAGGTGAATGCCATGACGTGGCCAAGGAATACCACGACGTGGCGGTCAGATAAAGTCAACTCTAGCAATTGATTTGACCGTTCACTTTTGGTATGGGTTGGTTTTTTGGTCAATCTCTATTTTTAGAAGGTAGACTTAGGGTTTGCCTTGTGTAGATTGACTGGAGGTGTTAAGCACCCACCATTTGATAAAAGAGCAGTTAGTTGTGATTGGCACGGTTTTGATTTGAGTGGATTAGTGGGTCGAAGGCACGAATGTCGGCCCATGGTTTATTACGATTCGGATGCTAGTTGTGTATGTAAGTCTTGTAAGTGTGGTATGTGATATGTATAACGGGTGGTGTCTGATTCTAGGTGAGGCCTGGTGGGTGTATTGTATGCCATTTATCTTAGTGATTCTTACATGTGCTTTTATGTGTCTATATGAATTTTGGGTGGGACTGTTGGAACCTGAAAGCGAACCTCTAGCAATCCTAAGTCCCAATTGCATTTCGAAGTCAGATGGTGGTCCAAAGTGAAGATTGATTCGGAATATGTTTATGTTTGGACTTGAAGATATGTTGGTATAAGGATATTGAGAGTGAAGGTATTCCAGAATGGATGTTTATGTCCAGAATGTTTGCTATTCCGAGATCAATCTTTTGTCTTGGTGTATTTAATGTAATTTGTCTTTTCGTTGATTTAACTTGTCATACGACTTATCTTTATTTGTCAAAAAACGGAAATTCAGAGTGTCAGATGTAACTCTTTTATCCAGACCTTTGATTGTAATTGGTTCGTACCATGTTTCATGCACTCCTATTTATAGGAGATTTCAATGTTAAATCAATGACGGATCACTTTCACTCACTTTTAGCTATATCCAAGTTACTTCATCTTTCTGAATATATTCCTTCCAACATTCTTCTTTTTCTTCATTTATTAACTTTACTTTGATCTTTATTCTCAATCTTCATTTATCGCTAGATCACTTGTTGAATGCATTAACTTAGACTTGACTGGTCTATCCAGGCTTAACTGTAACATTTATAAGCAAGAAGACATTGATCTTAAGCATTCACTTAAGGTTTGAGTTTTCAAACCTTGTTCTTGCGCATCAGATCTATTTGTTCTCTCAATTGGTATTAGAGCTTGAGTGGTTGTCCTTTGAATCCATAAGATCATATTATAGTTGGTTTGAAATTACCATGGTATTTCAACCATTTATGTGTTGAGGATAAAAGTTCTTCTATATACCACTTTTGCTTGAAGATATGTTAACTTCAATGGCTGCTTCTAATCCTCAACAAGTGATTCAATGCAAATCGCAAAGAGTTTGGGTGGCTCTACACATGCCCCATTGCTAGTTGTGGAAAAATATGATTGCTGGAAAGCTAGAATGGAAAGATTTTTACTAGCTAAAGAGAAAGGTGAATACATTTGGAGATCCACAAAAAAAGGTCCTCATGTTACTGTAAGAACAGTTGTGAGAGATGCTGCTGCTCAGCTTATGTGTCAAGATGAAGCGTGTCCAACTCCTCTAACTCCAGATGATATTGAGAAGTTGCATGTTGATCAAGTTGATTTCTCATAAATGGTGTTTGGTGTTCCTCTTTCACTCTTTGAGCACATTAAGTTATGCAAATCATCAATAAAGATTTGGGACACTCTTCAAGACCTGATTGAAGGTTCGGAAAATATTAAAGACAAGCGTCTCACCTCAGTTGTCAATGATTTTGTTACCTTCACTACCACTCCTGGTGAATCAGTAGCCTCAGCCTCTAACCGTTACCGAATCGTGCTTAACAACATGACTACTCATGGGATTGTCCGAAATACTTTGGAGTACAATCTCAAATTCATAAATATTCTCGACAAAGGATGAGGAAATGTGAAATCTTGTCTGCAAAGTAATGGTTCTTTGTAAAAGTTAAAGCTCTATCAACTTTTTGATGAACTTCAAGGACACGAGTCTTGTAACACCCAAAATCAGAACGGCCAAGAAAAGAAAGGAGAACCCTAAGTTAAAAGGGGGTCAACTCGTCGAGTCCAAGGAATGATTCGGTGAGTCGAAGCGGACTCCGTGTCTCAGATTAAGTGACCAAATCAGCGAGTCAATGAGTGGACTCGGCGAGTCTGGTCTGGGATGAGAAAGCCCTAATTTCAGGACTTGTTACCCTATTTAAGCATCTTATTCCCTTCCCTAGGGTTCATTACCATATCCCTCATCCAAAACCCCAAAACCATAGCCACCCAACTTCATTTTAGGAGCTTTTGGTGAAGATTAAGGTCCATTGGAGTGGATTTTGAAGGCTTGGTAGAAATGAGCAAGGAAGGAAGTGTAGATCCAGCCTACATATCGATTTGGCAACTGTTAGAAGGTAAAAAGTCTGGACCTTGAGCTTTCAATTGATAGATCCCCTTTCTAGCTTGCTTTTGGTCACATCTGGATCATTTCCAAGGTTAATCCGAGTATTAAACCCTTGAGGATGGTTTGGACAACAAATCTGGACACTCTCGAGATGTAGAAGGTTAGTGTTGTTGGCTTTATCTAGCTAAGGTCCCATTTCATGACCTACGTTTTCTTTGAAGCTTGGATTAAGTATTTTAGCCTCATAATACCTTGCATGCACGTAAAGTTAGCGACTTTACGTGGAATGCTATCATAAGGAGTCCAGATCTATGAGTTGGAGGTGTTGGGATGGACTGTAATCAACAAAATAGAGATGTCACAAGACGGACTCGGCGAGTCAGTTCATGGACTCAACGAGTCGGGCCACAAACCCAAACCCTTCTGTTTATGAGTCGGATCAGTTAGTGGGGTTAGAGAAGGACTCAGCCAGTCTGTGTCCGTAATAGACATGAAGATCATGGTACTCGATGAGTTCAAGGAGGAACTCAGCGAGTCCAAGGCAATCTCCTTAGCTTATGAAGATGGGCTCGACAAGTTGTTCTACAACTCGGCGAGTCGGTTGAAGATGGTCCCGAATGTTTAGTTGAAGGAGAACCCGTCGAGTTGTTGCTAGAATCGATGAGTAGAGTCAAGGTTGGTTTGGGTTTTGAGGGAGCATGGACTCAATGAGTTGGTAGAACAACTCGACAAGTCGAGTCAACTGGAAGTTGACTCTGACCTTTGACTTTGACCTTGAAGGACCTTGACCAGAGTTGACTTAGTTGACTTCAGGAGGACAGTTAGGCTAAGTGTTGTTATTGGTATTGGTAGCTCGGGGAGCTAGAGGAGCAGCAGTTCGGAGAGTTGTCGGATAGCAGCCAGAAGGTTATCAGCGAAGTTCAGCAGTGCAGGTGAGTTTCCCTTTGTGTGAATGGGTCTACGGCCACAATGTCGGCCCATGTAGTTATGAGTAGGAAGACCCGGGGGGTTAGCCCTAGGCACTGTTTACTAGTATGATATTCAGGACCAAGGTCCAATGTCGGGCAGGTGCCCAAGGAATGGTCTACATGATAGAGAAGGGGCGAGGCCCAAGTTAGGAAAGGAATGAGTGTAGGCTGGTCCCGAATCTCACTATCAGCAAGAGTGTGGACGAGGTTCCATGACTCATCAGTAGCAAGACATGGGTGGGGCCCATGACAGGCGAGGCCTTAGTACAGGAATGCAGTAGAGTAGTTATGGTTTATGTGTTATGCGATATGTTATATATTAGTATGTGATTAGCGGGCGGGGCACAGAGACAGGTGGGGCCTAAGAGAAACAGATTTGTACACCGAGCGGCGCTCAAAGCTAGGCGGGGCATGTTGTAGCGAGCGAGGCACGAGGTAGCGGGCGAGGCCCAGTATTGGCAGTATGCAGGTATGTGTTTGGTATGTGGTGTTGGGTTTTGAGCATTCTAACACTCCTATGGTTTACATGCATCCCTAGAAACCTTGGATCTATGTTTGACAAAGGTACATGCAAAATGATTTTCTAAGGTTCATAATCGTATCTAACATATATGGGGATCTTTTATTCTAATAGTTACTAAGAATTACATACCTCTTTGTAGCTTGGATTCCTTCGAAACCTTGTGAGCCTAGCACCTCAAGTGTGATGCCTCAAATGCTTCACACAACACCAATTACACTTGGAATAAACTCTTAAGAGAATAAGAACACTTAGTATTTCGGCTAGCCCTCTTTAGTTCACTCTAGTGGCCGAAAATGGTGAAGAATAACTTCTTTATATAGTGTGTTACAATTAGGATTACCCCATGATCACTAGAGATAAATTCCATGAAGTGATACCAGTGAGCGTGGGTTGAATTCAATACTCAGAACTTATGAGAACTCATGAGTGTTGTAGCCCCCTTTGTCCAACATCTTGGACCTCTACAAACCAACCCATGACAGTCTTTGATTCATATGTACTTCCAACATATGATTGACTATGGAGAATTTGAATAATATGATATATACCATAACATAATTATTCTGGAAGTCAAAACATGTAAAAAGAAATACTAGTAAATGATTATCAAGAGATAGCATCACTTTACTCATAAATAACAACTTTTATTTATCATCAAATGTCAATTACATTTTGCATATTTCAAAATTATCTGACTTCTAAAAACAAATATCATCTCTTAGCCCTATGCTCCTAGCATGCTGAAGATGCTTAACCCTACTCAGTCCCTTCGTGAGGGGATCTGTCGAGTTCTCATCTGATGATACCCTCTTGGCCACAAGAATTCCTTCTTCTATTCGATGTCTAATGAAATGATATTTTCTATCGATGTGCCTGGATCTCCTGTGATCCCTTGCTTCCTTTGCTAAGTCATTTGCACTTTCACTATTACAGAAAATTTACATGGGCTCCTTAATAGCTGGTACAACTCCAAGGTCTTCGATGAAGTTCCTTAGCCATTAGCCTCCTTTGCTGCTTCACTTGTTGCTATATACTCTGATTCATAAGTGGAATCAGCCACTGTATCTTGCTTGGAACTTTTAAAAGTAATTGCCCCTCCAATTAGGGTAAAAACCCATCCCGACTGAGAGCTGAAATTATCCCTATCAGTATAAAAGCTAGCATAACTATACCATGCTACTTTCAAGTCATTACTCCCACCAAGGGTAAGGACCCAGTCCTTAGTCCTTCGCAGGTACTTGAGAATATTCTTTACTTCATTCCAATAATCCTTGCCCGGATTACTCTGATATCTGCTAACCATGCTTAAAGCAAAAGCAACATCAGGAAGAGCACAAGTCATAGCATACATGATCGAGCCTACAGTGGAAGCATATGGGACTCGACTCATCTCAGCTATCTCTTCATCTGTACTCGGGCTTTGAGGTTTACTCAGTGTGGCATTACACTGAATAGGTAAATCTCCTTTCTTGGAATTTTTCATGCTAAACCTCTTCAACACTTTGTCCAAGTAGGTACTCTGACTAAGTCCAATTAGTCTTTTACTCCTGTTTCTCAAAATCTTTATCCCGAGGATATAGGCAGCTTCTCCTAGGTCTTTCATAGTGAAACACTTCCCAAGCCAGAATATCACTTCCTGCAAGGTTGGGATGTCATTTCCTATGAGTAGTATGTCATCCACATACAATACAAAAAAGCTACCTATACTCCCACTAGCCTTGACATATATACAAGATTCATCTTTGTGACAACCCGGAATTTTCATTTGTATAATTTCCACAGTCAAACGCTTCAAATATTAGTCAAAAACATTTCAGTACATTTTTGGCCGGATTTAAGTCCGTTCGGTGTTTTATTTTATTTTTCATAAAACGATTTAATAAAACAAAGTGTCGTTATGAGTGTGGTGTAACGAGCAAAACAATCCAACACCTTAGCTAGGTGTTCACGGCCAAACAAGAGGTGTTTGGGCCATAAACACCATTTTCCCAAGACTCGTCCATATAGCATGAGTTTACACTCCTTGACCTCATTTTTCTACTTCCCACTCAAGAACACCAAGTTTTTCTCTCAAGTATCATCACACACTTTTCCCAAATCCGCCAAAAATGTTAGTTTTCCTTCCTAAATTCGTTCATACAACACTTAATCTAGTGTTTATACATATTTCATCCTTGGATTTTCGAATTTTTACATAGATCTTCAAGTGATCTTTAAAAAACCAAGAACACCAAGAACACACTAGTGTTCTTGGGTCCTAAACACTCTTACAAGCTTCATATAAGTAAGTATACTCCTCCGAGCTAGTTGTTTGCTTAGTACACTTGATAATCCATGGACTAAACACCAAAAACCCTCAAGAACATGAGTTTACGGTTTAGGGATCTCCTAAAACCGTAAACAGCCCTAAAGGGTGTTTCGATGCCCCTAACACCTTCTAATACTTGGACAATGGGCTAGAAACTTGCATGCGTGATCTACGAACCACAAAACAAGAAAAGGATGAAGTGGCCAAGAGTTTACAGCCATGAACCCAAGGGTTTACGACCGTAAACTCCCATGGAGTGGTCCAAAGGCCGCAAACTCCAAAAGGGTGCCATTTCGAGCCCTAACCACTTCCTAAGCCTTTGATTCGAACCTAGAACCCTTCTTTGTGAAGCATGCGACCTTAAAACACTCAAACACACCATTCCCATGAGTTCATGGCCGTAAACTCATGGGGGAAATGGTCCTCCAACCGTAAACACACTTAGGGGTGACCATTTGAAGTGTAAACTCCATAGTAAGGCCATACACTCCTTAGAAACAACCCGTAGCACTCCTAGCACTTGAAACAAAGTGTTTTCATGCATGAGAGTGTCTTTACTTACTAAATTAGTGATTAAATAACTAATTAGATACATTTATGTATCAATACATGTTACATAGGATCCGTGTGTGTGCTCAAGTCCTCACTTGACGCCTAGCATCCTACCCGACACTTCAATCAAATCTACTCACTGCAGGTGAGTTCATACCCCTTAATCAACCTTTTAAATGTTTTTAAATGCTTTTATGGGGGGGGAATACAAGTTGAATCAAACAAGTTATAGTATCAATCACATGTGATTTATAACTTGCAACCAAAAGGATTTTCTATACTTTTAACTGCTTTCCAACAAAACTGCTTTAAACATTTATCAAACACATTTTTCATGTTCAATTGTTATAAAACTATTTCCAAACTCTTTTTAACTTCTTTTGTTCCCAAACCACATCTACACCAATATAATTATAGAAGTAGGACTTGAAGGACTTAGGACTGATAGCTCACCTTACTTCCTGTTCTTGTTTGATTGTGGACTTAGGGTAAACTGTTATCTGTCCGACTATCGTCGAATTCTTAGTTATGTATTATATATATTTGTGTTTCATATAAAGGTATTCACTTCAGTTCAATACCTTTGCGTATCAAAGGCATGTAGCTAACATTTCTATTTAACTATAATAGGTATAGTTAAGGTTTACCGCTCATTACTACTAATACCATGACACTTACTATAGTTAGTACAGTTGTGAGTCAATACATGCTAAATTCTATACAAAGAGAATACTATATACTATACAAGAGAACACTCTATACATTATACCAGAAAGTAGATTATACGCTAATACAAGAGAATATACTAAAACAGAATGTGACATACTATTCTCAATACGACACTTCACTGTGCTATCAACGTGTAACCAGAGTCTCCTGGAAGGAGAACGGGAATTATGAGTATAGATCTATACGGGACAGACACTCCCACATCCCGACTGCTAGCTACCGTCCGAGCTGACTAGGCCCAGGAGTGACAAATGTCACCATACTACGTGTGACCTAGAGGGTCATCAGTTATTCGATCGTCAATCAGCATGGTTACATACGAGTTCACATTCGGACCTTTAATTAACACATTAAGAATTAAAGGGAAAATAGACTCCCCGAGGTGTATTGTACATTTAATACTACCTGGAGTCTGCAATTTTATTACATTCTACCGGCAGTGACACGGCTGGGGTAAATCATTATTTTCCCAATTACTTTACATGAATTAAGTCTAAAACTATATTTTCATACTGATAGTTTCACTAGGAAAACTTTTACATTTTCAAAAGATCAAACATACAGATAATCGGGTCTTGGTAGAATACTACTTTTACTGGAAAATATAGGATTTTCTAGGGATTATACTATTTTCAAACATTGATGACAATTATTATATTACATGATTGTAAACACTTTTATACAAGCAATGACACTAAATACTTATGAACTCACCAGCTTTATGTTGATACTTGTTTTCAAAATAACATGTATTCTCAAGTCATCAGTAGACAGGTACAGATGCAGCTTTTGAGAAGATGGAGCACATACAAGACTCCTCTTTATTTTGATTATACTTTTGTTGTCTAACAAACTGTACATAACACGCTTGTATTACAATTATTATATTAATGCAATGGATGTTGTTGCTTGTCTTTACTATTATGCATTGTTATGATACTATACATGACGTCGTCCACCCCAGAACATATTCCGCCGTTCTCGGTTTTGGGGTGTGACAATCTTCACATCTCAAAAATCCAAACTCTTTGACTTTCTCATCGAAGCAAAGATTCCATTTGTGAGGTGCTTGTTTCAATCCATATATGGATTTTTCAAGCTTACACACCCTATTAGGGTATTCTGTACTTACAAAACCCTCTGGCCGAACCATGTAAACATCCTCAGCCAACTTTCCATTAAGGAAAGCGGTTTTGACATCCATTTTCCATATTTCATAGTCATGAATGCAACAATGGCTAACAGAACCCAAATAGACTTAATCTTGGCCACTGGTGCAAAGGTCTCATCATAATCAATTCCCGGAGTTTGAGAATAACCCTTTGCAACAAGTCGTGCCTTAAAGGTGTGTACATTACCATCCATGTCAGTCTTCTTCTTGAAGATCCATTTGCACCCTACTGTCTTACGACCTGGTACATTGTCAACCAAGTTCCAAACTTTATTATCATACATGGATTGTATCTCGCTATCCAAAGCCTATTTCCATTAAGCATACTCAGGGCCTGTCATGGCTTCCATGTAGTTGTTAGGCTCTTCCAGATTTATCAGTGTATTATCACTGATAAGGGTATCACCTTCTGCAGTAATATGGTGTCACACCCCAAAACCAAGAATGGCGGAAACGTTCTGGGGCGGAGGACATCATGTAAAGTATCACAACACAGTAAATGTAAATAAGCAAACAACATCATCCATTACATTAAGTATATAATTTTAATACAAGCATGTTCTGTACAGTTTTAGACACCAAAAATATAATGTGAATCAAAATAATATGATGAGTCTTGAATGCGCTCCATCTTCTCAAAAGCTGGCATCGATACCTGTCTACTGATGACCTGAGAATACAAGTTATTTTGAAAGAGTTTATCAGCATTAAGCTGGTGAGTTCATAAGTGTTTTAGTGTCGGTGTTTGTTATCAAAAACGTTTGAACCTGTCGCAAGTATAAGTTGTAAAATGTATGTAAGTGTTTGTAAAAGTTTGAATCTCTCAGAAAAAACCTATATTTTCTATTAAAGTAGCCTTCTACCAAGGCTTAACTGTTTTGTATGCTCATTTGTTGTAAAAGTGTGTAATTTCCCAAGTGTAACTATCATTTAACAAAATATAGTTTGTACATTAATGTTTAAGTGAGGTTATCACTAAAAATATGTAATGGGTAAATCATTGTAGTACTGTAGTTTTGTATTATAGGAACTACTGTTGTACTAACTACCTTAAACCGGATTTATATTAATATATAATGTGATAATTGCACCATACTATCGACTGGTAACAACGACATAATGAATGGTCGTAATAACGGAATGACGTTTGGCACCCGCAGACATGCAGGTCCGGCTGTAGCTAGCAGCAAGGTGTAGGATAGTCAATCCAGTATAGATCTATACGCAAACTCACGCTCTCCCTCCAAGAGAATTATGGCTACAACTCAGGCCATGACATTTAAGGCATGCTCCGATACAGTGGATCACAATTGTTAACGTATTCTTGTATCTGTAATGTAATGTTTCTCGTTCTAGTATAGTTGTATATGTTCTCCTCCTAGTATAGTTGTATATGTTCTCCTCCTAGTATACTTGTATATGTTCTCTTCCTAGTATAGTTGTATATGTTCTCTTCCTAATATAGTTTTATATGTTCTCATAGTATAGTTGTATATGTTCTCATAGTAATGTAATGTATAGACTCATGAATGAACTGACTCATTGATCTAACAGTTGTAATAGTATGATCCTGTGTTACCCCGATGGTAACTCACTAATGATGTGTCTAGTACGTATGAATATGGAAGTACTTTTATGTCTATATATGTATATTTGATATATAATTAATATTGAAACGACCTTCGGATGGTCACCCGAAATCCCACCAGACCACATCCAAATCGAGAAAAAGGAAATAGGGCAGATGGCCTTCCTAAGCCCTTTAAACATTATTTACACATCTATACATATATGGGCATGCAATGTATAAGAAGTAAAACAATGTTTAAATAATAGCATTTTATAAGTAAAAGAGTTTGTAAAACATTTTGAACTAAAATAGTTTGATAAACAGTTTGAACAGTGGTAAAATCATTGGTTTCCTAGTTATTAATCACATGTGATTAATGCAATCACATGTGATTGAAGCAATAACTATAAGCATTTAACTTGTATTCCCCCCCATAAAGTATTTAAACATTTAAAATCATTTCAAAGGTTGATTTAAGGGGTATGAACTCACTTGTGGTGAGCTGATTGGATTGTAGTGTCGGATATCGTGCTAGGTGGCAAATGGAGACTTGTTTACACGCACGACCCTAGTTATCATATAATAAGCATATATATAACTAATTATCCAAATAATAACTTAATGAAATAAGTTGGGACACTCAGGAACATGCAAACACTTTGTATAAGTGTTATAGGTCCTAAGGGTTGCTTCTAGATTGCTACGGGACAAGGCTAAAGGGTTTAATGTACCGAAAGAACTTGTATATGAGTTTACCACCCAACAAACCCCACCCTTGGAGTTTACGGTCGTAAACCCTTGATTTTACGGCCGTGAACTCCACTCTTGGTGGTTTTGGGTGTTTTGAAGTGTTAAATGAATTCTAGAATAAGCCTAGCATTGTTGGTTTAATCCTTTAGGTAGTTTAAGGCCTTAGAATGCTCCTTTGAGGAGTTTACGGCCTAAAGACCATATCCCCTAGAGTTTACGGCCATAAACTCCTATGGGGTGTTGGTTTTAATTCTTTTAAGTCACTTGCACATAAAGGATAGCTTCTAGGTTTTTGTTTAAGGCTAAAGGGGACTTTAGGCACACCTTTGTGCCTTTACTTGGAGTTTACGGCCCAAGAGATGTTCCTTGGCCATAAACTCCCTTTAAGGGATGATTTGGAAGTGTTTTGGTGTCCAAATTAGCTACATGTAATAGAGGTTAATTGTCTTAAGCCTTAGGGGTGTTTAGGGCACTCTAAGCCCTTGAAAAAGGTGTTTACGGCCCAAGAGCATATCCTTGGCCGTAAACTCCTAAAACTAGGTGATCTTGTTTGATTTCTAGCCTCTAATGATTCTATATTAAGTCCTTAACTAGTTGTTTAACAAGGAATTGGGACTAGGTAGCTTTTAGGCTTCGTTTTGGAGTGTACTCCCCAAGAACGTTCTTGGGCGGTAAACTCCCGGATCTTGCATTTTAGACATGTAAACAATGTTATTAAGCATATAACTAGTATTAAAACACATCTAGGAAAGTAGACTCACGATTTGGGATGAAAACCCGAAGATCTGTGAGAGAGAAAATGGCTTTTCTCTAGTTGGAAATGTGAATAATGAATTTATTAAATTCAGAAATCTATTTATAGTCCTGAAATATTTTGGCAGAAAATATTTCTATTCCGGAAATTGGACTATGACATTATGAAACTTGGAATGTTCAAGTTTCACAAACCCAGGAGCATCCACTCTCCTGATATCTCCTTAAACGTAAACCCTAATGTACACAAACTTATTCGGAAAAGTCTGTAAATCACTGAAACTGGACTGGCTTCTATTGAATAGATATTGTTCGTACAAAATGGAAATTTCGGTTTGTCACATCATCCCCCCGTTAGAAGGAATTTCATCCCAAAATTAGAATTTAAGCAAATAAGAATTTACAAACAATTAAGCGAAAAGATGAGGGTATTTCAGTTTCATATGGTCCTCGCGTTCCCAAGTGAATTCCGGTCCTCGCTTGGAGTTCCAGCGAACCTTCACGATAGGGATACGACTTTGCTTTCTCTGCTTGACCTCATGGTCCATGATCTCTACAGGTTCTTCCACAAAGTTGAGGCTCTCGTTGATCTCGATCTCGTCGAGTGGGATAACAAGAGTCTCGTCGGACAGACACTTTTTCTAGTTAGATACGTGGAATGTAGAATGTACGTTACGAAGTGTGTCGGGTAGGTCGAGTTTGTAAGCTACGAGGCCGACTCTTGCAAGAATCTCGAAAGGCCCTATGTACCTCGGATTAAGCTTCCCATGCTTGCCGAAGCGTATCAAGCCTTTCCAGGGTGAGACTTTGAGAAGGACTCGGTCTCCCACCTGAAATTCCAAAGGTTTTCTTCGTTTATCAGCGTAGCTCTTCTGTCGGTCTCTAGAGGCTTTCAATCGTTCATGGATCTGAACGATTTTCTCTGTCGTTTCCCGAATGATTTCCGGACCGGTGAGAGTACTTTCGGAAGCTTGCCCCCTGGCTAATTGGGTATCACCCACCTCAGCCCAGCACAGAGGGGATCTGCACTTTCGGCCGTAGAGAGCTTCAAATGGAGCAGCTTTGATGCTCGTGTGATAACTGTTATTATAGGAAAACTCGACAAGGGGTAAATGAGTATCACATGCCTTCCCAAAGTCAATCATGCAGGCTCGCAACATATCTTCCAGTGTTTGGATGGTCCTCTCACTCTGTCCGTCGGTCTGTGGTTGGTAGGTTGTGCTCATGTCCAGCCTTGTTCCTAAAGAATGTTGTAGTGATTGCCAGAATCTTGAGGTGAACCTACTATCTCTATTGGAGATAATGGACATAGGTACACCATGTAGCCGTACGATTTCCCTAATGTATGTTCTCGTAAGTTTCTCCATCTTCTCGGTTTCTTTGATAGCCAGGAAGTGTGCAGACTTGGTCAATCTATCAACGATAACCCATATGGTATCAAGTCCACCCGTTGTCTTGGGCAACTTGGTTATGAAATCCATAGTGATCCGCTCCCACTTCCATTCTGGAATCTCTGGTTGTTGCAATAAACCAGAGGGCTTTTGGTACTCGACCTTAACCTTTGCGCAAGTAAGGCATTTACTTACGAAGGTAGCAATCTCTGCTTTCATATTAGGCCACCAATATAGCTTTTTAAGATCCAGATACATCTTATCTGAACCTGGGTGGACGGAATATCGAGTGTTGTGCGCCTCGGTCATGACCAAGTCTCGGAAGCCATCGTGTTTCGGTGTCCAGATCCAGTTCATGAAATGTAAAGCTCCGTCACCCTTGGCTTCTAAATTCTTGTCCATTCCTCTAAGGGATTCACTCGTCACATTTTCAGGTTTCATGGCTTCAAGTTGAGCCGCCTGAATTTGCTTAGGCAAGTGTGAATGGATGGTTATTGATAATGACTTGACTTTGCGACCAGAATATTCCTTCCGACTTAGGGCGTCAGCTACTACGTTGGCTTTACCCGGATGATAACGAATATCGCATTCGTAGTCACTGAGTAGCTCGACCCACCGTCGTTGTCTCATGTTGAGCTCCTTCTGATCGAAAATGTGTTGTAAACTCTTGTGGTCTGTAAAGATAGTGCTTTTCGTTCCATACAAGTAATGTCTCCAGATCTTCAGAGCAAACACCACTGCTCCTACTTCAAGATCGTGGGTCGTGTAGTTAACCTCGTGTGTCTTCAACTGTCTCGAGGCGTAGGCGATGACCTTACCTCGCTGCATCAGAACACACCCGAGCCCTTGATTTGATGCATCGAAGTAGACTACGAAGTCTTCTATTCCTTCGGGAAGGGATAGTATTGGCGCGGTGCACAAGGCTCGTTTGAGCATTTGGAACGCTCTTTCTTGTTTCTCTTCCCAGTCAAAGGCCACGCCTTTCTGGGTCAGGGTCGTAAGAGGTTTCGCTATTCGAGAGAAGTTCTGAATGAATCTGTGGTAGTAGCCAGCAAGACCTAGAAATTGATGAATTTCAGTAGGCGTCTTTGGCGCTCACCAGTTCTCAATGGCTTTAATTTTGGATGGGTCCACGTGGATTCCCTCTTCGATTACCACGTGTCCTAAGAATTCGACTCTTCGGATCCAAAATTCACATTTCGAGAACTTCGCATAAAGCTTCTCTTTTCGTAATGTCTCTAGAACTTATCGCAGGTGATCGCCATGCTCTTTCTTACTTCGGGAGTAGATCAGGATGTCGTCAATGAAAACGATGACGAACTGATCCAAGTAAGGTCGGCATACTCTATTCATCAGATCCATGAAGACTGCGGGCACATTGGTCAATCCGAATGGCATCACCACGAACTCGTAGTGTCCGTAACGAGTTCGGAAGGCTGTCTTCGGCACATCCTCCTCTAGCACTCGTAACTGGTGATATCCGGATCTCAGATCAATCTTAGAGAAATAGTTCGCCCCTTGCAGTTGGTCGAATAGATCATCTATGCGAGGCAGAGGGTAACGATTCTTGACCGTCAGTTTGTTGAGTTCTCTGTAGTCGATACACATACAGAATGATCTGTCTTTCTTCTTAACGAACAAGACCAGTTCTCCCCAAGGTGAGAAACTTGGTCTTATAAAGCCCTTACTGAGCAGTCCGTTATGTTGACCAGAGAGTTCCTGCATCTCAGCTGGTGCTAAGCGGTAGGGCGACTTGGCTACTGGGGTAGCTCCTGGGACTAAGTCGATTCTGAACTCGACCTGTCGTTGCGGAGGTAATCCAGGTAGTTCTTCTGGGAAAATGTCGGGGAAGTCGCTCACTACTGGGATGTTCTTTAGTTCTTTCGTTTCGAGGCTCGTGTCGACGACGTGATCAAGGAATGCATGGTGTTCCTTACGCAGATACTTCTGTGCTTGAATATTGGATATTATACGAAGACTTGCACCGGGTTTGTCGCCGTAGACTATAAGAGTTTCGTTAGACGGAAGGTTTAGACGGACTGCTTTCTCGTAGCACATGATGTCGGCGCGATGAAGGCTTAACCAATCCATGCCAATGATAACGTCGAAACTTTTTATTGAGACTGGGATGAGGTCGATTGGGAATGAATTGTTATCTAGAGTTAGGGTACAACCTAAGTATATGCTATTCGTACTTTTAGTTTTTTCCATTAGCCATTTCTACTGTGAATTGTTCCTTAAGTGTGTGTGGTTGTTGTTTAAGGATGCGAGCAAATTTATGGTTTACGAAGCTTCGCTCCGCTCCACTATCGAACAGAATGCATGCATAAGAGTTATCGAGGAGGAACGTACCGGTCACCACTGTCGGGTCAGCAACTGCTTCCCCGTGGCCTATAGCTAGTACCCTCCCTGCTCCTCCAGGATTCCTCGCTTTGGGGCAGTCCCTCCTAAAGTGGCCTGCTTCGCCACATCCATAGCAGGTCGGGCTCGCGCCAGAGCCGGGGACTTGGGTGATTGGTTGTGCCAGGAACTTACAGAAACGGACGGTGTGTCCTTTCCTGTTGCAGTTAGAGCACTGCATTTCACGGCAGGGGCCGTTGTGGTGGAAGCTGCATTTGTTGCACTTAGGCAAACTTCCAGCATACTGCTTCCCCGGAGCAGTAGCAGCAGTAGGGGTTACCGCGGCATGTACTGCCACGATTTGCTGCTTTTTGGCAGCTTGCTGCTTCTTCCTTTCATCCCAGTATTTTCGCTTATTGTCAGCGGGTTTGGAGGGTTCCGGGATGGCTAGGGTTGTTGTGGTTGTAGGGGTTTTGACTCCATGGTCAATGAGTCGTTGTGCCAATCGCTTGGCACTGTCGAAGGTAGCGGGGTTCGATGCTAGGACATTCCCCTGATACGGAGGCACTAGCCCCCATATGTACTTCACGATCTTTTTCCCTTCAGTGGGAACCAAGTTGGGGCAGAGGGCCACCAGTTCGCTAAATCGGGCAGTATAAGCGACCACGTTGGTGCCCTTCATGGTCAGGTTCCAAAGTTCATGTTCTAATTTCTGGACTTTGCCCCTCGGGCAGCATTCCTCCATCATGAGGTCTTTCATCGTTTCCCAGCCCATGTCGTTGGCTACGACGAGGGTTAGAGCTTTCACGTGGTTGTTCCACCACGTCAGGGCCTTTCCCTCAAAGGTGCATGCGGCATATTTAACCTTGCTCGCAGCAGGGCATGAACAGATTTCGAAGACTGATTCAGTCTTCTCGAACCATTGCGAGAGGGCAATGACTCCGCCGGTGCCATAGAAAGGCTTCGGCTTGCAATTGGTGAAATCCTTGTAGGAGCACTCTCTCGAGCGCACAGGGGTTTCAACCGGAGTGGATTCAATAGGGGTTCCACCTCTGCTGGCATCAGATGAGTGATACTGAGCCATGGCAGTCGCCACTGCTGCGGCTACGGCAGCATTCAGGGCTGCAATATCGATGACCGGAGGCGGAGGAGGCGGTGGTGGTGCAGGGTTATTCCTGGGAGATTTGCGAGGAGACATCTTTCAGCTATAAGTTTATAAAGATAAGAAAAACGGTAAGAATCAATTTGTAAGCAACGTGTGAGTGACACATGGACTAACTAACCATAGCCCAACAGTTGAATGAGTGTTTGAAATCACAATAACGAATATTAGTAGGAAAACACAAGTGTACAGATTTTTCCCACAGATTAGATAGATTTCAATAATACTGGCATTGCTGATGTAATAAGTTCAGGGAAAAATCGACCTAACAGTAGGTCTTACATCATACCATACAGAAAAGTTTGACAGTTCTTAGATTCCTAATTAGAGTACTGCAAGTTAGGAATATTTTACAGACAAGTGCTACTTAGAGCACAGATGTTAAAGGCTATTCCTTAACCAAAAGACAGAGATGTACTAGACATCATCTAACGGCGATGGGAATTCCTCGGGCGAGCCCTGAGGTCTGACACTTGACGAAACACCTCTTGGAGGTGTCGATCCTGAGCTCTTTGACGGGCTCGAAGTTCCATGACCTCAGCTCGGGAGGTAACCAGCTGCTGCTGCAGGGTTTCATTGGTTCTCCGGGTCCGTTCCATGTCTTCTTCAAGACGGCGGATGCGGACTGTGTTGACACCTGAGTTGGCATCAATCTCCATGACCCGGTCGATGGCTGCTCGACCTTGCTCAACATTATGAGCTATCCTGCGGATAATGACAGGCAGAGCTCGGTCAGCAGAGCCACCTTCACTGACGTTGTAAAAGCTTCGGTCCCCAAAGTATGGTAAGGGTTGACCCTGTTCATCACTCCAGCGATTCAAGTTGTTTGCCCACAAGGGAGTAGGACCTGGAAAAGCTGGTCGGGGGTTGTTGTTCGGGGCTTGACCTACTAGCAGTAGGTTGTTGACTTCAGGCTCGGAGTCAGATCCATCGGAAAAGCCTTCTGCGAGGTGATCATCCAAAGGGATTGGATGCTCATCTTTGGGCTCTTCTTCGATCCACCCGATATTGCCTTCATTGGAAAGTACGGGTCGCCGTGATGGAATCCAGCCATTTAAATCTACGCGAGAAGAGAGGTATAAGAATATAGTATACATGTAACTAGTAGTACAAAATACACCTATAGTATTTTAAGTTTAAGTTCTACTAATCTTTTTGTGGTATTGTTGGTAAGTTTTTAGACTTGTTAAGACATCACAAACATTCTAGGGCATATGCTAATCACTCCTCGGATCAGCATCGTTGATCAGGCTATGCCATTCCCAGGACTGACCATACATCCCCGAGCTCACTTGTGATATTTAACAATCGTAATACTTTTGTTCTTGTCATTGTGACACTGATTTTAGTATGAATGCAGACTAGTATACTTAATTAAATATTTTAATATTTAAAGTATAGACTCTTGGTCAGAGTGCTTTAATCCCTAACGGGTTTATAGTTTAGTATATCTTTTATGGGTTGATATACTTGATTCACTATAAACAATGCTCTGATACCAATCTGTCACACCCCAAAACCAAGAACGGCGGAAACGTTCTGGGGCGGAGGACGTCATGTAAAGTATCACAACACAGTAAATGTAAATAAGCAAACAACATCATCCATTGCATTAAATATATAATTTTAATACAAGCGTGTTCTGTATAGTTTTAGACACCAAAAATATAATGTGAATCAAAATAATATGATGAGTCTTGAATGCGCTCCATCTTCTCAAAAGCTGGCATCGGTACCTGTCTACTGATGACCTGAGAATACAAGTTATTTTGAAAGAGTTTATCAGCATTAAGCTGGTGAGTTCATAAGTGTTTTAGTGTCGGTGTTAGTTATCAAAAACGTTTGAACCTGTCGCAAGTATAAGTTGTAAAATGTATGTAAGTGTTTGTAAAAGTTTAATTCTCTCAGAAAAACCTATATTTTCTATTAAAATAGCCTTCTACCAAGGCTTAACTGTTTTGTATGCTCGTTTGTTGTAAAAGTGTGTAATTTCCCAAGTGTAACTATCATTTAACAAAATATAGTTTGTACATTAATGTTTAAGTGAGGTTATCACTAAAAATATGTAATGGGTAAATCATTGTAGTACTGTAGTTTTGTATTATAGGAACTACTGTTGTACTAACTACCTTAAACCGGATTTATATTAAGGTATAATGTGATAATTGCACCATCCTATCGACTGGTAACAACGACATAATGAATGGTCGTAATAACGGAATGACGTTTGGCACCCGCAGACCTGCAGGTCCGGCTGTAGCTAGCAGCAAGGTGTAGGATAGTCAATCCAGTATAGATCTATACGCAAACTCACGCTCTCCCTCCAAGAGAATTCTGGCTACAACTCAGGCCATGACATTTAAGGCATGCTCTGATACAGTGGATCACAATTGTTAACGTATTCTTGTATCTGTAATGTAATGTTTCTCGTTCTAGTATAGTTGTATATGTTCTCCTCCTAGTATAGTTGTATATGTTCTCCTCCTAGTATAGTTGTATATGTTCTCCTTCTAGTGTAGTTGTATATGTTCTCATAGTATAGTTGTATATGTTCTCATAGTAATGTAATGTATAGACTCATGAATGAACTGACTCATTGATCTAACAGTTGTAATAGTATGATCCTGTGTTACCCCGATGGTAACTCACTAATGATGTGTCTAGTACGTATGAATATGGAAGTACTTTTATGTCTATATATGTATATTTTATATATAATTAATACTGAAACGACCTTTGGATGGTCACCCGAAATCCCACCAGACCACATCCAAATCGAGAAAAAGGAAATAGGGCAGATGGCCTTCCTAAGCCCTTTAAACATTATTTACACATCTATACATATATGGGCATGCAATTTATAAGAAGTAAAACAATGTTTAAATAATAGCATTTGATAAGTAAAAGAGTTTGTAAAACATTTTGAACTAAAATAGTTTGATAAACAGTTTGAACAGTGGTAAAATCATTGGTTTCCTAGTTATTAATCACATGTGATTAATGCAATCACATGTGATTGAAGCAATAACTATAAGCATTTAACTTGTATTCCCCCCCATAAAGTATTTAAACATTTAAAATCATTTCAAAGGTTGATTTAAGGGGTATGAACTCACTTGTGGTGAGCTGATTGGATTGTAGTGTCGGATATCGTGCTAGGTGGCAAATGGAGACTTGTTTACACGCACGACCCTAGTTATCATATAATAAGCATATATATAACTAATTATCCAAATAATAACTTAATGAAATAAGTTGGGACACTCAGGAACATGCAAACACTTTGTATAAGTGTTATAGGTCCTAAGGGTTGCTTCTAGATTGCTACGGGACAAGGCTAAAGGGTTTAATGTACCGAAAGAACTTGTATATGAGTTTACCACCCAACAAACCCCACCCTTGGAGTTTACGGTCGTAAACCCTTGATTTTACGGCCGTGAACTCCACTCTTGGTGGTTTTGGGTGTTTTGAAGTGTTAAATGAATTCTAGAATAAGCCTAGCATTGTTGGTTTAATCCTTTAGGTAGTTTAAGGCCTTAGAATGCTCCTTTGAGGAGTTTACGGCCTAAAGACCATATCCCCTAGAGTTTACGGCCATAAACTCCTATGGGGTGTTGGTTTTAATTCTTTTAAGTCACTTGCACATAAAGGATAGCTTCTAGGTTTTTGTTTAAGGCTAATGGGGACTTTAGGCACACCTTTGTGCCTTTACTTGGAGTTTACGGCCCAAGAGATGTTCCCTGGCCGTAAACTCCATTTAAGGGATGATTTTGAAGTGTTTTGGTGTCCAAATTAGCTACAATTAATAGAGGTTAATTGTCTTAAGCCTTAGGGGTGTTTAGGGCACTCTAAGCCCTTGAAAAAGGTGTTTACGGCCCAAGAGCATATCCTTGGCCGTAAACTCCTAAAACTAGGTGATCTTGTTTGATTTCTAGCCTCTAATGATTCTATATTAAGTCATTAACTAGTTGTTTAACAAGGAATTGGGACTAGGTAGCTTTTAGGCTTCGTTTTGGAGTTTACTCCCCAAGAACGTTCTTGGGCGGTAAACTCCCGGATCTTGCATTTTAGACATGTAAACAATGTTATTAAGCATATAACTAGTATTAAAACACATCTAGGAAAATAGACTCACGATTTGGGATGACAACCCGAAGATCCGTGAGAGAGAAAATGGCTTTTCTCTAGTTAGAAATGTGAATAATGAGTTAATTAAATTCATAAATCTATTTATAGTCCTGAAATATTTTGGCAGAAAATATTTCTATTCCGGAAATTGGACTATGACATTATGAAACTTGGAATGTTCAAGTTTCACAAACCCAGGAGCATCCACTCTCCTGATGTCTCCTTAAACGTAAACCCTAATGTACACAAACTTATTCGGAAAAGTCTGTAAATCACTGAAACTGGACTGGCTTCTATTGAATAGATATTGTTCGTACAAAATGGAAATTTCGGGTTGTCACATATGGAAACCCTAATAATGCTCAGGTGCATTTCCAACTCTGGTGGAACACCTCAGAGGTATGGACTCTTCAGTCGGCTCAACAGGAGTTTCCTCCTCAGGTTGAGGGCTAGGGTTTGAGGTTTCTTCACCGCTTGACTCTTGAATTTCTTCAAGGTTAACTTGCCTCCCACTGTCTCCTTGGCTTATGATTTCTCTCTCTCGAAAGACTCCGCTTCTTGCTACAAAGACCACATTGTCACTGGGTCTGTAGAAGATATAACGAAAATATTTATGTGGGTAGTCGATGAAAATACACCTTTCACTTCGAGGTTCGAGCTTGTCGTGAGGCTTTCATGAGTCTCGCGTCTCACGAAAGCCTCACAACCCCAAACCTTGATGTGGTCTACATTTGGAACTTTTCCAGTCCACATCTCCTGAGGTGTTTTGGCAACCTTCTTTGTAGGGACTAGGTTAAGGATATGGGCGACAGTCTCTAAGGCAAACCCCCAAAATGAGATTGGTAGCGAAACTCGACTCATCATGGAACGAACCATGTCCAACAACGTTCGGTTGTGCCTCTCAGTTACACCATTCAACTATGGTGTTCTGGGAGGTGTCAATTGTGAGACTATCCCACATTCCTTAAGATAGTTAAGGAACTCGGTACTAAGATACTCACCACCTTGATCGGATCGAAGCATCTTAATGTTCCTGCCCAACTGATTCTCCACATCTTGCTTAAACTCTTTGAATTTATCAAAGGATTCTGACTTATGTTTGATTAAGTAGACATATTCATATCTACTAAAATCATCAATAAAAGTCATATAAAAGCGATTAGCATCTCTTGTGGCGGTTCTGAAGTGTCCACACACATCTGTGTGTATGAGATCCATCAAACCTTCACCCCTAGCACAAGTGCCAGTAAAAGGTGACTTTGTCATTTTTCCAAGTAAACAAGATTCACAACTATCATCCGACTTTAGGTCGAATGATCCCAAGACTCCATCCTTTTGGAGTTGGCCTATGCGTTTCTTGCTTACATGTCCAAGATGAAAATGCCATAAAGATGCTTTATCTAAGCTAGTGGAAGAATCGATACACAATACATTATTTCCTAAGTTATCAACAACAGATACAGTTTCATACACACCATCACAAGGTAATGCTTTAAAATAAAGAACACTATTATAGAAAGCATCAATACCACCACTTTTATTATCAAAATAAAAGGTGAAACCTTGTTTATACAATGCATGAAAGGAAATAACATTTCTTGCCATTTCTAGCGAATAACAACATTTATTTAAGTCTAATGTAAACCCACTATCTAGTAACAAGGAATAAACTCCAATCTTGGTGACAAGTGAAACTTTCCTATTCACCATGATTAGGTTTATCTTTCCATGCTCTAAATCCTCACTTCTTCTTAGTCCCTGCAGATCAGAACATATGTTAATTCCACAACCTGTATTAAGGACCCAAGACTTAGAATGAGGTGAGTTATTAGAAAATATAGTGTATATACCTGCATGGCTGGGTTTTACTTTCCAATCCTTAAGATCTTGCTGGTATTTAGGGCAGTTTCGCTTCCAGTGCGACTTTTCATGGCACTAGAAGCATTCAGCCTCATTAGGGTTAGCAGATGGAGTAACATAACCTTTCCTGGTTTTGCTTGAAGACGAGACCCTTGGTACCCTTAGAAGGGTTTTTTCTCTTCTTACCTTTGTCATGCCCGATTGCCAAGACATTGGCCGCAGTAGGAGTAGGAGGAGTAGTAACACCCGACTTACCCTTAAGACTACTTTCTACAATTTTAAGAGTCCTTGAAGTTTACTAAGTGTAATTTCTTCCTTATTCCTGTGGTATGTCATTCTAAACTGATCATAACATGGAGGTAAGGAGTGCAAAATGATATCTATTGCTAACTCCTCAGGAAAGTCAACATTTTATTTCTTCAAGCGATCCACAAACCTTTGCATTTTCTGTAAGTGGGTCGTGAGGGACTCATTGTCCTTCATTTAGGTGGTTATCATGGAGGAGATTATTTCATACCTCTCTTGACGAGCACTTTGATGGTATCGCTCCGTCAAGTCCATGTGCATCTCAAACGGGTAATAGTCCTCATAGGACTTTTCGAGCTCAACTGTCATTATGGCAGTCATGATACATGCTACTTTGGTAGCATCTCTTTCATGTGCTTGAAATGCAGCAATCTCCTCTGGGGTAGCAGTTGACTCACCAATCTCCTTCAGCTCCCTATCAAGGACATATTCTTTGTCCTCATAGCGAGTGACCATCCTGATGTTTCTGATCCAATCCATAAAATTGGATCCATCAAAGATGACTCTCCCAGAAAGGTTCATGAGAGAGAAAGAGCCAGTAGGGTTTGAGCCAAAAGCATTGTTTTTGGAAGACATCTGAAATGAAAGAATAAGTTTAGATTAGATTTCAGGGTAGTCCTTAATAAAGCACCCAAATGCTATATTAAGGCTAGAACCAAACATAATATTTTATAACTTAGAAGAAGGATGTCGTAATTGATGGGTTTTGGTCATAAGACATCCTATGTGCTCATACAAACCCTAATGCTTGGATCTAGGTTTCTCTATTGTACATGCTTTGAATCCAAGACTACAAACCCTAATTCTAGCATATGGAAATCAATATTAACATATAATTTGGTTTAAGATATTACCTTGATTGTTATGTAGCAATAACAATCCCAATTCCTCCTTTGAATTGACTTTGGAAGGCTTGGAGTCACAAGTGTCACTCCTCTAATGGTTCACAAACACCATAAGCAAGAGGATGAAGAGGAGAGAGGATAGAGGCTACCCAAAACGTGTTCTAACCCTAGAAAAGAAGTTCCCCACGTTTTTGAGTCATAAGGGTCTTATATATAGTAAGGCTATTAGGGTTATCTAACAAGGAAACCCTAATTTGGTTGCTTAAGCCCTAAGCAACCCATAGACTCCTTTAATCAAGCCCTTGGACGATTTCCTTATGGGCTTCCCATAAGAATTCGTCAACCTCTTGATTTAAGACAATCCATGGCCCAAATTGCAATTATCTTATAATTACAATTCCAGTCCCTTAAGTTTAATTAATCTCTTTTAGTCACAAAACTAATTACTAATTAATTATTGACTAATATTAATTAAACAATATGATTTCTCCTTTAATATATTATTCTCATAATATATTAATAAATCATATTTAATCCTTTCTCTCCATAATTCATCCTATCAAGTTGCTTTGGTGAAGGCAACCCAAAAGGACCATACACCATCGGGTCAAGTACATACCAAAATAGTTATGGACTTAGACACTAATCCAACAGTAATCCAAGCTATAAAATATTTGAAGGTAGGTGAATGACGATTCACCAATTTCCACCATAAAACGGAATAAATATTATTAATTGGTTTAGAAATTCCTAGGTTCTTTGAGATTCATTGAACTTTTCAATGGCATGTTTCAATCTCGAGTGTGTCCCTTCAAGTTTTGTGACTGGGATGACGAGGATCACAAAACAAGGTGTGAAGTAACCATGCAAATTACTTGGTACACTTAATGTATTACCCCTCAATCGAAGTGTCGGTTAACCACACACGCTCCAACGATACTATGATAAACATTAAGTCACCCTTTGCCTACATTGATAAGTCCAAGTTAGTGTGCCGGTTAACCACACACGCTCCACTAACGACTTAATCAAAGTGCAAAGTGTAATTTCTTGGATTAGCGCCTTAATCAAATTTTCCTAAAGTAACTAACATTGGGAATTAATAAAAATTTAGTTACTTTAGTATATTCATAATACTTATTATGAGAATTATAGTCCTTCTTCTACCTTTTCGGCTAACGACCCTCCACCGATCAAGGAAGCGGTGGGTGAGAATAGACACTCACTAAGTTGCCATTTTATAGGCAACAACCTTATACCCCCCTATAGACCGGCTTCGTGAATGAGGTCTATTAATGGTAAAACGACTTTTATCTTATACATATATAATTATTATTCACTTATAATATTATAAACTATAATGGTTGAATTCTAATATTTAAAATTCTAAGGGTTGGAACTAAAGTTTTAATTATGACTTTACTTGTTCCAAAACTTGAGGGCAAGTTTTGTAAACTTTCAAAACTTTTCATTTCTCATAACTTATGAGTTTATTGAGTATTAAAATGAAGACTCTTCATTTTCATAACTCTTGTGTTCTTTTAATGGTTTTAATTCAAGTGTGACTCTTGGTTTTCCCTAACTTGAGGACAAGGTATGGACTCCATTAAAACACATAATGATCAAGAATTAAGTAACATGGAGGTCACAAATAATTCCTATGATCCTCTAAATTCATAAGTTCAAGAACATGATTATCAAGAATTTCAATAATCATAACAAACTTATATAAAACTTGTAATTTTTGATAATAGCCATTGTAAATGGATTAGGATAAACATTACACCAACTAAAACAAGTTTTAAAACACCAAAACAGTTTAGGGTAATGTTTCTAGTCCATTTCCAGCAGCATAACTCGAAAATCTGAACACTGCAGAATGTACTCGTCGAGTGCATGAACTGACTCGACGATTTGCATGCCTTTCTTCATGGACTCGTCGAGTCACCCCTTGGACTCAGCGAGTTCATGCGGCCAGTGAACAAAAAACTGTGTTTTTCAGCCTTTTTGCATCAAGTATCAAACAATCAAGCATAGGCTCTGATACCACTGTTGGGTTTTGAGCATTCTAACACTCCTATGGTGTACATGCAACCTTAGAAACCTTGGATCTATGTTTGACTAAGATACATAAAAAATGATTTTCCAAGGCTCATAATCCTATCTAACATACATGGGGATCTTTTATTCTAATAGTTAATAAGAATTACATACCTCTTTGTAGCTTGGATTCCTTTGAAACCTTGTGAGCCTAGCACCTCAAGTGTGATGCCTCAAATGCTTCACACAACACCAAGTACAATTGGAATAAACTCTTAAGAGAATAAGAACACTTAGTATTTTGGCTAGCCCTCTTTTGTTCACTCTAGTGGCCGAAAATGGTGAAGAATAACTTCCTTATATAGTGTGTTACAATTAGGGTTACACCATGTAAACCCTAATTGTCATGACCTTTCATTTCCATGACCCATAGGTTATGTAACCCCCATGGATCATCCATGGAGCATCTTATGGGTTTAACCCGACTTGATAATCCATGGAGCCTTGGCCCACTATATAAGTTATGGATGATTGACACAATCAACCCATATATTTAATTAGTCATCTTTTGATCACATAATTAATTCTAAATTAATTATTGATCAATACTAACTAAATATTATTATTCTTATTATTAATATATTAGAACTTATAATATATTAATAAACCATAAGTATCTAATTTCTCTCATTTAGTCTATCTAAGTGCATGATGCCATGCAACCCAAATGGACCATGCCGGGTCAGGTCAAGTACATGTTGGATTAATGTCTAAGTCCATAACTATATTTGGTATGTACTTGACCCGACCCGGCATGGTCCATTTGGGTTGCACTTCACCGACACAATTTATATGGATAATCTTTTGAGAATAGTATGTTTATGATTAATATTAATATATTATAAGTTCTAATATATTAATATGGAATCATATTATTTAATTAGTATTGATCAAGAATTAATTTATAATTAATTAAGTGATCAAAAGGAACTAATTAAATATGGACTCTTATATATATGGAATGGGCCAAGTTCATTTAGGTTGGGCTAAGCTTTCATGGATAGTCCATGGAGTGTTTAACCCATGGATCCTAGGAAATGAAAGGTCATGGGTATTAGGGTTTAACCCTAATCCTCCATACTATATAAAGATGTCTTTGGTTGGTGAAATAGGCACTAGTGTGGATACACTAAAGAAGGGCTAGCCAATTTCACTAGAGAGAACCAAGTAATCATATTCTCTAAAGTATTCCAAGGTGTCTTGGTGATTTGTGATTCCACTTGAGGCTTCCACACTATTGGGGCTAAGCTCTTAAAGCTTGAAGACATCAAGCTACATCAAGAGGTATGTATTCTATCTTGTTACATTCATAGTTTTTGTACGCTAGATTAGGATAATACCTTGGATGTTCTTATTTGCATGTATAATAGAGAAAACATAGATCCAAGGTATTTAGGGTTGCATGTACACTTAGGAAGTGTTAGAATGCACATAACCCAACAGTGGTATCAGAGCCACGGGTTGTTTTCTGTTATATTGATGCAAATATTTTATTTTCCAAGTTGAAAAAAAAAGGAAAAAACCATGAAGTTTGTCAAATTTTAAGATAATTACTTGTTCTTGTGAAAAACTAATTATTTGTAAAATTTGAATAATTTGCTTTATGAGTTTAATTAGGTCAAATTTAATAAAAGATAAAATGATATGATTATTTTATTAGTTTTAAAAGTTTGATCTAAAGAGTTTTATTTTTTGAAACCTCCATAAGTTATGGATATGAAAAGGTTTTTAAAAAAAAATTGATTCAAAGTTTTTATGGAGTTACAAAATTTGGTGTTAATGTTTTAAAGGATTCCATAACTTAAGAATAAGTTATGGATCACCAAAAGTTTTTTGTGTTACCTTGTTTTATGAGTGAATTTAGATTAATGAATAAAATTATGTGATAGTTGGTTTTAATCCAAATTAATCTAAAAGAAGTTCATAAAATGTGTTTATGTAACTTATAAGTCACATTTATGAATCTTAAAACTCATAAAAGTTGGCAAAGGTTACAAAAATGAAGAGTCTAGTTCTAATTAAAAGGTGTTATGACTCCATAATTTGTCCTCAAGTTATGGAGGACCAAGAGTCTCTTCATTAAATAATAAACTAAAAGAAAAAAGTGTAACCTTAATTAATTCCATAAGTTATAAAATAAAGAAAAAGTTAATTCTTTTATTAGTTTAAAGTCTTCCATAACTTGTCCTCAAGTTATGGAACTTGAAGAGTTTTTGGATTAAAACTACTTTAAACACATAAGTTATGGAATTAATTAGTTTTGAATAGTTTCAAAACTTGCCCTCAACACTACAAGAAAATTTCGATTTAACTACGGAAAAATTCCGTAGCAAAATGATGTAATTCCGTAGCTAAACCTAAATAACTACGGAAGTTGCTACGGAATTTGCCAATGAGATTCCATAGTAAAATTTCTTGTAGCAAAATGTTTAACTACGAAATTATAGTTCCGTAGCAATTTTGCTATGGTCCTTGCTATGACATCTATCCGTAGCATTTTAACTACAACACAATTCCATCACAATTCTGTAATAATGAATTCTATAGCAAATTCCGTATCTATTTTGTTCCGTAGCAAATTCCGTAGCTATTTGGTCCATAGCAAATTCCATAGCTAATTGTTCCGTAGCAAATTCCGTAGTCATTTGGTCCGTAGTAAATTCCATAGCCATTTGGTCCGTAGCAAATTCCGTAGCTAATTGTTCCGTAGCAAATTCCGTAGCCATTTGGTCCGTAGTAAATTTCGTAGCCATTTGGTCCATAGCAAATTTCGTAGCTAATTGTTTCGTAGCAAATTCCGTAGCTATTCGTTCCGTAACAAATTCCATAGCCATTCGTTCCGTAGCAAATTTCGTAACAACTTTTTTGTAGTCAATTCCATAACAATCGTTCCATACCATTCTATCTATAAAATTCGGTTATTTGATTTGACTTATTATATCAATTTACAAAAATACAATTAATATAAAAGAAAAAATAACAAAATAATTATATAGAAACTAAAAGAAATATCCAATACATCAAAAGATACATCTTTCAAAATCAAAAGTCGCTACAAATTTAACGTAAAACATTATTTAATACATAATATTCTATCATTGATTAATAAAATTTTTGACCTGTTCACTCAATGTGTTAATGACATTCATTGCTTGTGCGAGTTGTTGTTCAAACTTTGCTTGAACATCCACATTTTTTTGCTGAAACTCCACATTCTTTTTCTGAGCATCCTCATATTTTTGCTGAACATCCTCATATTTTTGTTGAATATCCTCATATTGTTCGCGTTGCGTCTCAACTAACTTCTTCAAATTCTCAATCTCGACTTTTGTCTCGGCATTATTATCCTCGTATTGTTCACAATGCATTTCAGAAGATCCTTTACTAGAACGAATGCGCTTTCCATATGAGCCAAATCCATATAATCTCTTTTTTCGATCGTGTCCCCCAACAACATCATAAAATAGTTTGTCCTCATCAATTTCCTCTCCTATTGCTTCCAACCGATCACATCGTTCCTTAAAATCATCCTATAATTTTATAATTTTGTTGAGATAAAACTTATACAAAAAAAATATCAAAATAAAATTTACATGAAATTATTAAAAATAAAACTTACATGAATTTTTTTAGCTTTGTCAACTAAAAAAGTCACTCCATCGTGATTCTTAGTGTGTGTATACAAGAATAGTTCATGGTGTGCCGGATCATGTCCCCAAAGCTTCTTCTACATTATTAAAAAAATCAATATTAAAGTAGATTGATGTTTTTACATTTAGGCTTAGATATTTAAAAATGAAAAAATAGCAACTTACTTTTAAGCTAAACCCATTAAAAAATCAAAATGGAACTAGATTGCTATGATGCAAAAGTAAATGAAAGTAGATTGCTATTTTTTGCATTTAGGCTCCACTCTTTAAAAATGAAAAATAAAATAACATACAACTAAATGGAACTAGAAAACTATAACATACAATTAAATGAAATTACATTGCTATTTTATGTATTTATGCTTAGTCCTTTTAAAAATAAAAATGGAACTAGAAAAACTATAACATACAACTAAAAAAAAGTAGATTGCTATTTTATGTATTTAGGCTTAGTCCTTATAAAAATCAAAATAGAACTAAATAATGGTATTTCTAAATGAAAGTAGATTGCTATAATATAAAATTAAATGAGTACTTACTAAATCAGAAGCAATCTTGGAATGAGAAGCCGATCCACTGGTATGCGTAGAAAGGGCTTGTCCATCAGCTACACCTCTACGCCTATTTTTTTTGTTTTGTTCTGATTTCTTCTTGAAGTCTTCAGTATTCCATCTTGCAGTCCAGGATGTCCACACTTCTGATGTTATATTAACTGGTTTTTTTTTAGAGTCGACTTTTTCCATTTTGAGCTTATATTGTAGATATATTGTCTATATCTTTCCTTTGCCTTATTTTCCCAACAAGCTTGGACTAACGGAGTTTTTGCCTCATCCCAATGGCACTTTTTCTACAATACAAAATATATAGATGAGTTTTTTAGTTAATGAGTACCTAATAATTGCATAAACGAGATACATACATGAAACTCGTCCCAATAAAGAAGTTTTGTCTCATCACTTAAAGTTGCCCAACTATACCCATTTAAATCAGCTCTTTCACCAAAAGATTCATAGATAATGGAAGAACATGGGCCCGAAGGAAATAACCTACAAAAGAAAAAATCAACCGCATTGTAAAATTCATGAAGCTCAATGTTGATAAAAATGTAAGAATTTTAACTTACTCCTTATCTCGCACTCCAATATATAGACGCCCATCCAGTCCTGTAGATCCAAGTAAATACCCTTGATGTTGAACACCAACATTTTCCTCAACCGATTCACTACAATTTGTTGTGGATCTAGGTACAGATGATGTAGTAGATGCAGGTGGAGATGATTGGATAGATGTAGGTACAGATGATTGAGTAGATGATGTAGGTAAGGAAGACTGGTTGGATGATGTAGGTATGGATGATGCATGTGTTGATGATGTGGCACCAACATGTGAAACAAATGTTGGGGCAGATACAGTACCAACAGATGATAATGTGGTACGAGATGATGATGACGACAATGCTGGTGTAGACAATGGGGCAGATATATTACCAACAGATTTTGCATCATCGGTGCGTTTGTTTATGAAACGTACACTTGTATGTTGCTTTCGTTTCAATGTGTCTCTTAATAAGAAGAATTGTGACATCTTCCCTGAAATTTTAAAAACTTAGGAAGTTATAAATCTGTTAGATCACAAATATTATAGAAATATCTTACTAAAAATTTAAGCATACTACTTTTTACTTTAAAATACCAATGTACTTTTGTTTGCTTATTTATTTTATCATCTTAATTTTTACTTTGAAAAATACAAAAACTAAAAGTATAATGCATATACGTTAATGAAAGTAGATTGTTATTTTTTGCATTTAAAAATGAAAAAAATAACAACTTACAACGTAATAATAAGTATAAAAGATAAAGCACAAAACTTAAACATGATGCTTTTGTTATCACCTGAATTGGATTGGATTGGATTAGACTGGAGTGGAGTGGAGTGGATTGGAACCTGGAACAAAGAAAAAGTTGAAATAGTTCATGCCTTTAATTAATATTGCATACATAAAGACTATTTGAGTATGATAAATGACCGTTTTACCCTTCACCAACTTAGCACATTATAACATAGTTCAAAGGAATGTTAGGAATAGAAAAATGGGTGTCTAGATAGTATACACATCAGGTCATTATAGCATTCAAAATGCCATACATCTAGAAGAAATGAGGTAATTTTAAACAAGAGTGTTAATACACAAACAAGATATAGGACCAAAAATTCAAAATTATCTATAAAAGTGTATCCATAAATAACAGTCCATATAAAAAAAACAATGAGAACATGTTGTTTATCTAGCAACAAAATCTAACAGTCCATTTTGTTGTTTACCATGGCAAACTAGCAACAAAATCTAATTGTTCATATAAAAAAACAATGAGAATCGTTGCTCCTACTTTATCTAGCTGTAGTCTGTTGTAGCCAACAAGATAGATGAGTACATGCTGTTTATGCAGAAAAATTATAATTGAATGTATTTCATGAATAACAGATTTATGCAGAAGGGAAGAGAAGTGGTTGAGAACTTGTGATAAGAACCTGTAGGATGTTGTAGTTTTCCTTGGTGGTATCTGCACAAAGACAATAGTATGTAAGTAATAGTTTCAACAATGTAATGATACAAACTTTATGAAACAGATAACATGAGAAATAAGTTCATTGGTGATATAAGAGTGAATATCAGCATTGCTTATTTGCTTTCATCTACATTAAGGCCCTGTTTTTTTTTCCATCATAAAGTGTAGTCTAGATATATGATATTTGGTCAACTTTCTACTTTTTTCATGCAAATTTGCAGCAAACATATTAATTTAACTGAAGAGTAACTACTTAGGAGTAATCAAAGTTTAAAGTATACCTTTCTAAAGTGTGGAATAAATGTCAACAAAAATCTTGTTGTCCCTTGTAGATATAAACAATGTCAGAGTCTCAATCTTTATGCAAAACCAGATACATATATGCATGAATTAGCCATAAACTGAGAGACAATACAACTTGTAATATCAAATGCCAGTGAGTTGACTTAGTGTCAACATTGCTATAAATTCTTTTATCCAGTTGCCAAATAAAACATATCAACACTAATAGACATTTTTCACAAATGAATTCAACTTGGGTATTGTTATACTAATGATCAAACTGTATGCAACTTTTCCTTTTGTGAAAAGATTTTTTCTTTTGCAAATTGAATTGTTGCTAATAACCGACAGCTAAGATACATTTACTAGATTAATTGCATTACACAAGTTTTATGGATTTTGTGTTATGATGTAGTCTTTTAGGCTGATAACTAAGCTATGTGTCAAATTGAAGTTTTTTGGGACAGGAGTAAAAGAAAGTATTAACTTTATAAATTGTAACAACCATAAATAACTGAAAAACTGTGTCAAACTGAAACAACTAAAAGGCGAGCACTTGCAACACTTCTCTTTCATAAAAACAAACGACATCAACCTTTGAATACTTTGCGTGTATGAACGCTAGGCTCAAAATAGTGAGAGCAAAAGTTTGATGCTTCACGAACTAAGTATGCATTGCAAATCGACCCTTCCACTCTAGCTTTATTTTTCACATCTTTTTTCAATTGGTGAAGAAATCTGAAGTATAACATTTGATACGTTAGCCAAGAGTGACAACTTTTAATTTTGAAATACAATGTGATCTACAAAACAAACCTCTCAAATGGATACATCCAGCGATATTGCACGGGACCGGCTATCATTGCTTCGTATGGCAAATGTATTGGCAAATGCTCCATCGAGTCAAAGAAACCAGGGACAAAGATGGTCTCTAATTTACAAAGAATTATCGGGATCTCAGCTTCAATCCTTTTCATGTCTTCTGTTGTAATTACTGTTGAAGTTAAGCTTTTGAAGAAAAGACTTATCTCGGTAACTGCTTCCCACACATTTTTTGGCAACATCTCGCGGAATGCAATCGGCAACAATCTTTGCATAAAAACATGATAATCATGACTTTTCATTCCAAACAGTCTACATGCACTCAAATCTACACACCTCCCCAAATTTGAAACGTAACCATCGGGGAAACTCAAACTCTCTACCCATTCACATACGACTTTCTTTTGCCTCTTCTCTAATGCATAATATGCTCTTTGATTTTGATCTACTCCTTTTCTCTTCTTACAATAGAGTTTCAGATCATCTCTCGCATTTGCATTATCCTTTGTCTTCTTCTTAACATCCATTATAGTGTAAAACATATTCTCAAAAAAATTCTTCTCAATATGCATAACATCAAAATTATGTCTAATGAGGTTTGTTTTCCAGTATGGTAAATCCCAGAATATGCTTCTCTTTTTCCAACCACATTTGCCACGTGATTTATTTACTACGTCAGCATTAAGTTCAGTAACTTTTAACAAACCAAGTTCTTCAATTTGCCTTATGGTTTCTTCACCATTCATACTTGGAGGAGGACCTTTTGTCTCTACACGATTCTTTTTGAACTTATTTTTATCTTTTCTATATGGATGATCAGTGGTGAGGAATCTTCTATGACAATCAAACCATGATATCTTCTTACCATTTTCAAGCCTAAAAGCTTGTGTATGTTTTCCACAATATGGACATGCTAGCTTCCCTGCGGTTGCCCATCCTGATAACATTCCATATGCCGGAAAATCGCTAATTGTCCACATCAATGCCGCTCTTAATTGAAAATTTTGTTTCAAAGAAACATCATAAGTTAAAACACCTTCTTCCCATAACTGTTTGAGTTCTGCAATAACTGGTTGAAGGAAGACATCTAGTTTTTGCTTAGGGTTTGTAGGTCCGGGCACAATTGCAGTCAAAAACATGTAAGGCTCTTTCATACACATAAACGGTGGCAAATTATAAGGTGTTATAATGATAGGCCAAGATGAATATTGTTTTCCTGAAGCACCATGGGGTTGAAACCCATCTGTACATAGGCCTAATCTAACATTACGTCTTTCGGCTGCAAATGAAGGATGGTTAATATCAAACTGCTTCCATGCTTCAGAATCAGATGGATGACACATTACACCGACATGGTGGCCATGATTATCAGCGTGCCATCGCATGGAAGCGGCTGTTGTTTGTGAAGCGTATAGTCTCTTCAACCTTGGAGTCAAGGGAAAATAATGCATCCTCTTGAAAGGTATACGCGAACGTGTGGACGAATTTCTTGACTTTTTGTACCTCTGTGCGTTGCAAAATTTGCACCGATCAAGATCTTTGTCGCCCCTCCAATATATCATACATCCAGACCTGCAACAGTCAATCAATTCCACAGGTAAACCCAATGCTTGTATTAACTTTTTTCTCTCGTATAAACTATCAACCATGTTATTCTCCTCCGGTAACCCATCCTTTATCAATTGACAAATGGCATCAAAACATAACTCAGGGATGCGATATTCTGATTTGATATTCAATAGTCGAGCTACAACAGATAGTTGTGTCACCTTTTTACAACCAGGCCACAACTCTCTATCGGCTGCCTCTAGCATATCAAAAAACTTCTTATCTTCTGAATTTGGCTCGTCATCAAGAGTTCTAGTCATGAAATCAGGACCCGCTGCATCCATCACCAATTCTCTATAAGTAGGATCATGGTGTTCATTTAAACTCGTGTATGTATCATCCATCCCTAATGAAGTACTATCCAATGATGTTTCTCCATGTTTATCCCAAAACTCATAATTTGGAACAAAACCAAACTTGTATAAGTGATATTTTGCCTCATCAACTGCTTTATATGCTTTGTTATTGCATTTTATGCATGGGCATTTAATTTTATCTCCATCCATATAACTTTGCTTAGTAGAAGCAAACTCGATGAATGTTTTCACACCATTAATGAAAAGATGAGAGACATGACCGCGATCATCAAGTCGTTCATACATCCAATTTCTATTGCTCATTTTTATTATATCTGCACACAAATATCAAAAACTAGTCATAATCAGGGAGTAATAAAAGATTAGGAAACAAACTTACTAACCTTATTTCTTGAAATGAAAATATTAAGCTAGGAAAATAACATAGTAGATCTCAATTAAACAAGTATTTAACTCCATTTCCTTGTCAAGATAGAACAACCTACTCTAAAAAAAGTGTGTAATATAGCACCCTACTTTCAAAAAATGTCGGTTATGTCCTTTGCTCTAAATATAGAACATCCATACAAGTCACTTGTTGCTGCCTTTAAGAGATTAGCTATTACAAACAAAGAGCTTGTAAAAGTAGCATACAGGTCTAGAGTGGTGCAGATGGTTAAGTTAGTTGATAAAGAAAGAGAAACTTTCATTACTAATAATTACTATTAATCATATTAACATGATTTATACTTTTAGAGTGTGAAACTGAGAAATCCGTATATTGTATTCTACTTTAAGTTGTCTAAAATTAGTATCTGCACACTAATCTTGCATACGAAACTTGATGAAATTGCAGAAGGGAGATTAATCTTTTTAGTTTTCAATACTGATTGGTGTTTGTTGCTACTGAAAGGATGGTCAGGACACCCAGGATGAACTAGAAAGGAGAGACCTGAAAGAGGAGTTGGTGGAGCGTGAGCGGAGACACTTCTCATCTAAATACAAGGGTTATGGTGGTAAAATCACATCTAAAGACTCTTTATCTTTCATCGGTAATGTAATATTAGTTAGTGTTGACTTGTGTATGTGATTGATTGTATCAATTTGGTTGCATCTAATAACTTGATGTTTGGACTGTTCCATGCACTGCAGATGCTGATGATGCTGATTTAGACATCAAAAGTGATGATGAAGGTATTTAATCTTTAAAAAATAAAAACATATAAAGTCAAAGATTTTCTATTTAAATTTATCATAAGGTTTTCATATGCCTGGATAGTATTATTCTCCATGTTAATGCACAATTTCACTTCTGTAACATGTAATAAAACTATTTCATGAGAAATTTAAACAAACAGATGTTACAATTTTATGCAGTAAATGGCTGTGATCAAAGCAACAAAAAACAAAACAACTCTCTTCTGCATTCAACCAGATATGCTCAATAACCCCTGCATGTCAAAAACAAAACCAAAACATAACCTCAAGGCCTTTAAAGTTGCCAAAAAAGTAATATATTTGACAAAATCAAAATCTGGAAATTATCACAGGTGAAACCTGACGTAACATGTCAAAATAGTTGGTTGATTTGGAATAATATCTGAAACTTTTATAGTTTGATTGGAAAAGGTAAACATCATGGTGTTTTTGTAATTTGCCCATAATAGAACTATATTTGCATAAATATTGAATAAAATACAACAAAAATGAAATGAAACGAAAAGGGTATTCACAATATATGTAATCAATATCAGGGAAACGAAAAGGTTAGAAACTTTATACCATCAGTGGGCTCCGTTGATAACAGGTTTGCTATGTGTGATACTGAAGCATCTCCGTTGATAATAGGTTTGTTATGGAACAAAAATTATCATTAAAATAATATTTTTAAATTAGATTATTTATGGTTTAAATTAGATATCTTACATGCAGTGCAAGGAAATCCACCGAGAATAGTCACATGGCGAGTAGGAGCTGTTGGGCATATCCACTTAATCTGCAAATATTAATATTTTAAGTGATATTTATAAGTTTTTAAAGGAAAATGTAAATTGAACAAATCAAGAGATGTAAACATGTAAATTAACAATCTTGCGGCAATATATATGACAAAATCAAAATCTCCAGGACCATCTATGTTCACAAGCAACATATATTTGACGAAAGTGCAATCAGCTAAATACCTAAAACGTATCCTGTTCCAGTCTTTATACATTTTGTACAAAACTTTATAATCATTATTAAAAGAATATAAATATCAAAGGGTACCTTGATTGATTGATCTTAACAATTGCAGGGTGGGTTTGATTTTTGTTATTAGCTGATTGGTTCACCTGATGATTCAAGTCTTGGGTTTCTAAGAAGCGAGGGAGAGATGCGATCCACAGGAGCTTTCGATTTGCTTGAAAAGATGCTTGTATTTGACCCAAATAGCTTCCTCTGGTATTTTAATGACCGGCGTGATGGGTGGCTGAGCAACAGCGGAGGCAAGTTGAGAGAGGGAGAGATGCGATCGGCGTCCGACGATGGGTTTGAACGGGATATTTTTGAACGTGATACCTCTGATTTGGGGTTGCAAGGAAGTAGGTTTGTATGAATTTACTACTTTACCCTTAATAAAACATTGAACCAAACGTCATGGTTCAAGTTCATCGAATGATTCTCTCTCTTTTCTTTTTTTACTAAAAAACCAAAATAAAACAAATAATTTTTTTTAGAAAAAGCTGGTACAAACTGCGTAAATAAATTTTGATTTAGGGGTAATTATTTTCAAAGCCTAAAAAATATGGGGATGATATTATTTTACGAAAATTAGCAAATGTATGTCATCAAAATCTAAAAATTAAAGAATATTTATAATGTAGAAATTATATTATAATTACATTTCCAAAACAATTAAAAATGATATTTTATTTTTGTTGTTGAGTTTTCAAAGATAATTGTGAATTTTTAATATATATTTTAAAATAATCTTCTATATTTTGCTACGGAAACATGTTTTGTAACTATTTGACTACGGAATTTTCCGTAGCCAAATACCTATGGATTTTGATTTTGTAGCTATTTTGTAAATTCATCTTTTTGTAACAAATTCCATAATAGATTAGCTACAAAATTTTATTTTGTAGCAAATTTTCCTAGCAAAATAGCTATGGATCCTAATTCCATAGCTAACTAGCTACGGAGTTTGATTTTGTAGCCAATTATGTAGCCAACTAGCTACATACATGGATTTTGTAACAGGTTTCATAGAGAACTAGCTACAACAAAAAAAACTTGTAGCGTTATTTGTAGTAAACTAGCTACGGATTTTAATTCCGTGGCAACTATTCAAGATTTAGCTACGGAATGCAATTCCGTAGCCATTTTCGTAGCAAATTAGTTACAACAAACCATTTTGTAACATATTCCGTAGTAAAACAACTATGAATTTAGATTCCGTAACAACTTTACGTAGCTATTTAAGATTTAGCTACACAATGCAATTTCGTAACCATTTCTGTAGCAAAATAGCTACGACAAGTCGTTCCGTAGTATATTCCGTAGTAAAATAGCAACGGATTTTGATTGCGTAGTAATTTTCCGTAGCTATTTAGGAATTTTCTTGTAGTGCAAGTTTTGGAATTTGTAAAGTTTTCTCTTATGAATACTTTAATTCCAAGTTAGCCCTTAGAATTTTAAAAGTTAAAATTCAACCCTTATACTTTATAATATTATAAGTTAATAATATATATATATATATATATATATATATATATATATATATGTATAAGAGTAAAGTCAGTCTTACCGCTAGTACGCCTCATTCACAAAGCCGGTCTATAAGGTGGGTATAAGGTTGTTGCCTATAAAATGGCAACTTAATGGGTGTCCACTCTCACCCACCGCTTGCTTGACCGGTGGAGGGTCGTTAGCCGAACGGGTTTGACAAGACTATAATTAACCCTTCATTAAAAGTATTAATGATAAATACTAAGTAACTAAACTCTTAATAATACCCAATCTTAGTTACTTAGAAAAATGTGAATAAGGTGCTAATCCATGAAATTACACTTTGCACTTTGTTTAAGTCGGTTAGTGGAGCGTGTGTGGTTAACCGGCACACTAACTCGTATTTAACAAGGTAGGCAAAGGGTAACTTAATGTTTATCATAGTATCGGTGGAGCGTGTGTGGTTAACCGGCACATCGATTGAGGGGTAAACACTTAAGGGTACCAAGTAATTTGCATGGTTACTTCACACCTTGCTTTGTGATCCTCGGCATCCCAGTCACAAAACCTGAAGGGCACACTCGAGATTGAAACATGCCTTTGAAAAGTTCAATGAATCTCAAAGATCTAGGAGTTTCAAAACCAATTAAAACCTAATAATTCATTTCGTTTATCTTGGTGGAAATTGGTGAATCGTCATTCACCTACCTTCAAATATTTTATAGCTTGGATTACGGCATACCTCTTCTAAATTATAAAATAGTTTGTTGGGTCCTAGCCTTAATATTTCATATTGGGTGTCATATTAAGGACTTTAAATCAACTATCTTGAATATCTCCCAAAAGATGTCTGTAATAGACACCTATGATCTTCCCAAATCTAGTGAAACAAGGTTTCCTAAATGAAGATGATGTCCTTTGGAAATCATACTTCTTTCACCTCCTCCAATTATTCTCCCCAACCCACAAGTTCTTGAAAAGTTTAAGGTCACTCAAGCCCTATTGGCAAGGCAAGGTCTAGGTGTGAACACATCTTGGAGATGTAGTCACATATTGACAAGCCGGGAGAGTTGGGTGTCAAAGTCTTGAGAAAGCTGGTGGTTCAATCACTTTCTAAGTCACATAGTGAGTTCCTTTGGGACACCTATGAAACAGACTATGACAAGACCCTTAATGATCTTATCTATTTGCTAAGATCAACTTCCTAAAACTTTATGGACATTGACAATGATGACATTGGATATCCAGTAAAGCATTCTCTTCCCAATGGAAAGGGATCGGCCATAGTCAACTCGGTTGACCAAATGGTAAAGAGAAAAGCTAAGTCTGTGATAGTCTCGTGTACCATTATCAAAGGGTCCATACGTTTATATTGCCAAGGGAAGGGGCATTGGTTGCGAAGCTGCCAAATTACCTAAGGATGTTAAAGTCAATAAGTTTGACTCTACTTCAGGTAAAGAACACTATCTAACTCTGTTAAGTTTCTATTCTGAGATTCCTGATACATGATGTGACTGGGTCACATGGTGATGTTTTAAGAATCAAAGAAAAGTGAAGAAACTTAAAGAAAGAATATTCTGAATCTGATGGCGTAGATGGATTTCTATCGCATAGTTTAAAGATCGGATTCTTGAGCAACTTCTTAGGAGTTATGAGATATTGCTTAGGAATAGATAACAACAAGTTTTCATATGGATTGTAAGGATAAGTTTTTCCGCAAAGTTTTAAAATAAAAGAAAAATTTTTTGATTTTATTTATTTTAAAATATCCTTACAATGGCTTTTGAGGAAAAATTGTTGCTTATATGATTCCATTAAGAGCAAGAGTGGAAATATGAAGTTGATTCTTTCATTTGTGGTAATGTCTATATTTACCAAATAAGGAAAGATTCTCATCACCCAAGTTTCAATTGGACCGGGACTTGGAATCATGCAAGTTATATAGCATGATGAATGAGAACTTTCAAGTTTTGGAAAAATTAAGACTAATTACTGGTTCACATGGATGTGTGAGTCAAGTGAAGGACTAAAGGATCGAGTACACAGTCTTGTGCACTGATTAAGTCCACCACAAAAGATCGATAAGATTATTCGTCATAGTTTACTAAAGCTCAGTAAATATGATTATACTTACATGCTTAAGTGTAACTCTGAGACATTGGAAAAGGTTCCAATGTAAGGCAGAGCGAATAAGAAGAATCAAATTAGGCAGAAGGATAAAAGTTTCTCAAATCTGAAAAGATGGGAGAGTACTTTAGTATCAGTTTTTGTGATCATCTTAATGATTAAGAAACCATATCAAAATTAGTTCTCTAAGGAAATCTTAGTGCATTCTTATGACTAAGAAGAGGAACTTGAATTGTTGAAATGGTTAAATCAAGAAGATGAGTCATACTTCGTTCCAATACAAGTCTTAGAGTCATACTCCAAGATTGTCATTTGAGTGACATGTCTTAAAGAAGGTTTAAAACACTTGTCAAATGTAAGAGTAAAAATTTTCTACTCTTGTACATTTGAAATTGGTAAGTTGTGATGTTTTGGATAAAACAAAGACCAACTTAGGCCAATTGGGTAAAATGTTTTTCTTGATTAGAATCCGCACTATCTCTTGGATGTTTGACAAGGGAGTCTTATATGTCAAGAGGACAGTGGGAGTCTTAAAGGTCTTGAAAGTCTCAAGAAATAATCAAGAATAAAACCTGAAGTTCTTCACTAGCACACGACTTGAGGTTTATAACCTATCGTGTTGACATATCTGTGCCCATTCCAGTTAAAGTTGGCTTTGCATATGAGTTCTTAGAGTTCTCAGTTTGTTGCATAACAACTTGGAAGCAATGGCAGGCCCTTGAGCTGCCATGTGGCAAGAAGTTAAGATTGAGTTCAATCCATATGGTTTTGGATTTGTCATTATCTTTGTCTTGTGATTATGGTTTGACAAATTCATATGGGTAGGAACTCATACACCATATAAATCTAAGTGTCATAAGGTTTCTCTCCGATTCATGAAAATGATGGTGAGGAAACGCTTTCACTAAGTAAATTTTACGAAGATATCAATTGTGTTATTTGCATTTTCAAAAGTCGTTAGTGGAGCGCGTGTGGTTAACCGGCACACTAACATGGACTTGTGAGAAATGGCAAATGCCTAAGCAATTGAGACCATGATTACGGTATCCCTTTTCATGGTTCTTGAAATTGCTTAGACACACAGGTGAGCTATCTACGGAAAGGGTGTGTGAATCTAAATTTCAGACTGTCCAGCTGATTTCTGAGTACATGTCAAAGCTAGTGGGAGCATAAGTGTTATGCTAATAATCATCATGTTAGTGGGAGCATGATAATTATGATAAGTATTGCAAGTTAGCAATGTTAATTATAGAAAACAAAAGTTTCAATTGGGAAAAAGTTGTTTTGCTATAATTAAGGGAGAGGAAATTATGCTTCATCTCAAATCTATAAGCTTAGATCGTGAGGTTTTAATCATTTAGTCAAGGATATATATGAATTTCATGTTGGAATGGCTCAACATAAGGAAATTCTGTATATGGGTCCATTATTTGCGTTCTAAAATTCGATTATGATTACGGCATCCCTTTTCATAATCTGAATTATGAGAACTTGGCAAATTGAAATGGAAATATTATAGCAAAAGACTGGTTTAGTCTTTATGTAAGACATCATGAATCGTGTCCCATATGCTTCGGATATAGGATCGATTACATGTGCTATATTCATCCGTTCTAAAATTTTCCAAAATGCCTGGGGCATTAAGAAGGGAAAAGGTTTAGAACTGGATATGACTAAAAGGATTAAACAATTGTCGAGGACAATCTAAGGTTTACCAAAGATTGGTTACTCAAGGACAATTGGAAGTATAGTGATAATTCTGGAAGGACCATATTGACATAATCTGTAAGGAGGCAACTCTTGTTCAGAAGTGATAGTCAAAATGGAATCTGGAAATGTTTCAAAGTTAGAATTTTCAATTTGTGTAAGATTAAGGAAACTTAATGCAAGAAGGATATTTCAAGGAGTTGATCTCCTTTGGAATACTCTGTAATGATTGTTGCCAAGTCTTTGTGACTTTGTGCATAATCGTTACAAGAGGATCAATGCATATAAGTTTAGAATCTAACAGATTTCTGTAAATGGCATGAATTTGGAATTCTTGCATTTGCAATAAGGATTTAGGAGTGTGAAAAGAGAATCATTGAAGTTATGTTCAATTGATCTAGTTCACAAAATAAAGATCATAGACAAACATAGTATGCATACTTGGTGTGTGGCATGACTAGTGTTTAAGAAAACATAGTGTACATGCTTGGAGCATGGGACAACTATTGTTTTAAATTCAAGAATAAAGTTGATAGCTGAAACAGTATACAATGAATAATGTGTAATCATATGGTGATAAATAAAAGGTGTTTTATTTATGTTCAAAGGGTTGATACCACATTGGATTCAATTATTATTGTGTTTTATTTTGCATGTTTTGACTTCCCGAATAAACTGGGTTATTCTTCCTGAATGACTAAGTTATTCAAACATCCACAGTCGGTCATATGTTGGAAGTAGATATGAATTAAGACTGTCATGGGTTGGCTTGTAGAGGTCTAAGGTGTTGGACAAAGGGCTACAACATTCATGAGTGCTCATAAGTTCTGAGTATTGGATTCAACCCGCGCTCATTGGAATCACTTCATGGATTTTATCACGAGTGATCATGAGACAATAATATCTTATATTCTTCAAACCTAGAGATATGAGTTGTTACTATGAGTTGGTTGTATATTGATTGCACGAAAACGCATTTGGTAACTCGGTGCTATAAAACGTGCCTTTGTGTATGATTCAACAAGTAGTAGAACAAGCCATATGAGTCGAAGTTTATCCATTCCTTTTACCTTCGGGATAAAAGCGATATCTGTGGGCCCCTCGATGATTTGATGATGACAAATGGAAGTGCTCGGCCGGGCCAGGACTGATTTGATTTGTTCAATTAGTCAGTCGTCATAAATCGGAAATCGGGAAACAACAAATGGACAGAGAGAATGATTATAATCCATGTCTCAGTCCATATGATATCTAGAATGGAGGAATATATGATCCCTTATCTAATGGACAAGTTCATTGACAAGATCAGAGTTCGACAGCAGCTTTAAGAGCTACGATTGCCAGTTAGGTTTGAAGTCATACGCAATAATAGTTTTAGACTTATCCAAGTGGGAGACTGTTGGATTAATGTCTAAGTCCATAACTATATTTGGTATGTACTTGACCCGACCCGGCATGGTCCATTTGGGTTGCACTTCACCGACACAATTTATATGGATAATCTTTTGAGAATAGTATGTTTATGATTAATATTAATATATTATAAGTTCTAATATATTAATATGGAATCATATTATTTAATTAGTATTGATCAAGAATTAATTTATAATTAGTTAAGTGATCAAAAGGAACTAATTAAATATGGACTCTTATATATATGGAATGGGCCAAGTTCATTTAGGTTGGGCTAAGCTTTCATGGATAGTCCATGGAGTGTTTAACCCATGGATCCTAGGAAATGAAAGGTCATGGGTATTAGGGTTTAACCCTAATCCTCCATACTATATAAAGATGTCTTTGGTTGGTGAAATAGGCACTAGTGTGGATACACTAAAGAAGGGCTAGCCAATTTCACTAGAGAGAACCAAGTAATCATATTCTCTAAAGTATTCCAAGGTGTCTTGGTGATTTGTGATTCCACTTGAGGCTTCCACACTATTGGGGCTAAGCTCTTAAAGCTTGAAGACATCAAGCTACATCAAGAGGTATGTATTCTATCTTGTTACATTCATAGTTTTTGTATGCTAGATTAGGATAATACCTTGGATGTTCTTATTTGCATGTATAATAGAGAAAACATAGATCCAAGGTATTTAGGGTTGCATGTACACTTAGGAAGTGTTAGAATGCACATAACCCAACAGTACATACCAAATATAGTTATGGACTTAGACACTATATCCAACATGTGGTAGGTTGGGGAACTCACTAAGCTTCGTGTTTACAATTTTTAGTTTTGGTTTCAGGTGCTTCTGGTAGCGGAAGGAAGAGCTCGGGATGATCGCATAACACACCATAGTTAGTCAGCCTGGGATGTTTTACTCTGATAATAAGAACATGTTTTGAATTAACACTTTGATTTTATGTTAAGATTTATGTTATGGATTGACAATTGTAGTTTAAGTAACGTTTAAAAATGAAATTTTTAGTCATGATTTTTGGGTTGTTACAAGTCTAATGTTGCTCAAACCATAAGGGAACTCTCCGTAGGTCCTCTTGCTCTTGTCAATTCCTTTGAACCAAGCATTCTGAACACATCCACTTCGGAAAATTTTCAAACCTATTGTTTTGTCTGTTCAATCCTTCGTACCTGTCTTACCCACATAAAACTATCATGTTGATGATTCCGAAGCTATGGACTCTATACTCCGTTTCCAATAGGAGTTTGCTCTACTCTCCATAAAAATACAAATGTCCTTTCAATCCCTCTTGCAAACCATACCAAAATCGATTCAATGCTCCTCACCAAAATAATCCTCAACCTTACTTAGCTCCAGAACCTCAACCAACTTTGGAGAATCCTCCCGCATAAAACCAAACATCACAAAGCCAAACTCTACTCCGGAACAACCGTAGAATCCAAAATCCGACAAACCAAAAATTATGTGTCACAAGTGTGGAAATGCAAACCACTTCACTCCTAGCTGAAGCTCCGCAAAAACCAAATATCAAGGACTCTGCTTACTATGCCCGAAGAGCTCAAGAGATGGCAGAAAGTGAAAAAGCTTTTGTAACAACTGTATCAAGGGATGTTGAAAGATATTGGTCATCCGGAGATGATGATGGAATGGTGATTGGAAGAAACATGTGCTTGATGGCAAGACAAACTGTTGAATGTGATGAAGGGTATTGGTCATATGTGTCAGAAGACGAAGATGATGTTGTTGAACCACACTACTGCTACATGGCCACCAACGATCCAACTAGTCGAAGCATCGTTCAGCAGGTAAAATCTATGATTACTAATAATAATTTTGATTTGTCTCTTTGTGAACCTTATCTAACCTAGATCCAAATAGATATGAGCACCATTTATAAAGCCTATGAGTCTGCCATAGAAGCCAGTGAGAAGAAGGAGTGTCAATTAAATCGTCTTAGGTTACGTTTTGAGGATAAAAAATTGAAAAATCTAGTCCTTAGATCATGAGCTTGTAATGTCAAAAGATGAATGTGTCATTTTAAAACTCAAATGTGAAATCACCTATTCTGAAAGAAATGTCTTGATTTCTGTTAACAAACATCTCAATTCTAAGATAGATGCTTTGCATAATTCTATAGACATGCTTGAAGCAAACGAACGGATGACTCATAATTTTCGTCATCCATGGTCTAAAGCACCTGGCCTCGGAAGCGAGTTTCCGAAACCAATTTCTCGTATCTTGAAGGAATAGCAAAATTTGACATTCATAGGAGAGGTTCTGAACATCAAATGTCATAAGGTTTCTCTCCGATTCATGAAAATGATGGTGAGGAAACGCTATCACTAAGTATATTTTAAGTAAATAGCAATTGTGATCTTTGCATTCTCAAAGTCGTTAGTGGAGCGTGTGTGGTTAACCGACACACTAACATGGACTTATGAGAAATGGCAAAGGTCTAAACAATTGAGACTATGATTACGACATCCTTTTTCATAGTTCTAAAATTGTTTAGACACACATGTGAACTATCTAAGAAAATGTGTATGATTTTGATAAAGTCTTGTCAAAGCAATCTCGTATCAGAAATCTGAACTTTAGCAATAAAGTCAATAAAGTATTGACTTTTAGAAGTCCAGCTATTTTCTGATACATGTCAAAGCTAGTGAGAGCATAAGTGTTATGCTAATAATTTTCATCTTAGTGGGAGAATGATAATTATGATAAGTGTTGCAAGTTAGCAATGTTAATTATAAAAAAAACGATTTTTCGATTGGAAAAACGTTGTTTTGCTATAATTAAGGGAGAGGAAATTGTACTTCATTTCAATTCTAAAAGCTTAGATTCAGGTTTTAATTATCTTTAGTCAAGGATATATATATATATATATATATATATATATATATATATATATATATATATATATATATATATATGAATTCTGTGTTGGAATGGCTCAACATAAGGAAATTCTATATATGATTCCATTATTTGCGTTCTAAAATTCGATTATGATTACGACATCCCTTTTCATAATCTGAATTATGAGAACATGGCAAATAGAAATATTATAGCAAAAGGACTAGTCTAGTATCATGTCTTTATGTGAGACATCATGAATCGCGTCCCATATGCTTCAGATATAGGATCGATTACATGTGCTATAATATTCATCCTTTCTAAATTTTCCAAATGCTCAGGTCATTAAGAGGGGAAAAGTCTAGAATTGGATATGACTAAACTGATTAAGAAATTATCGAGGACAATCTATGGTTTACCAAACATTGGTTACTGAGGGACAGTTGGAAGTATAATGTTAATTTTGGAAGGACCATTTTGACATATTCTGAAAAGAGGCAACTCTTGTTCAGAAGTGATAGTCAAAATGAGAATATGGAAATATTCCCATAGGTGGCAGTTATTCTTTAAATATGTGTAAGATTAGGAAACTTAATGCAAGAAGGATGTGGAAAGCGATGTACTTTGAATTTGAGACTTCAGTTCCATGGAATGATCTCCATTGGAATACTTTATAATGTCTGTTGACAAGTCTTTGTGACTTTGTGCATAATCATTATAAGAGGATTATTGCATATAATTTTAGAATCTAACAAGATTTAGGTAAATGGCAGGAATTTAGAATTTTTGTGTTTACGGTAAGGATTTGGGATTGTGAAATGAGAATCATTGGAATTATGTTAAATCGATCTATTTTACAAAACAAAGATCATAGACAAACTTAGTATGCATACTTGGTGTATGGCATAACTAATGTTTAAGACAAACATAGTGTGCATACTTGGTGTATGGCATGACTAGTGTTTAGAAAACATAGTGTACATGCTTGGAGCATGGGACAACTATTGTTTTAATTAAAATATAAAGTTGATAGTTTGAAACAGTATGCAATGAATGATGGGTAATCAATATGGTGATAAATAAAAGGTGTGTTTATTTATATTCATAAGTTCTGAGACCATATTGGATTCGATTATTCTTGTGTTTCACTTTGCATGTTTTGACTTCCTGAATAACTAGGTCGTTCTTCCTGAATGACTAAGTTATTCATACCATCCACAGTCGGTCATATGTTGGAAGTAGATATGAATTAAGAATTTCATGGGTTGGCTTGTAAAGGGCTAAGATGTTGGACAAAGTGGTGCTACAACACTCATGAGTGCTCATAAGTTCTTAGTATTGGATACAACCCACGCTCATTTGACTCATTTCATGGATTTTATCATGAGTGATCATGAGACAATAATATCTTATATTCTTCAAACCTAGAGATATGAGTTGTTAATATAAGTTGGTTATACATTGATTGCACGAAAACGCATTGGTAACTCGATGTTATGAAACGTGTCTTTGTGTATGATTCAACAAGTAGTAGAACAAGCCACATGAGCCGAAGTTTATCCATTCCTTTTACCTTCAGGATAAAAGTGATATCCGTGGGCCCCTCGATGATTTAGTAATCACAAATATAAGTGCTCGGTCGGGCCTGGACTGATTTGATTTGTTCAATTAGTCAGTCTTCGTAAATCGGAAATCGGGAAACAACAAATGGACAGAGAGAATAATTTATAATCCATGTCTCAGTCTATATGATATCTAGAATGGAGGAATATATGATCCCTTATCTAATGGACAAGTCATTGACAAATGTCAGAGTTCACTGACAAGGTCAGAGTTTGACAGCGGCTTTTGAGAGCTACGATTGCCATTTGGTTTTGAAGTCATACACAATAATAGTTTTAGACTTATCCAAGTGGGAGACTGTTGGATTAGTGTGTAAGTCCATAACTATAACTGGTATGTACTTGACCCGACTCGACATGGTCCATTTGGGTTGCATGGCATCGGAACATTTGGATAGACCATTTGTGAGGAGAGGACATTTGTGACATATTAATATATTATAAGTTCTAATATATTAATATGAAATCATGTTATTTAATTAGTATTGATCAAGAATTAATTTGGACTTAGTTTAGTGATAAAAAAGAGACTAATTAAATATATGGGGATTGATTGTGTAAATCATTCATTCTCATATATGTGGGCTTATGATCCATGATTCCTTATGTTGGGTTTAACCCATGTGGTGTTCCATGGATACTCCATGGAGGTTAAAATCTATGGAGCATAAGGAATGGGTAAAGTCATGGGTTACATGGTGTAACCCTAATGTGCACACTATATAAGGACCCCTTTAGCTCAAGAAATTGGCACTAGTGAGACATACATGAGAGCTAGCCGATTTGAGCATGAGTGTCTTCTTCTCATGGTTATTCCATATGTTGGTGATGTTGTGTGAACCATTTGAGGTGTCACACTTGGGGCACTAGACTCTCGAGCTACATGGAGTCAAGCTACATCAACAAGGTATGTATTTTTATCTAGTTTATTACCTAAGTATCAATGTTTTGTATACTAGTTAGGGTAATACCTTGGAGTATTCATATTTGCATGTATAATAGAGAAAACATATATCCAAGGTATTTAGGGTTGCATGTACACTTAGGAGTGTTAGAATGCTAAAAAGCCAACAAAGGTATGATGCTTCTTCTTCTGCTTTCCCTTGCCCCCCCCCCCCTCTACTCGGAAAAGTACTTTGAAATAGGTAATTTTGTTAAGTGTTGTTACCTTTGTTTTTTGTCAGGTGTGGATGAGATTATCTCCTTAGAGAGAGCTCTGTGAGGTTTATTCGGTAATCTTGAGTGTCGCGACATCAACCTTGTGAAGACTCTCCCACCAGCTATTTACGGTCGGGGTATCAGCGATATATCTTATTCTCCTGCCGATTCATAAGATGTTGTTGGCGCTGACGAGGAGCTGGATCTGCAGGACGTCGTTGTTACCGATGCTTCTCAGAAGGATCATGTCCGTTCCAGGTCCCCAAGGAATCTCCAACATGTCAAGAGGTGATTCGATTTGCTAGAAACCTCTTCCGACGGTAGCATTAAGATGGCTAGCATATAGCCCTCGCTTCACAAGAAACGTAACTTGAGTTTCTTGCTAGGAGGTTCCAAAGGTACCACCAATGTCCCCGATGAAAGTTCTTTGAAATTGCTGGAGGGGCGCACAATAGGGAGACTGAACTGCCCGTTAATAAAGAGAAGAAAATTACCGATGTGACTGACCCCAATCCTGCTGCTGAGAGAGTAAAGACGAAGGTTGGATCTATGCCTTCTCGTGCTCATGTGTCAACTTCTCCTGGTAAAATGGGAGTTGTCTCTCCTCCGTCAAGGTCTCACTCAGGCATCTATAGGCCATCTTGGAGCTTAACCCCTAAAGACCTTGTATCCGACCACGGCACTGCTCTTAAGTAGTGTCGGAATGTTTTTCCGCTCGCCACAACTAAAGCTTTGACCATTATAATGGATGAGCAGATGTTGACGGTCTTCGTTATGCCGCCACCCAAGTTTCGTCTAACTTAGTATCGGTTGTCGAGAGCATTTCCGACATAGAGGCTATCCATTCCTATTCGTAAAAGATGAACGTTGAATGTGCAGAGTTGAAGGCTCAGGTGGCGAAGATGGAGGCTAATAAGCGCAACTGAGAGGCCCAGCAGGAGATTGTGTTGTGCAAGAAGGCGCGCCTAGAAGAACATATGGCAAGGCTATACGGGGAGGTGAAGTGCTTAACTGATCGTGTAGGAGCCATGACCTTGGAGAACACTGGCCTCAGTGAACGAACGACAGAGTTGGAGGCAGACCTGGTTGGGGAAAGCGTTGCGAAGGGTGTGTTGGAGAAGGACATTGTGTGGATCCTTCGTGATGGGATCTGCTAGATTGTGGACAAGGTGATCTAAAGCCCCCACTTCCTCAAGGGCTTAGTGCACGTGTAGGATGCTTGCATGGCAGTGGGTATGGAGCAGGGGAAGGGAGCTTTAAGAGAACTGGTGGTTACTGGGAATTTCTACCCAAAAGTGGAGGTGGATGTGGCCACCAAGACTCGAAAACCGAACCACAGAATATTGTGTTCTGCTGGAAACCGAACCATAGAAAATTCGATTGTTCTTGTAATTTTGTCCCTTTCGTCATGAATGACCAACTTTAAAGGCAGACGGATAGTGCCCAATGGCCACAAGCTGTGACCGGTAAACCCCACCAATGGTCCTCCAGTTGGGGGCCTTAGCCCCTCCTTCCATGTCCCCGGTAGTTGCCTGAAACCATGCTCGTAGAGTATGTCGGAGCTACTACCATTGTCGATGTACATCAGATGGATTTTTGTATGGCAAATGAATCCAGATATGAAGAGTGTATCTCGTATATGCCAGTTCGATGGTCTGGGATCGCTACTCGAAAAAGTGATATTGAGTAGATTTCTCAAGAGTACCTCTATCCCATCCTCCATTTGGTGAGCTACGTTTCTCTTACGGGATTTAGAGATAGTGAGTACCTCGTTGCCATCATACGGAGGTTCCTACAGCAAATCGAGATGTGTTATCGCCGTTCGAGGCATCGAACCTTCTGACGATAGTTTCCGAAAATTGCTCTTGAGTATTGGCTCTGCTATTTCTATCGCAATTGGCGGGACCTGCGCCATTAGCACCTAGATTGGGGTCTGTGTTCTACATTCGCAGTGATGTTCCTTATTTACTATCACCAGTGTTCTAAGCAGATCTTCTTCTACCGTCCTAGTTGTTGTTGGGTTTAGATCCCCCTTTTGCAGAGAACCAACTTTGTCTATTGGTTGTATCACTCTGAGGATACGTCAAGATGGCACCAAATGTTGTGACAAGCTCTTCAGGGAATTGGTCGTTCATTGATGAGTTGGTCTTGGAGGTTTACCTGAGAACACAACACATAAGAGTCGTTAAAGGATGATCGGGGGTTCTCCCGGGATGTCACTTCGACGATCAAGTTAGCTTTATTTTTGAGAGAGATTTAGGTAAAATTATATATGGAAGAAGATGATCCCCTTCCTTGGGCAGGAAGGAGGGCAGGAAGGAATCCTTTTATACCTGTTGCTAACGAAATGGGGTGACTCTCCCATGTGGGAGTGAGACGTGGCACTTTCCTACTGGGAGAAGTATACTCACGTGATCTAATAGCATGGTGACGTTAGTTATGAGCGTCATCATGCTCTTTGTCATGACCTGATTGGTCATGAGAGAATGAGAGGATCACGTGGAATATTCTTCCTCGTGGGGGAAAGTGAGTTATCATCCTGGCGCTAGCGTGTCCTAGCTAAGACTGAGACTCGGCCAAGGCCCAGGCGAAATTCTATTATTCTCTAAACAATGATACATGATGTTTTTTACTTTACGAATCTTTTATTCATTAACTTGTTCCAACACTATCCATAAATGGTAGTAACAAAGGGTATGTTCGTGTGTGACATGATGAGTAGACAAAATTTTATTTGTTCATTCTGTCCAAACAGGAGAAGCGATATTTATGGGTTCCTCAATGATTTGGTGTTGACATGTGAAGTGTTTAGCCGAACCCTAACTAAAAATGATATGTTTAATTTAGTCGTAGTCACAAATCTTTATCAAGAAACAAAATCTTGAAAATTGAGATTGACCTCTAACCATGGTCTTACGTTAACACCGATATCTTGTAGAGCAAATGAATAATTGATTACTTATCTAAGGACTGAATCTTGAATAGATCAGAGTTCGGCAGTTGCATTAGATGACATACTCTATGTTGATTATCTGAGTATTATTAAACTCCATACACTTTATGATTTGCCCAAGTTGGAGACTGTTGTAAAGAGTGTCCAAAGTCAGTAACTATTGGTAATATTTCTAATAATAACAATGTCTTTTTAGGTTCCCGTTGTGATCCATTTGAGCAAAAATAATTTAGGATAAATTAGTTTATTAATTTGTCATGACTTAATAAGTGAATTAGAAACTATTTTGGGATTAACTGGGAGTTAATTAATTCAAACGGTTGATTATTAATTAATTAAAAGTTATTTAATTAGAATATTTCGTGAATCCTAAATAGATAAGGCATGGCAAAATTATAGGCTTATCCCATAAGGTTTTGGAGTTGCTTTGCGACTAAGCAACTGAAGCCTATAAATAAGATGCTAGGGATCAAACCCTATTTGCTCATTCACTCATGTAAATTTCGTTCTCTCATATTCCCTTAAGGAGGATCAATTTTTTTTTATCCTTCTAGGGTTTGTAGAATTTTGTATCTTGCTCCTTTCTCCTAAATTTCATTGTTATGATTTTAGTGTTCTTGGGTGTGATCGAAAGAGGGATTCTGGTTTAGGTTCTTTCAACCAAACAAAGTGGGAAGAACAAGATCTCAAGCAAGGGGATCATTGGTGCCAAAAGAGGTATGTACCTTTCTTCTTTTGTTGTAGTAGTAGTAATAGCATGAAACACAGATCATCTAGATTGCATGAACGCATATGAATTACTGTTTGTTTCCGTTGTGAGTAATTGTGTGTTTAGATGTAGAAAACCTATGAAGAATCGAGGTTGCAGGTTGTAAAGTCATATAATGGAACCGACATCAAGTTTTTGGCATTCCTGCAATGTCAAGATTGATCCTCGAGTCTATTTTAACGTGCATTGTCTAAAATTTCGTTTAGAAACGACAACATATTATGAATCTTACAAAGTCATGTTTTATGGGTAAATGGAAAAAATATCAATGTACTTATATTTATTTGTTTATTATAACAACATCCATTCATATAACTCCATTACAAAATTATATTGTGAAAAATAAACCAAATTATAAGAACATGCTTTATTCATTCTTTAATCGACATTATCAAAAAATCGACAAATAATATGAAACAAAAACTTGAAAAAAAAAATATCATATATTATAAGATATTGTTTGAAATCTCGCCACCACACGCAGCTTAAAACCCTTATTGTAACTGTTGTCGACATACTTGTACCAAAGTTAGGACAACATACGTATATTGAAGTAAAAGCTCATCAAATAAAAATAAATTACAATTTTCGTCCTTATAGTTTACATCTATTTACAGTTTTAGTCTAACTCTTTAATTTTTGACATGACTCATCTCTATGGTTTCCAAATCTTACACCATTTGACATTTGTCCTATTGTTTAAAACCATTACATTTTTTTTGTTAACTACAATATAAAGAGACATTTTTATACTAGGAATAAAATTATTAAAGCAAGTGAACTTTACGACTAATTTTGAAAATTGTTTGAAAACTAAACTAAAATCCAATTCTATCGGATATATTACACAAATAACATATTACACATATAACTCCCTATCCGGCCGATAACTCCATCATCTAGCTAGTATGCCCCATTAATCGTTGCCATCATACCCCTTCTTCCACCATGTCCAATGGTAGCTTAAAGGCCACTATCATTAGCATCGCTCTCGTTCCAACTATCGCCAACATCTTCAAAGAAGAAGAAGAAAAAGAAGAAGAAGAAGAAGAAGAAGAAGACGAAGGAACCACTGCGACCACCATTGTATCCCCTCTTCCGCCTCAATCTATTGGTAGTTTCTGAGACACCACCAACACTGCCACTCTCCTTACAACCCGCTTGCAACGTCAGGGAAGAATAAATATTTGATTTGCCTAATATCAAAACTGAAAGTCATGAGTTTTGATTCTCTATATTCAACACAAACTTTGTCTCCTTTCACGACTTCCTCTCTGTCCCTTATTATTTTGACAACCATCACCATAAATAATAATGGTGGTCAATGGTGGGATCATTGGTGGTAGTAAGTGATGGTGATAAGGTAATGTAGTGGTCAATGGCGGAGCTTAAAGTTTTGATTGGGGGGAGGGGGTGAATAGTAGTGGTGGTAGTGACGAGGCTACCTACCCTATCCAATTTGACCCCTTTCATACCATTACCACAAATACATCACCAACCACTATCATAATTATCAATCACCCCACCACGAACAACCATTACCCACCACAACAAAACACCATTTTGAGGCGGCTAACAAAAACTCATTAGAAGGCAAAGGACCAAACTTAAAACTTTTGAAAACTTTCGGGACGAACCATGTCAAAATGCAAAAGATAGACTAAAACTACATATGGACCTAAACTACAGGGACAAAAACTGTAATTTACTCATCAAATAATAATAATATCCAAAGACTTTGACATTTTTATGTTCTCCGAACACGTTTATATGATCGCAGAAATAATCGTACTTTTGGGCTTTGTCTTCTACCGAAATATTATGCAAATGAAAAGTAGTATACGCGCTTTTGCTGCTTAAAATGGTCGGTCAACAATTTAACAATGAAAAGTCAAAATTTTGTTAAATTTAACTATTTATGTGTCACTATAACTTGATAGATATGTTAGTTTGACAAACTAAAGCAACGGCTCCATTTGTGTAGGACATTGAAGTGATAAAAATTTGACAAATTTGCAAAAATGGTCCGTGTATATACATTTTTTTGGGGTTTTAATCCAAACCATGATCTTTTTGGATTCGTGGTCCTTTTAAGGTAGTTTTGTTGCATTTTTAGTCCCTCGGTAAATTGAAATGACTGTAATGCCCCTGAGGTATTTATTTTTTATGTTTTTTCTATTTAATTTAAATAAAAAAGAAAATAAATAATTAAATTGGACCCACATCTCTCTCTCTCTCTCTCTCTCTCTCTCTCTCTCTCTCTCTCTCTCTCTCTCTCTCTCTCTCTCTCTCTCTCCTGTACGAACCCACCAGCAATCCAAACATCGATCATAGTCCATTTCAACATCAGATACCAGTAACTTGGATTAACTCACAAAAAAAAAACTTAAAGTTCTTCACCCGCTTTCACTATGAACACACATACACACACTAGATCGAGGAGAAGAAGACCCATTTCGGTGAGTATCAATAAGTCCCTATCGCTTCCCTCTGATAACCCTAATCCTTCTCCAAAATCAATTTCAGCACCTTGACAGATTACCGTCTGTTGTTGCTGCTATTCCCGGTTAGATTACCGTCTCCAAAATCAATTTATCCCTTCTCTCTCTCTCTCTCTCTCTCTCTCTCCAAACCGATTACCGTTTTAACAGATTTTAAGGAAACAATATCCCAATCAACACAAACCTCGATTCCTAAATCAACTCACTTTCAATCCATTTTCAATTAGATTAATAGATCGAAAACCAATTTGATTCTAACAAATGCCAGTGAGCATTACCTGTTGAGAGAACAAAAGAGAAAGTGAGGAAGATGAAAATTAGACCAGAACTAGATGAAGATGAAAATTAAACCAGAAATATATACATTTGTCTGTATGTATGTATGTTGAGAAATAGGTAGAAAGCAGTGAGATTGGATCAATTGGAGAAGGATGATGAAGATTGAGGTCGCCGGAGCCAAAACAAACCCTAACTCCGATTAGGGTTTCGCCGTTGTTGCTATGAAGATTAGATTAGGGTTACCACTGAATCGGAGTGAATGGAGATAACGGGTCTTGTAGCTATCTCTGACTTCCAACGTTCCCTTACAGTCATTATCACACCTCCTTCCATATCTATGAATCGCAAACCGTCTTCATATGAAAATATAAACGTGTGTTTGTGTGAGAAATCGAATCTAAAAACTTTATGTGTTCATATGATTTAGAAATGTGTATCTGTGTTCATCAAATATGATATGAATTGGGGAAGATGGAGAAGTGGGTGGAGGGTGAATTTCTTTTTCAAGAGAGAGAGAGAGAGAGAGAGAGAGAGAGAGGGGGGGGGAAAGGTGGCCCCACTTTTATAATTATTAAAATAAAAAAAAAAAAACAATTAGATTTTAAAAGAATGAAAGAAAAATGAAAAATAAATACCCCAAGGGCATTATAGTCATTTCAGTTTACCGAGGGATAAAAAATGCAACGAAACTACCTTAAAATGATCATCAATCTAAAAAAGTTGTGGTTTGGACTAAAATCCCAAGAAAATGCATACCACAGGAACCATTTTTATAATTTTGTCTAAAAATTTACTAAAAGATATATACCTTTGCATCGGATGATGATCAATGTGGTATTATATTGAATGATGTGGCAGGTTTCTGTGTATTTTTATTTAATTTCCGTTCAATTAAATAATGAGAAAAAATTAGACAAAATTCTTATCACTTTTAATAGAAGAATTCCGTATATATCCTTATTAAAAGTCTAAATATTGTATTTGTCCGACTTAAACTCTAAATATCATATTTGTCATTTTTAATGTTTTAAAATACGGTATTTGTCAAAATCTACGAATCCATTTTGATATTTTAAAATCATTAAAAATAAAAAATAGTCAAATGGACCATAAGACCCTCGCCTTTAACATTTCTCAGCATGATGGTTCATATGTAACCTTTATTGCATTTTCTTGTTTTGAGCTACTGCCAATTTTTTGGTGCCAATCCGATAAATATGAGATAATTTTATGTTTTTATTTGTAAATTAATTATCAATCATTGACCTACTTTGTTGTCTTCACTTTGAAGCTTATGAACCTTTCCACCTAATTTAACATGTGTGAAAAGCATAAGTCTCTTAGTAATTTCTACCCTTGAGAATACTATAATTATCGGATTCTTCATCCCATATAAAGATACAATTATAATAAATATAAGAAAAAATTGTAAAAATAGTCCATGTGGTATGTATTTTTTTGGGGTTTTAGTCCAAACCACAACTTTTTTGGATAGGTGGTCATTTTGAGCTAGTTTCGTTGCGTTTTTAGTCCCTCAGTAAATTGAAATGACTGTAATACCCTTCTATATTTTTTTTATATTTTTTCTATTTAATTTAAATGAAAAAGAAAATAAATAATTATATTGGACCCACATACCCCCTACTTCTCTTTTCTCTCTCTCTCTCTCTCTCTCTCTCTCTCTCTCTCCATACCGTCACCCCTACCATCAAAGTCCACAGCTTCTTGAAAGACCTCGCCTCCCACCACCTCCGATCACCAAGACCCTATGCCAAACCTCCATATTACGACAGCAACAACCACCGATTTCCCTTACATCGATGACGACCTTTGTTGCCTTCTTCCTCTTTGATGACCATCGCCACTTCAATCTGAGAGATCGATTTTTGCAACCTTCTTTCCACCGACTACCACCACCATCTTTGATGTCCTTCTCATTCATCTCCCCACCTGATAGATATCCAAAATTGACATTGCATTGGATATGTAACTAATTATTTCTAGTCTAGATCCACATTTATTGATGGTATAACATTGATTTTGTTTGTGTTTTCATGTGAAATTAGGGCAGAAGGTTAAATTAAGTTCTTGATTGTGGGTCTTATTCTCGTTCAGTCCGATTAGAACATAAATTTGATTGATTTATCTGTGTTTAATTAATTTGTTTGATTAAGTTCTTGTTTGTGTTCTCATCCCCGTCGACGACAAAAATCCCTTGAAAAACCACCATCTTCATCTTCGTCACCAAGAGTCGTTTGCATCTCCGTCACCAAGGGTTGTAAGTTTTAGATCTCAAGAAAGGGGAGTAGTGGGTCTCGATTTTCTTGAGTTCATTTGGTGTGATTTTGACAGAAAAAGGAGTGGGTGTAGGAGCTGCATTTTTTTTGTTTCTTCCATGGTTGAAGCTTTGAACAGAAAAGGGAGAATATACAGAGTTCTTTTCTGATACATATACCCACATAAAGGAGAAGTTTCTCCCATGGCTACCATTGTTGAAGCTTGAAAAGGCAAAAAATCTACGACTTAAAGAAACGATTTGGGGAAGTTCTTCAATTTAATGTGTTTGAAGCAAAATATAAAATGGATACAAACACAGAAGTTGGTTCTTGGAGAGAGAGAGAGAGAGAGAGAGAGAGAGAGAGAGAGAGAGAGGTGGGACCTTTTTTATTTTTTTAATTGTTAAAATAAATAAATAAATATTAAATTTTAAGAATAATGAAAGAAAAATGAAAAATAAATACCCCAAGGGTATTATAGTCATTTTAATTTTCGGAGGGACCATTTTCACATACAAACCACTCCAAAAGGACTACGAAACCAAAAAAGTTACTGTTTGGACTAAAACCCCAAAAAAATACATACCATAGGGATATTTTTGCAGTTTTGTCTAAATATAAACAAAAACCAACTTCTTATATGTGGGGAGATGTGCTTTAGCTAAAAGTACATCTCCTAATGCATAATGTATGAGTACTTTAATATGTTAATTAAAACTATAACCCTTAAACTTTGTATGATTCATTAATTGTAACCAATTTATATTGTAAAATTATATTTTTGTTCCTTCTTACTTTTTAAAATATCATTTTAATCATTTCACCTTCAACTTTGTAAACTGTCACTTTTTCCCGCAACCTATCAATTTGGTAAAATAATATTTTTCATCATTTTAGTTTTTAAAATATCATTTTCGCCTATCTACTTTCAACTTTGTAAATTTTCTCTTTTACCCTTTCGTCGTGTTTAAACACTCTCCACCTTAAACTTTATGAAATGTCACTTTTATGCCTTGGTTTTCTACACTTTTGTTTTTATTTCACTTTCATTCTTTTCACTTTCAATTTTATAAAATATCACTTTTATCATTTCGTTTTCTAAACTTTATAAAATGTATTTTCCATCCTTCTATTTTTTAAATGCTACTTTGACTCCTCAACTTTAAACTTTGTAAAATTTCATATTTTAATCAATTATGACGCATAATACGCAACAAAAACACGTAAAAACCCGCGGCAAAGCGCAGGCTCAATTACCAGTTAAAATTTAAAAAAAAAAAAAAAAAAAAAAAAAAAAAAACCCTTCAAAGTTGTGATTACTTTGCTTCGTGAATGGCACTTGAAAAGCGTACCCGATATTTGACAAGCTCATTAAGACGGGGCCATTTGTATTTATGAGGGCTTTCAAAATGCATAGCTTCAAGTGTCTAAAATGAATGGTCAAAATGCACAGTTAAAGGAAATGATTTCGAATACAGAATTGATAAATTTGCATAAAAAACACTTTAGATATCAAATAAACCTCATGTGAATGATTCCTTCTATTTATAAAGGAAGGGTATTATTGTCTATTTAGTTGTCTTTTTAGTTTTAATGATTTAAAATTATAAAAAATTTATTATTAAATAATAAAAAAATTAAAAATAAATTGTGATAAATTTGATATTTTAAAACATTAATAATGGTAAATATGATATTTCAAGTTTAGGTTGGGCAAATATAATATTTATTCGTTTAATAAGGATATATATTGTCACAAATTAAAAACGAACTAAAATAGACAACGAAATTGTAGATAACATGACTCCGTCTGTGATTCCGTTCAATGGGCTGCGATTTTGTGGCTCATTAACCAATGTATTTAAAGATTTAGAAGAAAGATAACCTAATTTTCATTTTTAAAATTCTAAGAATTCTCTCTTATTGCTGAAACCGGATATCCGTTGAATAATATGGTAAATCCTCTCTAATAAATAATGAAAATTTTGTGGCATTAACACTTCTTCTTCAATTGTACAAATAACACTTTCTAGAATTTTTGAAATTTCTATTTTTCACTTGTCATTTTAGTGTACTATTCATTTTATTAAATTAAAATTTGACATTTAATATGTAAGGTATTTATTAGAAATGGTTTATATATGTAATGTATTCAATATATTAAAGCCTTATTAATTTTAATAATTCAAAATTTTTCTCGTTTTTCTTATAAATTCAAACTTTTCAAATTGTTAAAATTTAATATTTAATTTTTTTTAAATAAACTCATGTAATATATATGGGTCTCACACCTAGTCATATAATATTTTAGTATTTTTTTGGCATTTTGAAAGTTATTTGAGTTATTGTTTTAAAATTTAATATTTTACACTTCAAAAAGTTGAAGATGTTAAAGAGGTAATCGCAAAAGGCAAAAACATCTATTGATTTTACAAGTTTTAATGCATATTTTATGCATTGAAGACTTATAGAATCGCACATGGATTTTTATCTGCAATTTCATCTACGATATTCTTTTAATGCTTAAAATGTTAGTACGTTATTTTATTAAATATTATACCATAACGATTTAAAAAAAATTCAGACACGTCTAATTTTATATAGTAAAGGGAAGTACATTTTGCAATCACCATATATTATAAAACGTAAAATTGAGTAACGTAACTCTTATAAATGATCTCTTTGACAAAAATATTCATTTTTTTTTAAAATAACTATATTTTCCTGAACACATTGTTATGTAGGGGTCTCCGAAATTCTGGAGTACGGTTCCGAAACATCTATTTTTTTTTTTCATTTTTTTAAGGCTTAGATTTCGGAAAGCCTCCACAACACATTGGATTACGATTCCCGAAGTTTTTTTTAGATAGCTATATGTTTAAATGTATTTTTTTTTTGTAGAAGTTTTGTTTATATATTAAATAAAATGCAATTGATAATATTAAAATCAACAAAAATCAAATAAATTTATAAACTAAAGGGATTTGTTTGAAGTAATATTACAATGTTCAAATCATATTATTCATTGTCCTCCAAAATATTTCTGTCAGTCGTTTATGATATGATATAGCTCATGTACCGCTTCGACCGCCTATAGAGTACGACTTTTCGGTGATCAACGCTTTTAGGAACCAACACAAAAACACTCTACAATCCTCTCTACTATCAATCTGTTGTGATACTTGTCACGCCTTTTTGAGGATCATGCTGAAACTCTCAAATAAGATTGAGTCACTTGGTCTGGTACCCCAGTAGTTAACACTCACTAACAGTTTGTGGATGTGAGCTCGCATATCGATAAACCAATCCTGGATTTCTGAAAAGTAGTCGCTCTTCCAATGAATTATCGTATATTGTCATTTGGAAAGTCTTCAAATTCAAAGCACCCAAAAAAACCCGTGAGCAATTGATATAGTGATTGGGATGTAAAGCCACAAAAAGGTTTGAAATTAAACATCAAATAACATTTTGTTACATACATACTTATGTAATGTAATCGAAACACAATTATATCGTATCACAGTCTGCCCAAGCTGCGTAAACGGATCCAACAGACATGGCACTCCAGTTAAATGCATGTTGGGTCTAAATTTTGGTTTATACATTGCTTTTCGAGGCAATTGTAATTTTCCGTCTAGGACCGAAAAGTGTTTACGGCCCAATGGGTGTTTACGACCGTGAACTCATTTACGTCCCATATTCTCCAAGTATATATATATATATATATGTGTGTGTGTGTGTGTGTGTGTGTGTTAGGGGTGAGGAGTGGTGGATGAGTGTACTGCTAGAGGAGCTTAAGTGTGTGTATTCTAAGGTGTTCTAGAGAGAGAAAGGAGAGAAGGTGCAAGTGTGTGTGAATCTTGTGTATTCTTCATCATTCCAATCTTGAATACATCGTAGATTCATATTATTCTTCTTCTCCTTCTTCTTAGATCTGATCTGGCATCATCCAATTGATTGAAATTTCGCACCATCAATTGGATCTGATTGATACACAAGCAGATTTGGGACTTACAATGGATTAGTGTTGAAAGTTATCGATATAGCTGTCCACCGAGCATCATCATGTCTACACTCCTCCAGTAGTGAGATCTACAACATGATGTGCTGACAATTAAAAATATTTGCAGTTAAGTAAGTGTTGTTAGTAGAAGCTTAGTACGTAAATGAGCAGGCTAATAATGTAACTTACATCACATTCCAACCACCCTGCATTACTATCTACATATAAACGCGTCTAAAATTCAATCGTCGGAATACAAGTCAGAAAACGATCACCAAACAACACCGAACCATCTCGATGTTGTTGTACAACATCTTTCCTTTTCATTTGTATCCATGGGGAGTTATACCATATGGACATTACTTTTTCCGCGTAGAACGTCGAAATGCTTACGGGGGCGTTTTGTATTCATCCTATGGAATCTCTTTTACATCCGACGAATAAATAAATGGAGACGCCTATTCAGGGTCGTCGTCCAACTGGTTTTCGATTGTGCCTGACCTGTAATTGTGGTCCCATAATTCACTCTTATTGTACTCCGTGTTATCAAAATCGTCTCTGGGAGTCCTATTGATAAGTTTTAGAACAATGGCTAAAGTAACTTTGTGCTCTGCTAAACGCTGATCTTATGAACTCAATTGCTCATGACATTCATTAGGCTAATTTTTCAATTGACAGACCTTGTTTTGCAAGTCACTAATAATTTGGTCCTTGTTAGTTGATGTGTCAGCGGCCGACGATGGTGGTGGTGGCAGGTGAGATGGATCATCTATCAATGCCTTCTTTTGTCGAGGCTCATGGATAAGGGATTTTTTAGGTGATTGTAACATCTTGTAATGGAGGTATTTCTATTTTTAAACCTAATTATGAGAAGTAATTGCATTTTGGGCCCTTAGTATCATATTCGTAATTTTTAGAGATGGATGTGTACGTTGGGTGTACATTTGGTACGTTGGGTGTACGTTGCCAGGGTGCAAACCCTAATTGTTAGGGTTTGGCCCCTATTTAAACATCCTTAACCCCCAAGTCTTCTTCCTTTCATCAGCCTCCAGCCCCATTTCGACCCCCTTACAAACCCTAATTCATTTGAGAGCATTTGTGAGCCTTTGAGTGTGTTTTGGTGATTTTGAAGGAGGTGGAAATAAGGTAAGATCATCTTGGAGAAGTGGAACTCTTTCAATCAAGAATAACAACATAATTTGACGCCATTTGAAGGTAAAAAGCTCTAAACTTGATGAAGCATTATTTAGATCTTATTTATCCATGAAACTGTGTCCTTTTGGTCGCCTAAGCTTGGTATTATGAGTATGGATTACTCTAGTCCATATAATTTGTCCTTTCAAACATCTTGGATCATTTAGAAGCATAAAAATATAATCTTGATTGTTAGCTTCCTTCCATACATGAGTTACAAGCTGTTAATTGGTTAAGTAGTTAGGCTTTTTTTATTGGGCACTTATTGGCCATGTAAGACCATGATGTTGGAAACTTTATCGTTAAAGACGTTATTTTAGGGATAGATTGGAATATAGACAATATAGTATACGGATTAAGCTCTTAAGAAGAAAAGAAAGAACCCATCATGTACGTTGGGGTAACCTAGGTAAGTTGGGCTTACGAGGTCAACTCATCGTGTTTGGTCATGCTTCGTGTATGCCATATGTACCAGCTAAGTATGTTGTTGACCAATTTTGAATTTCTGACTTTTTGACATTGACCATGATTTGACCAACTTTGACCTAAGGGTATTATGGGTATTATGAGTTGTATTTAAGATTGGTCACTAGTTGATGAATATGTGTGGGTAGAGCAGCGATTCAGAGTAGAGACCTATTCAACTCTTTGTTCAGAGTAAGAGGTAAGTTTTCCTCACTATACTTGTGAGCCGAATGCACCAATGCCAGCCCACTAGGTTATGTATCCTGCTATAGGATGATGTTATGCTAGTTATATGATAGATTAGTAGATTTGTATGATTACCTATATTTGTTGGACATGTGTTTATGTTTATCTGTTGTAGATGTCGACATATTATGGATGAGTTGAGGTAGTCCTGCTTTGTGTTGAAGGCCACGATACTCAGGGCGGTCTGGATAGGTTGTAGGCCCTGTGAGGCGGTCCGGTCAGACCAAAGGCCCGGAGAATGGTCTAGATAGGCGGTAGGTCCTGTGAGACGGTCCAGTCAGGTTGAAGGCTCATATTTGCATGGTGTTTATTATGTTGTGTGGTGGTTCTTTGGGGTGGGGGGGGGGAGTCACTAAGCTTTGGCATACGGTTAAGTTTATTGTTTCTGGTACTTCAGAGGATCATGGAAAAGTGTGACATCCCCAAAATCTCGGCCAGAAAAGACAGTTTTAATTTATGCTTTTAAAATAATTTCAGAGTAAATCCATTGATTTAAAAGAGTTGCGGAATTTGTTCCCAAAACAAAATATGATAAAATAAAGTTTATCAAAGCATTTCATCTGTCACACCCCAAAACCAGGAACGGCGGAAACGTTCTGGGGCGGAGGACGTCATGTATAATATCAACAACAATGTAAAGTAGTAAACAAGCAACAACATCATCCATTGCATTAATAAAATAATTATTATACAATTGTATTCTGACAAATTTTGATAAACACTAAAGCATAAATCAAAATGAAAGATAAGTCTTGAACAAGCTCCATCTTCCTTTCTCCTTGCATCGGTACCTGTCTATGATGACCTAAGGATACAAGAAATTTTGAAAGCGAGAATCAGCTTTGAAGCTGGTGAGATCATAAGAATTTAGTGTCTTAATTTGTATGCAAGAATTTGTAAGTCTAGGTATTGTAAGAATTTTGAAAGTGTATATGAATTGCAAGTGTTTGAAAAACCCTAAAATCCCTATGATTCCTTCTAGTATATGAAGGTGTCTTCTACCAAGACGTAACTGTTCTCTGTGTGTGTCTCTTGTAAGAGTAAGTATTTTCCAAAGTATAACTATCATTATCCAAAAATATAGTTTGTACATTTATATTTAAGTGAGGTTATCACTAAAAATATGTAATGGGAAAATTAACGTAGTACTGTAGTTTTGTATTATAGGAACTACTGCTGTACTAACTACCTTAAACCGGATTTATATTAAGGCATAATGTGATAATTGCACCATACTATCGACTGATAACAACGACATGAAGAACGGTCGTAATAACGGAATGACGTTTGGCACCCGCAGACCTGCACGTCCGGCTGTAGCTAGCAGCAAGGTGTAGGATAGTCAATCCAGTATAGATCTATACGCAAACTCAACGCTCTCCCTCCAAGAGAATTCTGGCTACAACTCGGGCCATGACATTTAAGGCATGCTCCGATACAGTGGATCACAATTGGTAACATATTCATGTATATGTAATGTACTGTACTGTTCTAGAAAGTATTGACTCATGAATGAACTGACTCATTGTATGGTATTGCGTTCTAGTAATTGTTCTCGTATCTTCCTAAACTACCCATATGGTAGTTTACTAGCAGTCTAACTGGTACGTATGGTCATGGGTGTATACCCTTGCTAACTAAGGGCATGGGATGAACTAGAAAGACCTTTTATGACTATATATGTGCACATGATATATAACTAATATTTAAACGACTTTTGGACGAATACCCAATATCCCACCAGACCACATCTCAAGGCGCGAAAAGGAAATTGGGTGGATAGCCTTCCTAAGTCTTTTAAACATTTCTTATATAACTATACATATAGAGGCATGCAATTTATAATATAAAACCATAAATAAATTTTGTAAGACATTTTAAACATAAATATTATTTTAAGAAAAGATCGACTTGATGTCGATCTATAAAACAATTTTAAAGGCATAAGTACGACAAAACAGTTTTGAGTATATAAGGAAACATTTGTTTGAAACACAGTTGTAAATAAGTTTGAAAGGTAATGTACCGAGTAAGATGTACAGTGTAATAAGTAGTTTAAAACATATAAAATGTTTATAAAAATCATTTGAAGGAAACTGCTTGGTAAAACGGCTAATGAGTAGCCAAATCTTTTGAATGCTGTATTTTAATCACATGTGATTGATGTAATAACTAGCGTAATTCTACATATTAATCGCATGTGATGGATATAATACTAACATGATTCTACTTGTATCCCCCCCCCCAATAAAACATTTAAAAGTAGTTTAAAACATTAGTTAAGGGGTATGAACTCACTTGATGGATTGAAGAAAGCGATATGGAAAACCGGGCAGAGTTTCGTCTCGGGAAACGGATTTTTCTCGGGATTCTCGGGAATCTCGGGAGTAAAATCGACCCTTGGGACTTGAGCAAAAAGACCAGAGCTTCGGGTTTGAACGGGCACGGAAAACGAGGCAAGATCGTGAGAGAAAGGAGAGAAATGAGCAAGTTTTTCGGAAAGCCTCACATCCCTTTTATAGGGGTGCTGAACCGCTTCGGTACGCTGGGCGTACAAGGGTACGCAGCGCGCACTAGACGTCATCGCTTACGTACTTCGGATGGGGCGGGTCGGATGTGACGGCGGGTCGGATGGGGCGGCGGGTCGGACGGGTGGGTCGGAAGCTTCGCATAGGGTGACGTGGACGATCCGAGGCCCTTGATCTGAGTACGCGGGGCGTACGAAGGTACGCAGGGCGTACTCCGGTCCTATCCGATGACTCCCCTTCGGATAATACCAAGAATTTACATTTAAATTTATATTTATTTTAAATAAACTTCTAAAATTCATATCTCCTTCATATGAACTCCGTTTTCAACGTTATTTATATCCACACGAAGGTGAGACTACGATCTACGACTTTCGTTTAGATTCCGTTGGCAAATATTTAAATTAGTTTTATTATTTATTTATTAAAATGACAGGATTAAGGAATTTCTTCAAAAATTCATAACTTATTTATCCGACGTCCGTTTTCACCAGACTTTTTACCGCTGAAATACCATTGACGAGACCTTCGATTCTCGTTTAGGTCATTCCGGCCAAATGTCGCTCGATCTCCGATTCGAGTTTTTAGCTGTCTTTTGCTAAGTTGATCTTGGAAAAATCATAACTTTCTCATACGAAGTCAGATTTGGACGTTCTTTTTGTGTACGCTCACGGTTTGAGGTTATCTATAACTTCCATTTAGATACTTAAGGCTAAAAACTATTGTATTAAAACTTCGCGTCTTTCGTTTAATCTGCGTTGCCGGTTTTGCCGAGAATCTTCGGTTGGTCATATCTTCTTCGTTATAACTCGGATTTTAGGGTTCTTTATATGTATGAAAACCTTGATACGATTCCTACTACTTTATTTAACCCAAATAAGATTTTAGGAAAGTTATATTTTGACCTAAATTTGATTGGTTTTACATTACATTGTCTCGAAATATCGGGTTGTCACATCATCCCCCCGTTAGAAGGAATTTCGTCCCAAAGTTAGAATTTTAGCAAGGAAGTATGCACGAATGATCGAGTCGTGAGGAGGAAACTTCCTAATCGATTGGTTCTAGCGCACCTAAGTGATAACGGGTTCTCGGTTGGCATTCCAACGAACCTTCACTAACTGGCGATGGCGTTTCTTCGTCCGCTTGACCTCTCGGTCGAGGGTCACTACGGTTCTAATACGAAGGCGAGGATCTCGAAGAGTGGACTTGCAAGAGTCCTAACGGAAAGGTATGGTTTCACGATCGAGATGCGAAGAGTAGAAAGTACGTTACTGAGTTCGCGGAATAGGTCTAGTTTGTGAGAGGCACAGGACCGATTCTGATAAGAATCTCGAAGGTCCTGTCTAACTTGGATTTAGCTTTCCACGCTTTACGAAGCATATTCAGCCATTCCCAGAGTGAGTTATCCTAAAGAACTTGGTCACTCACTTGGAATTTCAAAGGTTCCTTTTCTTGCGTAACTTCCCAGTCAAAGGCCACCCCTTGCTGGGTCAAAGTCGTACAAGTTTCTGTAGCTTGCGAGGAGTTCTGAATGAACTAAGGCGGTAGGTCGGTAAGACCTAGAATCTAACGAAAAACTGTCGGCGTCTCTGGTGTCGATAAATGCTCAACGGTTTTTGACAAATTGAAAGAGTACTCAAAATTTCCCACAGTGTGTCCTAGAAATTTGACTCTTCAATTTCAAAACTCGTGCCTAGAGAACTTTGCTAAAAGTTCCTCTGTAGGAATGTTACCATGGGCTTTCTTCTTCCTACGAGGGTAGATACATAAGTCATTACATGGAGAAATGATGACTGATCCCAGTAAGAAAGACGTAACTCTATTTATTTATCTCATGAAAACTATGGGCGTATTGGTCCTATTCGAAAGGTATCACTACGAACTCAAAGTGTCCGTATCGAGTTCAGGAGATAGTCTTCCGGACATCCTCCCCTAACACTCGAACTGGTGATATTCGGATTTCAGATGATCCCTGGAAGTAGTTTATTTCCTTGCGATTGCTCAACCATTTTGTCTATGCGAGGCAGAGATAACGATTTCTATGAAAATCTTGACGGAGTCCTCGATATCCGAGGCACATACGTTGCAATCCGTCGATCTCTGCGAGAATATGACCGGGGTTCTCTAGGGTGAGAAGCCTAGTCTTCTAATTCTCTTTCTATGTAGTTCGTCAAGTGGTTTGTACAGTTCTGGTATCTCCGAGGGTGTTTAAACTATAGGGCGATCTGTTTTCGGGAGTCGTACTGGGTTCTAAGTTTGTTCACATGACGATGTGATTACTCGTATACTTAGGCAGTTCTCTGTCCTGAAGTCCATTTTAGAATTTATACAGGGCTTCACGATCACAATCTCGTGTATACGAGTCGTATATAATTAAGATTGAAAAGGTAGTCGAATAACTGATTCTTCCTTACCCTCACATCCCATCCGGGAAAAGAAGTTAAAGTGGAATCATCAATTCTAAACCTGTAGAACCTTGATTATATATCACTCTTATGCATGCATTTCTCAGTGATAGATCAATCGTATAACTCCTTGGATTGAACTTGACGTATTGCACGAGTGGTACTTCGGGGATTTCTTCGGAAAGAAAGTAACTAAGTGGTACTCCTGGCATGAGTACCACGATGTTCTGATATGACGGCTTCGCTGGAAAATGATCTAGAAGAAAGAGATGTATGTATGAAGCTGTTTTGGCATCGATCAAATTGAATCTGATTGTATGATAATGTCGGAATCATACAGAAACTTTAAAGACATTAGAATTAAACATAGACGATTACAGACAAAACACAACTGTGCAACCATGAACAAAGTTACAGTACTTTAGATTTACCACAAGACTATTGCTGCGAATAAGATATACTACAAAAGACAAGTATACGCAGCACGAGAATTCCTATTCAGACAGGATCTCGCAAAAGGTAAGACTCTAGTTGCACTAGTCCTAGATAGTTTATAATTCTGTTACAACGAAACGCCCAAATTACGTTTAACGTGGTTCCGGAGTAGGCTCTCCAGTAGCTGTGATCCTGAGAATTTTCCCATCTACGCCAGAGTTCTTTGTTATCGGGCAATCTTTCTTGAAGTGCCCTACCTCACCGCATTGGTGGCATGACTGGCTAGTACTAGCCTTGGAGAAGGGATTGCGGTGTTTAGCCAATGTTATGCGGACACGAGTGCCTTCCTCGTTACTCCACTTTGAAAACTGCTTCTTAAATCGCTCGGTGCTATAACAAGTCTTGTGTGCAGGTTTAGCCCCGATGAAAGGGACTTGAGTGATGGTTCGCGCCGGTGCTCCACAGTTACGAGCATGGTGCCCTATGTTTAGGCAATTGCAACACTGCATCTCATGGAAAGCCCCATGATGATGGAAACTACACTTATCACATTTCGGTAGGTTTCCGGCATATTGCCTGGCTGGTGTAGGAACAATTGGGACACCAGAAGGAATGGTAGTAGGAGGTGCAGATGTAGTAACTGTGAAGGTCGTTACCGGTGGTTGTTTCTTGTTCGTTCGTCTTCGTGATTTGTCCTTCTTTCTATCCCAAAACTTCCGTTTGTTACTCTTGGTCCTTACACTCGGGGTATCGTGGTAGTTTTTTGCTTGTCGAGGTACTGGATTGTCACCTAGTGTGGCATTGTTGTTAACAGCTCCGCTAACATTAGCATCGTTAGCGCGAAGGTGGGTCAGAATAGCTGACACGGCAGCCGAGACTGCAGCTTGAAAGGTAGCTGCATCAATCTGGAGGGTTGGTGCTTGGTTGATGGGTTGCTCGTCTTTCTTTGGCAACATGATTCTGTTTCATGGAAAGAAAATGCATTTGTGAGCGAGCATGGTTGAACCTAGACTTAGTTTGACTGATTATGAAAAGAATAGAAGTATGTTCTCATGAGTTTGACCTACATCCCTATGATGCAGTCCTAGTACAGATTGAAGGTATGATTATGAAGGTTTGACCTACATCCCTATGATGCAGTCCTAGTACAGATTGGAAGTAAGTTCGTAGAATGGTCTCAAGATGTTTGACGTTCGAGCTGAGGTATCGGGGTTGGTGAATAACAAGATCCAACCACTGAAAGAGACTTGGAAATGTCTCTGGAGATAAATCACTATAGTCCGATGACTTGACTAAAGCATGATTCAGATAGACTCTAATGAAAGTAAGATAAAAGTACTTGAATGAAGAATGACAAAGAAGTTAGCCGGCTGTCAATATCTTTGATATTCACAATGTAAGGATTCTGGAAAATGACCTTGTAAAGGTCTCACATCATATCCACAGAAGATAGTTCTTAACAGAATAAAGACCTAACTAAAGTACTTAAGGTACAAGATAATTTCATAGAAAATGCCACATCAGGCATAGACAGAAAAATACGATTCCTATTTATAAGAAAATAAAGTAAAACATTTACTACTGGCGACGGTCATTCCTCTGCTGAACTCTTAGTTCAGCCAATTGACGTTCCATGTCAAGTAGGTGTCTTTCGCACCCCATCTGGCGTACTTGGAGCTCTAAGACTTCGGCTCGTGATTCAGCCAGTTCTTGCAACAGGGTTTCATGGTTTCTCACTGATCTCTCGTGAGCATCCTCTAGATGAATGGTGTGGAGGGTATGCATTCTAGCATAGGCGACTACTTATGTAATCTGATGTAGAGCTATCCTGCCTTGAATCTTATTTCGGGCCCCTCTGCGGACCAAGATTGGCAAGACTCTATCTGCTGAGCCCCCATTGCTCAAGTCGTAAAAGCTTCGGTCGCCATCAAATAGCATAAACTGATCTTGTCCTTGGCTCCCTGTTTCCAAGCATTCCACTTACTCAGGGTCGGGCCATGAAAAGCCGGACGAGGGTTAGGAATTGGAAAGGAGCTGCTTGGGGTAGGTTCTCAACCTCTGGTTCGGAGTTAGCATCATACGAAAAGTCTTCATCACGGTGATCATCCAAGGGGATAGGATGATCATTCTCTGGTTCTTCTCCAAACCAACCAACTATGACTTCATTCAGAAGATACTGGTTGTCAAGGGGATGGAGTCCAGCTATGATTTCTATGCGAGAATTTAGGGTAAGTGGATAATTATTAGACGAACTATCTAGATAATTATTTAGAAAACCCTCCTTAGTTACATCGCTATTTGTGAAGTGCATACTAGCTATGTGTAATCTAAACAGGATAGACCTTCGAATAAGTGACCTTATTTCCAAATTCACACAGAATAGGGGTAAGGCAAAATTATCACTGATTCTAAGTCTATAAGATCCTAATTACATGTACCCTTAGTGTATCCACTTAGCAACTATCAACTTAGTAATGAGGATCCCGTTTTAATTCTCAAGTATAAAGTACTTATAGTAACACCAAATACTCCTATAATATTTTAGTTTTAATGTTATGTTCTATTGTTCTCATTGTGGTAGGGTTGGTAAGATTTTAGCATTGTTGCAACCACACACTTAAACTTAGGCACATGCTAGTCAACCCTCGGATAATATAGGCGATCAGGCTATATCTTCCGAGTTTTGACCATATGTCTCTAAGCCCACTTGTGTTGCCCAACAATCGTAATTATTTTGTACTGTCCTAGTGACACTGATTTTAGTATGAATGCGGCACGTATACTTACTTAAATATTTTACTATTTAAAGTATAAACTCTTGGTCAGAGTATTTTTAATCCCTTATGTAGTTATAGTTAGTATATCTTTTATGGGTTGATATACTTAATTCACTATAAACAATGCTCTGATACCAATCTGTCACACCCCAAAACCAGGAACGACGGAAACGTTCTGGGCGGAGGACGTCATGTATAATATAAAAAACAATGTAAAGTAGTAAACAAGCAACAACATCATCCATTGCATTAATAAAATAATTATTATACAATTGTATTCTGACAAATTTTGATAAACACTAAAGCATAAATCAAAATGAAAGATAAGTCTTGAACAAGCTCCATCTTCCTTTCTCCTTGCATCGGTACCTGTCTATGATGACCTGAGGATATAAGAAATTTTGAAAGCGAGAATCAGCTTTGAAGCTGGTGAGATCATAAGAATTTAGTGTCTTAATTTGTATGCAAGAATTTGTAAGTCTAGGTACTGTAAGAATTTTGAAAGTGTATATGAATTGAAAGTGTTTGAAAAACCCTAAAATCCCTATGATTCCTTCTAGTATATGAAGTTGTCTTCTACCAAGACGTAACTGTTCTGTGTGTGTGTCTCTTGTAAGAGTAATTATTTTCCAAAGTATAACTATCATTATCCAAAAATATAGTTTGTACATTTATATTTAAGTGAGGTTATCACTAAAAATATGTAATGGGAAAATTAACGTAGTACTGTAGTTTTGTATTATAGGAACTACTGCTGTACTAACTACCGTAAACCGGATTTATATTAAGGCATAATGTGATAATTGCACCATACTATCGACTCATAACAACAACATGAAGAACGGTCGTAATAACGGAATTACGCTTGGCACCCGCAGACCTGCAGGTCCGGCTGTAGCTAGCAGCAAGGTGTAGGATAGTCAATCCAGTATAGATCTATACGCAAACTCAACGCTCTCCCTCCAAGAGAATTCTGGCTACAACTCGGGCCATGACATTTAAGGCATACTCCGATACAGTGGATCACAATTGGTAACGTATTCTTGTATATGTAATGTACTGTACTGTTCTAGAAAGTATTGACTCATGAATAAACTGACTCATTGTATGGTATTGCGTTCTAGTAATTGTTCTCGTATATTCCTAAACTACCCATATGGTAGTTTACTAGCAGTCTAACTGGTACGTATGGTCATGGGTGTATACCCTTGCTAACTAAGGGCATGGGATGAACTAGAAAGACCTTTTATGACTATATATATGCACATGATATATAACTAATATTTAAACGACTTTCGGACGAATACCCAATATCCCACCAGACCACATCTCAAGGCGCGAAAAGGAAATTGGGTGGATAGCCTTCCTAAGTCTTTTAAACATTTCTTATATAACTATACATATAGAGGCATGCAATTTATAATATAAAACCATAAATAAATTTTGTAAGACATTTTAAACATAAATATTATTTTAAGAAAAGATCGACTTGATGTCGATCTATAAAACAATTTTAAAGGCATAAGTACGACAAAACAATTTTGAGTATATAAGGAAACATTTGTTTGAAACACAGTTGTAAATAAGTTTGAAAGGTAATGTACCGAGTAAGATGTACAGTGTAATAAGTAGTTTAAAACATATAAAATGTTTATAAAAATCATTTGAAGGAAACTGCTTGGTAAAACGGCTAATGAGTAGCCAAATCTTTTGAATGCTGTATTTTAACCACATGTGATTGATGTAATAACTAGCGTAATTCTACATATTAATCGCATGTGATGGATATAATACTAGCATGATTCTACTTGTATCCACCCCCCAATAAAACATTTAAAAGTAGTTTAAAACATTAGTTAAGGGGTATGAACTCACTTGATGGATTGAAGAAAGCGATATGGAAAACCGGGCAGAGTTTCGTCTCGGGAAACGGATTTTTCTCGGGATTCTTGGGAATATGGGAGTAAAATCGACCCTTGGGACTTGAGCAAAAAGACCAGAGCTTTGGGTTTGAACGGGCACGGAAAACGAGGCAAGATCGTGAGAGAAAGGAGAGAAATGAGCAAGTTTTTCGGAAAGCCTCGCATCCCTTTTATAGGGGTGCTGAACCGCCTCTGTACACAGCGCGTACTAGACGTCATCGCTTACGTACTTCGGATGGGGCGGGTCGAATGTGACGGCAGGTCGGATGGGGCGGCGGGTCGGACGGGTGGGTCGGAAGCTTCGCATAGGGCGACGTGGACGATCCGAGGCCCTTGATCTGAGTACGCGGGGCGTACGAAGGTACGCAGGGCGTACTCCGGTCCTATCTGATGACTCCCCTTCGGATAATACCAAGAATTTACATTTAAATTTATATTTATTTTAAATAAACTTCTAAAATTCATATCTCCTTCATACGAACTCCGTTTTCGACGTTCTTTATATCCACGCGAAGGTGAGACTACGATCTACAACTTTCGTTTAGATTCCGTTGGAAAATATTTAAATTATTTTTATTATTTATTTGCTAAAATGACGGGATTAAGGAATTTCTTCAAAAATTCATAACTTCTTTATCCGACGTCCGTTTTCACCAGACTTTTTACCGCTGAAATACCATTGACGAGACCTTCGATTCTCGTTTAGGTCATTCCGGCCAAAAGTCGCTCGATCTCCGTTTCGAGTTTTTAGCTGTCTGTTGCTAAGCTGATCTTGGAAAAATCATAACTTTCTCATACGAAGTCAGATTTCGACGTTCTTTTTATGTACGCTCACGTTTTGAGGTTATCTATAACTTCCATTTAGATACTTAAGGCTAAAAACTATTGTATTAAAACTTCGCGTTTTTCGCTTAATCTGCGTTGCCGGTTTTGCCGAGAATCTTCGGTTGGTCATAACTTATTCGTTATAACTCGGATTTTAGGGTTCTTTATATGTATGAAAACCTTGATACGATTCCTACTACTTTATTTAACCCAAATAAGATTTTAGGAAAGTTATATTTTGACCTAAATTTGGTTGGTTTTACATTACATTGTCTCGAAATATTGGGTTGTCACATCATCAAGAGATGCATTTTCATTATATAACAATATTCGGGATGTCATGTTCCGATAAACAGACCAAAATCATAAACAACAAAAGATAAACCATACAACAGTTACATATAACAACTGGTCTAATATCAAAAGATCTTGATAAGTCATCCAACTTATGCTCTCACGCCACTACCTGTAATACAACAAAACTGAGTGGGCCAGACTTGGGAGCCTAGTGAGCATATAGGGTTTTCAACCCACAATAAATAATTATATTTAATTTCACCAACCAACAATAACTCGATCAATCATTCATGTTATCCTCACTTTACGTCCCTAAACACAACATCTATCTCAGGGGACCTAATCTAGGATTTTCATCGGGACGGACATTACTGCAAAGGGGTTTCCTCAACAGTAGATGTCCTAAAGGCAACCATGAGGGGGATAGAGTACACCAGTGAACACATCGTTCACAACACCTACAGGTTATGAGCCTGCTAGCATTCCACATGACTGTCTAGAAAGAGTCGTGGTCGTTATCCATACTCCGCTGAATTACTAGATCAACAACAACAACAACATCGAGGCCTCTCATCTGTTTATTAGACATCAACTATCTACCCATGTTCTACCCAACATATTAGTAGATAAAAATATATATTTTTATACATAGTTTAAAACTTGTATAGCTTTCTCATTCAATACATATTCCAAACAACAGATGAGACACATACACATAACACGTATTTCATAGAGAATAAATCATATCTATGAGATAGAAGAAAGTGAATATACATTCACACATATAACAACAAAATATACACATAACACGTATTTTGTAAAAAATAATTTATAATTATGCGTTAGAAGAAAGTAACTACACACTCACTTGATTAGAAGATGATCGGATAGCACTACGACTTATAGAAGTAGTATTCTTCGGTCGATCTGGAAGATCTTCACAAAAACCAAGCTTCTCGAGGCAGAGCTTTGGATCGAGAATTTCACTTCTCGGGATCTTCGGGGCTTCAGGACTTGCTTCGGGGCTCGGGAATGATATCGGGGCTTCGGGTTATAAGTTGCACGCAAAACGATGCAAAACGGGAGAGAGAGAAGAGAAATTGAGCAAAAGGATTGGCTGCCCTCAGATGCCTATTATAGAGGTTGAGTTCTCGCATTATGCTGGTCGTAATGCTCCGGTACGCGGGGCGTACTCTGGATCGGACCTCCAGGTGGCGACGTTTCGGTGGTGCTACACGTCTCTTCTTTGGACCGCACAAAACCGAAGTACGCTGGGCGTACTTGAAGGTTATGCGGGGCGTGCCCTTCAGATCAGATCGGTGACTCCTCGGCCTCGGATAATATCGGGATTAATAATTAAATTTAATACTTTAATTATTTAATTAACTTCAAAAATTCATATCTTCCCCATAAGAACTCGGTTTTTGGCGTTCTTTATATCCACGTGTAGGTTAGACCATACTCTACAACTTTCATTTAGACTCCGTCGACTAATTTTGATTTTACTTTTATTATTTATTTTTTGTAGGTCGGGACAAGAAAACTCCGTTATAAATTCATAACTTCTTCATCCGGCATCCGTTTTCATATGTCTTTTCAGCAATGCACTACTATCAATGAGATATTCGAGTCTCAATTAGATTGTTTAGACCAACAATCACTCGATCTCGAATTCGAGTTTCGAGCTGAATACTGCTAAGCTGAAACTTAGAAAAATCATAAGTTCCTCTTACGAAGTTAGATTTGGGCATTCTTTTTATGCACGCTCTCGGTTTAATGAACTCTACAACATTCGTTTAGTTCACTAGGGCTAAATATCGCTCTATCTTAATTTTGTATTTTACGTCATTCAGCGTCGTGTCGGTTTTGTCGCGAAACTTTGACAGATCATAACTTCTTCGTTACAACTCGAATTTCGGCATTCTATATATATTCGGAAACCTCGTTTCAACTACTACGACATTATCCGAAGATATCGGCTTTATCTAATATTTTATTTTGACGCTTATTTCATACTTAATTCAATTAAGTCACACAGTTAAGCACAAAACACATAATACTCAAATAATACACTTCTATTATTTCAAAACGGTTTACAAAGGTTAACCTAGACTATTATATGAACATTAATGACAAGCCCAGAAACACAAACGTTACAATTCTCTCCACTTTAGAATGATTTCATCCCCAGAATCAAATATCAACAAACAAATGCGGGTAGCGATTCATCATGTCACTCTCCGTCTCCCAGGTGAGATTTGGCCTATTCGTGTGTTTCCATCGGACAAGCACTAACTCGACCGTCTTGCGTCACAACTTCTTAGTCTTTCGGTCAACGATTGCCTCTGGTTCTTCAATTAACCTTTTGTTCTCATCAATTCTCAACTCCGAAAGTGGAATTATGTCGGAAACTTCTCCCGTGAACTTCCTCAAATAAGACACATGGAAAGGGTTATGAATTCCCTTCAGTTCTTCTGGTAATTCAGGCTTATAAGCTTGGTTCCCAACTCTTTGAAGAACTTTAAACGGTCCAATAAACCTTGGACTAAATTTTCCCGTTTTACTAACTCTTATAAGTCCCTTCCATAGCGAGACTTTAAGCAAAACCGAATCTCCAACTTCAAAAGTCATCGGTCTTCGCTTGTTGTCAGCATAGCTCTTTTGACGATCCCGAGCTGCTAACATTCTGTCGCTAATTATTTTCAACTTTTCAGCAGTTTGATGGACTATCTCCGGTCCCATAAACTACTTTTCTCCAACCTCAAGCCAACAAGACGGTGTACGACACTTCTGTCCATACAAAGCTTGATAAGGTGCCATCTTTATGCTCGAGTGGAAACTATTATTATAGGAAAATTCTACCAAAGGTAAATATTCATCCCAATTACCTAGGAATTCCAGAGTACATGCTCTCAGCATATCTTTAAGTGTTTGTATCGTCCGTTCGCTCTGACCATCAGTCTATGGATGGTAAGTTGTACTCAAACACAACTTGGTATCCAATTCTTATTGTAGAATTTTCCAAAATCGTGAGGTGAAACGGCTGTCACGATCTGACACAATTGTTAATGGAACACCGTGAAGCCTCACAATTTCCTTCACATAAGAATTCGCAAGCTTATCCATAGACCATTTCTCCTTGGCCGCTATGAAATATGCACTCTTAGTGAATTGATCGACGACCACCCAAATCATGTCGTGACCATTCTTTGTTCTGGGTAGTTTAGTGACAAAATTCGTAGCAATGTCTTCCCATTTACCCATAGGCACAGGTAAAGGTTCTAAACTCACATATGGTTTCTGATGTTGTGTCTTGACTCTCGCACAAGTCACACACTCGGCCACATACTTTGCAACATCAAGCTTCATTGTCGGCTACCAGTAGTAGGGTTTCAGGTCCCTATACATTTCTGTGCTACCGGGATGAATTGAGTACATGGTTTTGTGAGCTTCTTCCATCAGAAGATCTCTTATCCCTCCTGACTTAGGTACCCAAATATGACCTTGGAATACCTTCAGTCCATGACCGTTTGTACCGAACACCAAAGTTTTGCCCAAATGTTCTTCCTTTCGGTCATTCTTCTCAGCAGCTTCCTCTTGAGCTTTCTTTATACTTTCCACAATGGTCGAGACAACTTCTATTCTCAACCCTCTTGACCTTTTCCTCTCAAGATTGACTTTCCGACTGAGAGCATCAGCAACAATATTTGCTTTACCGGGGTGGTAAAGTATCTCACGGTCGTAGTCCTTGAGTAACTCTAGCCAGCGTCGTTGCCTCATATTCAATTCTTTCTGATTAAAGAGGTATTGGATACTCTTATGATCAGTGAAAAGTTTGCACTTCGTGTCATAGAGGTAATTCCTCCATATCATCAGTGTAAAGACTACTGCCGCCAACTCCAAGTCATGAGTCGGGTAGTTCTTTTCATGCTCTTTCAACTGTTGAGACGCATATGCGATCACCTTTTCCCTTTGGGTCAAAACACAACCCAAACCAACACCTGAAGCATCGCTATAAACAACAAAGTCTTCAACTCCATTGGGTAGAGAAAGTATCGGTGCCTCACATAGTTTCTTCTTTAGCTTCTCGAATGCTTCTTTATGCTTATCACTCCAAGCATAAGTAGCTCCTTTGTGGGTCAAAGATGTCAATGGAGTAGCGATTGAAGAAAAGCCTTGGATAAACCTTCGGTAATATCCAGCTAATTCAAGAAAGCTTCGGATCTCCGTGGGACTTTTCGGTTGTTCCCACATCATGACAACATCGATCTTTGCTGGATCAGACATTATCCCTTCTTGGTTGGCCACGTGACCCAAGAATTGGACTGCTCGAACCCAAAAATCACATTTGGAGAACTTAGCATACAACTTCTCCTTCTTCAAGACTTCTAACACATCTCGTAAGTGTCTATCATGCTCCTCTTGGCTTTTCGAATAAATCAGAATTTCATCTATGAACACTATCACAGATTTATCAAGGAACGGATTACAAACCCTGTTCATTAAATCCATGAATGCTGCTGGAGCATTGGTTAGTCCAAACGACATAACCAAAAACTCGTAGTGTGCATATCGTGTTCTGAATGCAGTCTTCTCTATATCATGCTCTCTTACTTTCAGTTGATGATATGCTGACCTAAAATCGATATTCGAGAAATAGCTCGAACTTTGTAGTTGATCGAACAGGTCATCAATCCTCGGCAACAGATATCTATTCTTTATTGTTGCCTTGTTCAGCTCTCTATAATCGATGCACATTCTCATACTTCCATATTTCTTCTTCACGAATAACACCGGAGCTCCCCTGGGTGATGAACTAAGTCTAGTGAAACCTTTGTCCAATAACTGCTTTAGTTGCATCATTAGATCCTTCATCTCCATCGATGCTAATCGATAAGGTGCTTTTGCTATTGGCGTCATCCCTGGTAACAAGTCTTTTCTAAACTCCACTTGTCTATCAGGCTGTAATCTAGGAAGATCTTCGGGAAATACTTCCGGATAATCACACACGACAGGAATGCTTCGCATCTCCTTTTTCTCCTTCTTAGCATCAATCACGAATGCCAAATACGATGTACATCCTTTGGCCAAACACTTTCTGGCTTTCATCAATGAAATTATTCCAGAACTTACTCTGTGTTTATCTTCATACACCACAAATGACTCTTTCCCAGGCGGGTTTATTTTGAGTATCTTCTTCTTGCACAATATATCGGTGTCATTGGCACTAATCCAATCTGTTCCAAGCACGATGTCGAAATCGTTAAGTTCGATAGGCAATAATTCCTCGTGAAACTTATTCCCATTCAAATCAATTAAGATGTTTTTCATACGATGGCTAATAGGTACAAACTTTCCATTAGCAACTTCGACTAATAAAGCATTATCTAGTCTATCGATAGGCAAAGCTAGTTTTCTACCAAATTCATGCGAAATAAAGGAGTAGTTGGCTCCAGAATCAAATAAAATTTGGGCAGGCAATTTGTTTATGAGAAAGGTACCTGAAGTGACATCAGCTTCATCTTTAGCAGCTTCCAGTGTCATCTGGAAGGCTCTCGCCTTCGGCATTGGCGGAATGTTGGGTCTTGTTGCCTCATTTTTCGGGCAGTCCCTAGACATGTGTCCCTCCTCACCACAACCATAGCAAACTTTTATGGTGAGAGTGCATTCATTGGCATAGTGCCTTGGCTTTCCACAATTAAAACATGTGGCCATTACTTCACATTTTCCATGATGCCTCTTCTTACATGTGTCGCACCATTTGGCTTCGCTTCCTCCTCCTCCTCCTCCTCTTCTCGAACTAGACTTTGAGAACTTGCTTTTCTTGCTGGACCTTGAAGGTCCATCGAACTTCCTCTTTTCACCAACCTCTATCCTTTCCAGACCCTTTTCCTTCTGCTGGGTCTCGACATTCTTAGCTGCTCGAACAATTGTTTTCAGAGTAGTTGCCATCTTGATTGTCGGGCCAAAGTCGGCAGGCAGTCCATAAGCGAACCTCTCGATCTTGGAGAGTTCTGTTGGCACTAGGTACGGAAATACCTTCATTTTCTTAGTGAATGAAGTAGCATAGTCATCTATGCTCATCCTCCCCTTCTTCAAGTTTTGGAACTCATTGTTCAGATAAATCAGATCTATCTCTGAACAGTACTGCACCCTTAGTTGTTCCAAGAACTCCTCCCATGACATTTTCAGGGCTTCTCCTCATGGCATAGTATCTACCAACAACTTCCACCAGCTCAAGACTCCACTCTTCAGTTGTTTAACTGCAAAGACAGTCTTCTGTTTGTTGGTACAGTCGCAACTTTCAAATACCATCTCCATTTCGAAGATCCAATCCATAATCTCAATAGGCTTTGGGCTCCCAGAAAGACTTGGCAGCTTGGCGCCCAAGAAATTCTTGTACATTCGCCCATCCTTGCTGTTTTCCCTTTCTGGGTCGTTCCTTCGTTCTCCTTGAGTCCCAACTTGACTCACAGCACGACTATTGTTTCCTTGCTCCGATTGTTCGGGAATCAGTTCGGGTTCCTCCATGGGTATGATAGCTTTGTCCCTATTTCCATGCAACATCTGTTGCATTTATTCCCTTTGTTCGGCTAACATAGCCCGAATCATGGCTTGCACTCCAGCCATGGTGATTTGTTCTGGTGCTGCAGCTTCAACAACTATTTGTTCAATCACAGGCGGTTGATTCCTGTTCTCGTTTGCATTTCCAACGCCATTCCTGGTTCTTACCATTTTGATCTATACACCGAATAATGTGAAATGAGATCCTCATCCATGATAGATAATTAAATCATCCTTATCACTACAAAACGTTTACATGCTAGTTCTAATACCGTCATCATACACATAGAATCCTAAACACATAAGGTTTCCAGATCCGGTCGGCAACAGACCATAGATTCGAACAAAAAATATCATATATGGCAACATATAACATTTAGCACGTAAAAGCATTTTAGGCAGCTTCCTAAAATATATTAGTGCTCGTGTCTATAATATAACAGACACACATCTCACAATCTCCACTTAGCATTCCAAGTTTAAGTATAGAAATTCTACAAATTCCTAATTCGCTTAAACTAATGCTCTGATACCAACTGTGACATCCCCAAAATCTCTGCCAGAAAAGACCGTTTTAATTTATGCTTTTAAAATAATTTCAGAGTAAATCCATTGATTTAAAAGAGTTGCAGAATTTGTTCCCAAAAAAAAATATGATAAAATAAAGTTTATCAAAGCATTTCATCAAGAGATGCATTTTCATTATATAACAATATTTGGGATGTCATGTTCTGATAAGCTGACCAAAATCATAAACAACAAAAGATAGACCATACAACAGTTAAATATAACAACTGGTCTAATATCAAAAGATCTTGATAAGTCATCCAACTTATGCTCTCGTGCCACTACCTGTAATACAACAAAACATAGTGGGTTAGGCTTGAGAGCCTAGTGAGCATATAGGGTTTTCAACCCACAATAAATAATTATATTTAATTTCACCAACCAACAATAACCCGATTACCCATTCCCGTTATCCTCACTTTACGTCCCTAAAACAACATCTATCTCAAGGGACCTAATCTAGGATTTTCATCGGGACGGACATTACTGCAAAGGGGTTTCCTCAACAGTAGATGTCCTAAAGGCAACCATGAGAGGGATAGAGTACACTAGTGAACACATCAGTAGATGTCCTAAAGGCAACCATGAGGGGGATAGAGTACACCAGTGAACACATCGTTCACAACACCTACAGGTTATGAGCCTGCTAGCATTCCACATGATTGTCTAGAAAGAGTCTGTGGTCGTTATCCATATTCTGCTGAATAACTAGATCAACAACAGCAACATCGAGGCCTCTCATCTATTTATCACACATCAATTATCTACCCATGTTCTACCCAACATATTAGTAGATAAAAATATATATATTTTTAGACATAATTTAAAACATGTATGACTTTCTCATTCAATACATATTCCAAACAACAGATGAGACACATACACATAACATGTATTTCATAGAGAATAAATCATATCTATGAGATAGAAGAAAGTGAATATACATACACACATATAACAATAAAATATACACATAACATATTGGGGACTAAAGTTCGGTCTCTAATCTATTTGTGCCGATTTAGGTTATGTGGGAAAAATATTGGGGACTGAATTTTACTCTCGAATACTTTAGCGCTAACTTTGACATTGGAGGGAATGTTATATGAGATTGAATTTAAATCCTTAGTATACTTGTATAAATCTTAATTGTGTATGGAACTTATTATGAACTACATTTCAGTTACTAATACAACTTCAACAATTTGTCTTTTAGATGAGAAATGTTCTAAAGATTGAATTTTAGTCCCTAATAGACATGCACTATTTGACATGCCAATAAACACTTGTAACCGATTGAATTTTGGTATCTAAGACTTATTATTTAGTTATAGATTACAGTATATTGTCATGTTTTATCCTTACACTTTTTTTTTTTTTTTCAAATTTTACCAACATGAGTTTTTTTATATTTACAGGTTTAATCCCTAAACTTTGACGGTTACGCAATTCCGTCACCCCTTCCGCCCCCCCCCCCCCCCCCCCCCCCGGAGTAGTAATTTACTCGTATCTTATTACTTTTAATTAATAAATGTTATTAATATGCATGCATATAAACATTAATTTTAAACGTTAGTTTTATTTAGATATAAATAGGAAACATTGTTTAATGTGTTTACCTTTTACACATGTATATTTTTTTGTTTACATATACAACCTTGTGTTAGTGATTTAATAAATATATGTGACAACCCAAGTTGTCCCGTTACATTTCCCCGTTACCGTTAACGGAATATTCCACTGTATAAAAGTTCCGTTAATTAGAGGGTATCAATTTAATAAACATTCCATTTGATTACCTTTAACATGCCGTTAAGTCGTGATAAAAGGAAATAAAAACACAGGACACACATTTTCATTCATTTGGAAAATGTCAAGTTTTATTATTACGACCACTAAATCGGGTGCGACCAAAAGCCCCATTTAACGGCAGTATCGGGTAAAATTCCACTGAGCCCCGGCTGTGAAACCTATATATGGGTGAGTGGAGTCAAATGGGAGACTTTTTACACTCTCTCTTTCTATACTCTCTCTCTAGACCCGTTTTCGCCCCGAATTCGCAACCAAACGCTTCTAAATTGTAAGTCCGCCTACCCTAGCTTATTCTAAACATAGTGATTCATGTTTATAGCCCAAAAATCATCCAAGAAGGCATGGTATAAGGAGTTTACGGCCCAGGAACATTCTAGGGCCGTAAACCCCTAAAATGGTGCCAAACATGCCTTTAAACTTGTCCATAAGCTTAGAAACTATTAGGGGAATTAGGCTAGGGGTGTTTTAACATAAAAACTCATGGATTTAGAGGAAAAAGGAGAGTTTACGGCACAAGCACAAGCTTAGGCCATAAACACCTCAAAATCTTGTATAAAGGTCCCAAATGCACTCTAAACTCATCCTAGGGCTTATTACATAATTTAGGGACTTATCCTCTTGAGTTTAGACACTTGAAACACTCCAAAATGATTTAAAGAAAGGAGTTTATGTCCCAGACAAAGGTCAAGGCCGTAAACACCCTAAATCATGCCCAAAAGTTAGTTTTTGCCCCTCAAATGACCATAGGCTATCTCTATAAAATGCTAGGAAGGATTTAAGGGATTAAACACAAGGAAAATGAGGGATTTCTTGGAGTTTACGGCCCAAGCATTTATCTAGGCCGTAAACTCCCCAAAACCCCCTCAAATATTGGTTTTAATCACCCAAAATAGCATCAAACTTCATAGGAAAATTCTAAGAAGGCAATAGGGGCTTAAAACTTCACTAAACTCAAAGATTGAGAGTTTACGGCCGTAAACTCCCTTGGGAGAGTTCCTAGGCCATAAACTCCTATAACATACCCTTAGAGGCCTCAAACCCACTCATGCCTTTGAGGAAAAGTGCTTGGAATAATTCTATGAACAAGCTAGAAGCATCAAACACCCAAGAATATGACCTTGGGAGTTTACGGCCGTAAACTCCCTTAGGTTGGGCCGTAAACTCCTTGTTTGGTCCATGTTGATGCTTTAAACCCATTTACACACTTGATATTTGAGTTTAGCAAAGTTCCACAACTGATAAGAGACCCTTAGCACCCTTAAACGCTACCCGGGACCCCAAACACTCAACCAAAAGTGTTTTCCGCTCCTTTGAGCGTGTATAATTGTTTAATTAGTGTTAAATATACTAATTGTATGTGAACATATGTTATCATATGTTAAATAGGTCATTGTGTGTGTTCAAGTCCTTGCGTGACACCGAACGCCCAAACGGGGCTTTCGTCGGACCTACTTATACCAGGTGAGTTCATACCCCTGAGTGAACCTTTTAAATGTTTTTAAATGTGTTTATAGGGGGGAATTACAAGTTAAACATGCCAGTTATCATATCAATCACATGTGATTGATAACCCGCATGCACAAGGTTTTGCCACTATACACTGTTTTTACCGAGTAGGACGCTATAACGCTTTTCAATTGTTTTAAAACTCTTACTTATACCTTTTAAACTAAATGCATTCTAAACTGGTTTGTGAAAGATTTTTCCAAGATTTTCAAGCATATTTTACAAAAGAATACAAAGTGTGAAATTTTCTATTTGTAAAGGCTTTTCATTAAGATTCCTTTTTACGTATATTTTTATTTGAAGTTATTGCTGATTCGCTTATACTTATTCCATATTCCTACTCTGTAATGCTTCCACTTATACTGATAGTCGCTTATACCTGATGACGCTTATACTTATTCATGCTCTTACTTAGTGATACGATTCTTCTGCGCTTATACTTGATAACAACTCTACCTCACTTATACTTGATACGCTTTCGCTTCACTTATTGTCGCCTCTACTTCATGATACGCTTATACTTGTGCGATACTTCTACTTCACTTGCGAACGCTTTTACTTCACTTGTTAGGCGCTACTACTTCACAAGGATCACTTCTACTTGAAACACACTTAGTCATAGTTAGATGTATGCCCGTGCTTATATAGGTATATATAAGTAATTATTGAAAGACTTAGGAAGGCTCGTCTGCCCTATTTCCTTTTCTTCGTTGAGATGTGGTCTGGTGGGATCGGGTAGCCGTCCGAAGGTCGTTTGGTTCATTAGTTAAATACTATGTATATGAGTACGGACATACAGGAAATTCTCTAGTCAGGTCAGTTAAGAGTCTCTACCTCTATTTCTACACTTACTTTAGAAACACACTACCCACTGTTTGGAAGTCTTTACCTCTAGTATATCACTTACATTAGAAATCCACTCCCCTCTAGAAACACACTATCCTCTATTTGGGATGCATCTTCGGGACGCGGCCTTCTCCGTCGTCTAGTTGGTAACCAGAGTCTCCTGTAGGGAGAGCGGACATTATGTGTATAGGCCTATACGTGATTGACAACCCCGCACCCTGACTGCTAGCTACAGTCCACGGCCCACCAAGCCAAGGGGTGACAAATGTCACATTATATAGATGCTTGTAGGGCATCTAGAACTCTAGTCAGTATGGTTACGAGTATCCTGGGTTGCCTTATAATTCATGGCTTTAAGGTAACGGTATTCGTCAGCAATTTACACTGTATGCTGATGTCACTTTTCAGAGTCACACTGTTTTGACCCTGCTAGACGTATCTTTCATTTGATACAGTCTGAAGTCTGTAGTCTCTGTGTTGACCTTGCTAGACATATCTTCCATTTGATACTGTCTGGGGTCTGTAGTCTTTGTTTTGACCGTGCGAGATGTACCTTTCATTTGGTATCAACTTCGGTCTATATTCACTGTTTTAGACTTGACCAGCTGTACCTTTCACTTGGTACCGTCCTCGGTCTATATTCACTATTTTAGACTTTACCAGCCGTACCTTTCATTTGGTACCTTCTGGGGTCTGTGTCTCCCCTTTTGTTAGGCTGAACAAGGCGTGTCGTTAGTTCGATACTCTCCTGGAGTCCATGATTCTTTGCCTTAGTCAGCAGTCCTCACTGCTGAGGCATATGTTATTCCCTGATGTCTCTTGCTTCCTTTAATAATCAAATTCAGCATTTTGATAATAATAGCAATTAAGGGAAAACTACCTTTACCACCTCACACTGAACAGTCTTGGTAGAAGGCTGCTTTATTTAAAGAAAATATAGGATTTTCTGGAAAGAACACTGATGCACTAAAAACGCTTAAACTACTACTTATTAAAGTTATTCGACTAATTGACACTAAATACTTATGAACTCACCAGCATTAGTAAAATGCTGATACTCGCTTTTCAAATAACTTGTAATCTCAGGTCAGCAATTAGACAGGTACATCCCTGGAGCTGCTGATGAAGATGGCTTAAGTACCTTGCTGCACTTTATATATGTTGCATGTATTACTTTGATACTATGTAATGTAACCATGTAAAATTATTCTATTAATGCAATGTTTTGTTGTACTTTGATTACTATAATGCATGTGTTGTGATACTTGACATGACGTCATTCACCACAGAACGTTTCCGTCGTTCCGATTTTGGGGTGTGACAATATAAAATGTTTTATAGATAAATAAAAATTAGTTTTTTTTAGATGGGTACCTTGTTAATCTTGTTAACTTCTAAAAAGTAAAAATACACAATTTAAATCTTATTTTCCCAAAAAACGTTAAAGACTTTTGAGTTCCTTATTTTCCTTTTTCACGTAACCCTAACAATTCTTTACCCTTATTTTCTCTCTCACTCTGACTTTCCCTTCCCGCTACCCCTAACCCCGATCGATAACCAATTAGGTGCTCTCGACAGGCCGATCATCTCTACTATACGGTGTCAGACAAGCAGACCATCTCAGCATCTCTAGCTAGGTAGCGTATAGAGGGATGTTTCAGCATTTGATTTGTTTGACTTGCTTAAGATATTAATAGATTTGTATGTTTTCTATGTAGTTCAGTTTCCTGATGACCATATCAGAGGTTTGAAAATTATGTTTATGATGCACCGGTTTCTATAAATCATAGGTGTTGAATCGATTTTAATATATCAAAGGTTTGGAACCAATTTCTACAAGGCATCAAAGATTTCAACTTCATGCGGAATCAATATTTCAACGTTAGCAGCTCGGTATATTTTAATTTTGAAGACTGATTTCTATTAATTTTCTTTGTCAAAAGCTTTTTTTGCCAAGTTAAATTTCCTAAATGATGTGAATATGTTCTCTGTGACTACCAACTCTTTGAAGAATTCCAGTTTGTGTTGATGTAGGTATAATTATGTTTTTTAGTCTCTTTACTCTAATGGTTTGATGACTAATATGTGCATAAAGTTGTGTAATTGAGGCTTAAGTCACCGAAATTGATGTCTTGGTTCAAAATGTTTTAATTTGTTTTTTTATGCCATGTGTTGTTTTTCATTCATACACTACCTTAGCCTTATCATTCTCGTCTCATCATATCTGATGATTGCATTAGTCATGTGTCTAACTGAGGTGTTTTTTCTGGGCAAAATTGGGTCTCTACATTTGTTGGGTTTATTCAGTGTAAGTACATTCTGTAAATTTGGTCTTGGTTAAGTGACTTTGAGTATGTCATTTAGATAATGATTTAGGTCCCTTGATTTGTATATGTACCCCTATTTTTTCAGCTCTGTGTTAATAATTTTTTTCAATATAATCATCATTTAAATAATTCATAAAGCTTCTTTCTTGAATCCAAATAGAGACCCAAGTGCTAGTTTTTAGTGTTAGTGTTTGATAAAAGAGATTAAATTTGTAATTGTTTTTTAAAGAAATTCTATATAATCATTTAGTGTAATATTTACTTTTAACCAGAAGATATTAATTTGTGGCTTTTCTTTAATTTGATTAGATCCGGCTACAAATAGGCAACATATGGTATGTAACATCCACTTGCAACTCTAGTTAATATTGATCATATCCGGTTTTCTAGTTTGATATGTGTAAGGAAGAGTGAGTTGATGAGATTGATACCAATTTTTGGACATCTTCAAGTGGGACAATATTTCTGATAAGAGAAATGGAATACATGCAAGATAATGTTAAGGTGAAAGTGTAACAACTTGATATTTAAGATCAGGTTCTTAAATTAATAAAGTAAATAAATGAAAAAGGATTTATATGGTTAAATCATCAAGGGATACACATATCATCAGGTGATATGAAGATTGGAAGTTTAGAAGTGAATGAGGGGTTGAATAAAGTAATGGGATGGACTAAAAAGGTTATGCATGGATGAGGACATATTATGTCAAAACCTAAGTTAAAATCACAAATATTGAGGTTTGATGAGTTTTGGCCAAAATGGGCAAACTAGTGGGATTAAATATAAAAAAATTAGGAAATAAGATGCACAACCTCTCCATACTTGTTCCAGCGTGATTTGCATCAAAGAACTCCCTAATGGGGATTTTCCTCCCTCCATCCAGGGTTTGATTCAAATGGGAAATTGAGAAACCAAGCAAAAAAGGGAAGAATCCAAAGCTTGCAAGCCATAATCTCGTCTCTATTGTCCCTAATTTTCGAGTTCAAAGTTTGGAGAAAACCTGAATGTCGAATTTAATTTCTTATAAGGATTAGGGTTTAGTTGTATAACCTCCCTTGAGGGTTTTCCGTGGTTCTAATCTCAATCCAATTATTGTATTGATGGATTTGATGATTTGGGTGAAAGCTCCATGAACCTTAGAAACCCAAATTAGGGATATTGCAATTGATGATGAAATCAGATTGGATTTTAGGACCTAGATGATATTTGATAGCAATAAATCCAATTGAAATGCCCAAATTCCTCCATGATGGTAGAATCAAGTATAAACTTGGATTTGAGATGATTTTAGGGGAAATGGTGATGTAAGCAATGGAATTATTTGCATGTGAGCATTTGATGGGTATATAATACTCATAAGAATGAGTGGATTCTAATAACATGATTTTCATGCAAAAACATGGAGACTTGAATGATATCTAGTTGAATTTATGGAGTATTTGACCATAAGGGCATTTTGGGAATTAATTATTGAATTGAACAATCCATTTGTTGTTAGGAGCTTAGTACGGGATTAGATTGTGTTATAACATGTTTTATACATTAGACAACACCCAATGATGCAATAAATGATTTGGAATGAGTAATATAGGTTGAAGAATGTTATTGATTAATTTGAGCTCTTAACCCTTTCAATGGAGTGTTTATAAACATTGGTGATTCCATGGCTAAATTAAACACCGACAACGGGATTTATTATTGTTTTATGTGCTTGAAAACTTTCATTTGAGTCTTCAACCAATTGAGAACAGGTTTTTGGGCCTTGGAATGTTTAAGTGTATAATGGACTAATTAACCCTTCATTTAAAGTCTAAGGATCATCATGGTTTTAAAGGTTTCAATGAGCACTTAATGGATTAAGTGGAGTGTTTTTGGATGATAAAACACCTCCTAATCATGTGTGAGAACCTAAATAAGTGGGGCAAAGTGATTTGGAAAAGGGGCTTTAATAACTATGCAAAGTAGGGTGTTATTTTGAGAAAAATCGAGTTTTGGGTGTGCCAAACATGAAAAAACAGCTCGTGGAAATTCATGCTTTAATTTCCACGACTCGTGTATATCTTTATTAGAGGTTTTCTTGTTTTCTTCATAACTTTTGTATACGGACTCGAATTTACGCACGGTTTTCGGCTACATTTATATTTTTCATGAGGAAGACTTTAGAGCAACAAATTTTAGTAATGGAAACTTGAGGGTATTTTGGTCATTTTAATGACTTATGTCTGTATATGGTGTAGGTAGTATTTGAAGAGGGTTGTTTTAGGGAAAGGGACTAGAAGAGGACTAGATAACCTTCGTGTGACTAAGGTGAGTATGTGTTGGCATTTTCCCACTTTGGGGTACATGGCAAAATGATTTTTATTATTAAAAATATTAATTATTTGATATACTAAATGTTATTGAAATGAAAGTATTAAATGCTTTTGAAAAAAATGTTTTGAAAAGAATGCCTTGAAGGCAAGAATGTTTTTGAAAGTAAAGAATGTTTTGTTAGATCGAATATTTTGAAAATGTGTTTGAAATGTTTTGAAATATAGTCTTTACTTCTGAAACAAGTTTATGAAACTAATGTATGAAATGTGTAAAGCATGGAAAGTAATGATAAGAAATGTAAAGTAATGAAAAGGAATGGAAAGTAATGAAAGGAATTGGAAAGTAATGAAATAAAAATTGTCCGGGCCATGATAACTCGTTAGAGGCACTAGAGGAATCTATCGGGGTGGCGCCACCCCTTATCGAGATAGATGTCCTAATGGAAATGATGCCTTGGTGGATTGATTTTTTCTTTCCACCTTGGTCTAGACTTGGGAGTGGTTCCTTTATTGGACGTAGACCCTAAGTATAAAAATGACAACGGTTTAATGCCAGAATTAGCCCTTAACGATAAAATAAAATGAAATATGGAAATATGGCTTTTGAAATGAAATGATAAGATATGATATGATAAGATATGAAATGATATTTATGACATGTATGAAATGAGTTTTCCTTGAAAAATTTTTGAGATCTAAAACTATGTTTTGCAAAGATGAAATGTTTTGGTATAAATGTGATAATTGTATTGGGTTACAAACACACGTAGCTCACCCGACATTTTGTCTTATGTAAATATTTTTAATGCCATGTATCTTTGGTGACCACTAAGGATATGATGATAGATGAAAGTTAGAAGTCAAGTTATAGAGAATGGATTGGAACTTGATAAGTTCCTTATTATTTTGTATTAGTGTAATTCTTATTTGCTTGATATATATTTATTGATAATTAATGACAACACCCAATGTTTTAATTTATAATGGTTTTTGTGGCACTGGTTTTTCTTAAATGTGGGTTGATACCCAAATGTTTTTAAAACCATAGCATGAAAAAGTTTGAAAATTTTTGGGGTGTTAAAGTTTGGTATCAGAGCCATAGTCTAAGAAAATTAGGATTGGATCATTCCACTCATAGGCTTAGACTTTGGATATGGAAAGTCTGAATGGGTCATATGATTGATATGCCTTAAATTAGGTAGAAACTTATGCAACAAGTGACAGAAAGCAATTGCCATGCTAGATGAGTATGAAGCTTTAGATAATTTAGATGAACTTGTAGAATGTTACATTGAGTGCTTCTATAGTAATTAATGGAAGTAAGACTAGTGTATGTACAATCTAAACTAGTGGATCATAACCTTTTAGTGGTGAAGTCAAGTTCGATTATGTATGATGTGGGTATAATAGTATAGGGCCCATACTATTATACACACATGATACATACTCGAACTCGGTAGAACCATGAAAGGGTTTTGTAACAACCATGAAATTTACCAAAAATTTAAACTTTTCGAAACCAATCCAAGTATATAAAAATTATTCGAAAACCAACATAGTTCACAAAATTGTTTTCAAACGGTTTCCTTTGAGAGTTCCCAGAAATCCCAATTTATAAAAAGTGAGGATGTTTACGTCACGCCTTTTCCTTTCCGCGATCGTCAAAGGTACCTGAAACAATAATCGATAAACGTAAGCTCGAAGGCTTAGTGAGTTACCCCCAAAATACTAAAGATTATAAACCAAACAATATAACATCGAACAATATGCATAATGAGCCTTCAGCATGACTGGACTGCCTCGTAGGGCTTACAGCCTATTTGGACCACTCTCGAGCCTTCAGCATGACCGGACCGCCTCGCAAGGCCTACAGCCTATCCGGACCGCCCCGAGTATGTTGGCCTTCAACACAAAGCAGGACTGCCTCAACCCAACCACCAATCAACAATCAAGTTAACATAAGTAACATATGCTAGCATATATATATATATATATATATATATATATATATATATATATATATAACATTCAAACAATTCAAACAGCATAGCAACATCCTATAACAAAGATACCGATCTAACAGGCCACTACGCATACTGTTATCCTAGCTACCAGAGTGCTAATCAATAAGCATAGCATGAAATAAACCCAGATACACATCCGAAGGGCCGATATTGGTGCCTTAGACCCGGTTGATATAGTGATAATAACTCACCTCATAAGTAGTTCAAAACTGTCCTAAAAGTCTCCAACCGCTGACTCACCGAAAATCCCGAACTATCCAAATAATAAACACTATGTCAACACAAGGAATATCAATCATGACTAAGGGTCCACATAATCCATTTTGTCCTTTCTCATCATTAGGCCAAGGCCCAATTGCCAAATCCATGATCTTAAAAGCCCATAATCCAAAGCCCAATAATGGCCCAAATTTCCCAATTTGGGCCTTATTATAGGATCCTTTATCAAAACTGGCCCAACCTTAAATATCCAGAGGGCCCAACAAGGACCAAGTCTAGTTAGTCCAAAAGCAGCCCAATCCCGAAGCCCAATTTGTCAAAAGTCCAACAAAGGACGTATGCGGGGGGTACTCCTCTGGTATGCTGAGCGTACTCTACCTGGCGTTGACTACCATCGGGATGGTTGACCCAATATGATGGGCGTATAAAATTTATGCGGGGCATACGCGGGGTTTTGCCAAAACCTTAATATGTGCTTAATGGCTTAAGCACTTAAGTCCAAACTCCAGATCTACGGACCAAAAGTGCCAAATAACCATAAAGTCTTGAACTTTAAGACTTTGGACGTCCAGAAAGTTCCTAATACATGGTCTTAATCCATTAAGACCTTCTTACTCCATGCATGAGATACATTTAGCTATTGGGACATCATTTTTATCACTTAGGACCTCTTCAAGGGATGGAAAGGACAGCTCACATTGTCCAAATCACATCATACACCAACATGGGACTTTTGGGACTAGAAATGGTTCCATAAAGCTAGCATGGCATGATCTATATCATACAAGCATAATGTTTGAAGCTTTTTACCTTCTGTAGCTTCTATAGCACAAGGAAACTTTAGATCTACAAGCTTGCCCTCCTTCTCCAACTATTTGATGCAATGTCTACATCTTCAAGAGCTCAAAACACACACCAACTCACAATCACACACAAAACTAGGGTTTGGGACGTTTTCTGGGATATGGAGGCTAAGAGTGATGAGAGAAAATGAGCCATAAGGATGTTTATATAGCCCCCGACCCTAAATATTAGGGAGTCCTCCTAACATAAGTATGCCTAATGTACATAAGTGTATGCCCAGCATACTAAGGCACATCTAGTCGTTCAACGTACCCTTATTTACCCAGCCTACTCCTTCCTGATCTAAGGTTGCAACCTTAGCCCTTGGACTTGTCTTGGCTCTACACTTCCAACCTCAAGGACTACAAATGACAATAATGATAGAATAGAGGATTCGGAAATACCTGCGAAATCTCGGGATGTTACAACTCTCCCCCACCTGATCTAGACTTCGTCCTTGAAGTTTGCTGCTGCAAATAAACCCGGGTAAAACTCCCTCATCTCAGACTCTGGCCCCAAAGTCCACTCAGATCCCCTCTGATGTTCCCACTTTACCTTTACCAAAGGTATCTCCTTGTTTCGTAGAATCTTCACATTCGTCTCAAGAATGGCCACAATCCTCTCCACATAGTTCAGGTGCTCATCGACCTGAATGTCATCTAATGATACCACCGCCTCCTTGTCGAAAATGCACTTTCGCAACTGCGACACATGGAAAGTGATATGTATCTGACTGAGCTCCTCCGGAAGATCTAGTGTATACACCACCTTGCCAACTCTGGAAATGATCTTGAATGGCCCGATGTATCGGGGACCCAATTTTCTCCTCTTCCTGAAGCGGATCACAACCTTCCAGGGTAAGGCCTTCAGGAGTACCATATCCCCAACTTGGAACTCCAACTCAGATCCGCGTCGATCGACGTAACTCTTTTGCCGACACTCTGCGGTCTATAATCGCTGTCTGATCTACTGAATCATCTTGGTAGTCTGCATGACTACCTTGGTCCGATCCGTCACTCGGTGACCAACCTCGCCCTAAAAAACTGGGGTACGACACCTCTGCCCACACAAAAACTCAAAAGGTTGGGCGCCAATGATGTAGTGATAATTGTTATTGTAGGCGAACTCTACAAGGGGTAGGTGGGAATCCCAGCTCCCACCGAAATCGATGACTCAAGCCCTCAACATTTCCTCGAGGGTCTGAATGTTCTGCTCTCTTTGGCCATCGGTTTGCGGATGATAAGCTGTACTAAAGTGTAGCCACATGCCCAGCTCCTCGTGGAACTTCTGCCAGAAACGGGAGGTGAACCTAACATCACGGTCGGAAACAATAGAGACAGGAACTCTGTGGCGAGCAACGATCTCGCGGACATACACATCGGCCAGCTTCTCGGCCGATGAGCTCTCCCACATGGCTAGGAAATGGGCACTCTTGGTTAATCGATCCACAATTACCCATATAGCATCAAATCCCATCGCCATCCTCGACAACTTAGTAATGAAGTCTATCGTGATCTGTTCCCATTTCCACATGGGAATCTCTAGAGGCTGCAGCTTGCCATGCAGCCTCTGATGCTTGGCCTTGACCATCCTGCAGGTCAAGCATCTCTCGACGTACCAAGCGATTTCTCGCTTCATGCAGAGCCACCAATAGCTCAAACTCATATCCCTGTACATCTTGGTGGCTCCCGGGTGAATAGAGAAGTGAGACTTATGAGCCTCCTCCATAACTATATGTCTGACCCCACAAGACACCGGAACCCATACCCGACCGCACCGACTCAATAATCCCCAACTATCCTGCACAAATCAGGTGTTCTCCCCCCTGATCCTCTCTAGTTTCCAATTCTCTGGTCGCATGCCCTCAGCCTTAGCCCCTTTAATCAAGCCCACAAGTGGAGAATCCATTGATATCCTCATACATATTGCAGGATTAGAAGATCCAGCTGTCATGTGGCTCAGCGTGTCTGCAACCACGTTTGCTTTACCTGGAGTTCAAAGGATCTCACATTCGTAGTCCTTGACTACATCCAGCCACCTACGCCATCTCATGTTCAGGTTCGGCTAATCCATGATGTGACTTAAGCTCTTATGGTCCGTGTAGATGGTACAGTGGACCCCAAAGAGGTAATGTCTCCATATCTTGAGAGCGAATACCACCACTCCCAACTCCAAATCATGAGTAGAGTATCTCGTCTCGTGTGGATTCCGCTGCCGTTAAGCGTAAGCTATAACCCGTCCTCTCTACACAACGACCACCCCTAGTCTAGTGATGGATACATCATTGAAAACCACAAAATACTCAACTCCCTACGGAAGGGTCAATACTGGAGCCTCACGAAGGCGCAGCCTGAGGGTCTTAAATGCCCTTTACTGCTCAGGGCCCCACCAAAAATCCACCCCTTCCTCGTCAGACGAGTCAGTGGTACTGCAATCTTGGAGAAATTTTGAATGAATCTCTGGTAATAACCTGCCAATCCTAAGAAACTCCTGATATCCGAAGGAGACTTCGGGACCTCCCACTACATAACCACCTTGATTTTGGCCGGATCGACCAAAATCCCCTTCTGGTTAATGAGATGCCCAAGGAACTGGATGTCTCGTAACCAAAACTCACACTTCGAGAACTTGGCATAGAGTTGTTCCCATCTCAAAACTCCCAAAAACTCCCGCAGATGCTCCTCATGCTGCTGTCGGGTCTTGGAATACACCAAGATATCATCTATGAATAATATGACCGAGCGATCGAGCATCGGTCTGTAGACCCGAATCATCAGGTCCATAAATACTGCAGGCGCATTGGTAAGCCCAAATGGAATCACCACACACTCGTAATGTCCATAACAAGTCCGAGCGGTCTTCTCCATGTCCTCCTCCCTCACTCTAACCTGGTGATACCGGGAAGTCAAATCTATCTTGGAGAACCAAGATGCTCCTCATAACTGATCAAATTGGTCATCTATCCTCGGGAGTGGATAACGGTTCTTCATCGTTAACTTGTTCAACTCCCGGTAGTCTATGCACATCCGATGCGAGCCATCCTTCTTCTTCATGAAGAGTATCAGTGCTCACCATGGAGAACGGCTCGAACGAATGAACTGCTTGCCCAGTAGTTCCTATAGCTGTGACGACAGCTCCTGCATCTCTGGTGGTGCCAATCGATATAGCGCCATAGCAATAAGGGCCACACCTGTCACTAGGTCGATCCTAAACTCGACCTATCTCTCCTGAGGCACTCCGGGCAACTCCTCCAGAAACACGTCAGCAAACTCTCTGACCACTAGGACCTCTGAAACTGAAACCTGATCTCTGACGTGTATATCCAGCACATACGCTAGATAACCTGCACACCCATGGTAAATATACTGTCGAGCCCTGGTAGCTGAACAAAACGTTGATCCCAATCTGGTACCCTCACCATAGATAATCGGTTCTCCCCCACTTGGGGTTCGAACCACCACTCGCTGAGCCTCGCAGTCGATCATGGCATCGAAACGATTGAGCCAGTCCATACCCACAATCATGCAAACTTCCCCCATGGGAATCGGAATCAAGTCTATCGGGAAAGACACCCCTAAGATCTCTAACTCACATCCCTGATATACTGAAGAAGGAGAAACCCCATGTTCGTTGGCGATAGAGACTTGAAATGGACACTCTAGCTCTCCTACTGGCACACTAAACTCCCTACTAAAAGTTTGAGATACAAACGATGGACTCACCCGTGAGTCAAATAAAACCAAAGTAGACAAGGAGTTCACTAAAAATGTACCTAATCGTAGGCAGACATATGAATAAGCATAAAAAGACATAATCAGTAAGATAAGGGATAGAAACATACTGACATCCATGTCTGGTACTGTCCTGGCCTCCTCGGGGGCTCCACTCTACCTTTCCTCCCATTGGTAATCCTCAGTGTAGCCGGTGCTGGAGCCTGCGCTGGCCTAGCAGCTAGTTGTGGACAGTTGGACTTCACATGACCAACCTGATGACAGTGAATCCTCATATTTGGGGTAGGAGCGGGTTGGAGACACTCTCTTGCATAGTGCCCCTCCTTGCCACATTTGTGGCATCCAGTACTCTGTCGACATGCTCCTGTATGGAGATTCCTGCACTTTCCACAAGTGTGGGCACGCTGCCCTCCCGTCCTGGAATAAGCGGCCTTGAACCGCTTCGGCACTGGTTGCACCTGCACTGGGGCCTGTCTCAACTCCTGTAACAGCAACTCAGTCTCCAAATCACATCTCTTTCTGGCCTCCTGAAACTCCAACAAGGCATCATATCTCTGTGTTGCAACAAACTGTCTAATATCAGTCTTGAGCATGCTCAGATAACGGGTCATTTGAGCCTGCTCAGAAGAAACCTCTGGGCAGAACATCTCCCACTCAGTAAACAATCTGGTGATCTCCGTCACTAACTCTGTGCCCGGACGCAAATCCAAGAACTCATGTGCTAGTCTCTCCTTCTCAACCCGTGTAATGTAGCGGGTAATGTACATGTCTCTGAATTGATCCCAAGAAATCGCAACCCACTGCTCATCAAAGTATGATCCGGTAACCAATCTCCACCAATCCTTCACCCCAGACCTTAACAGGTTTAGAGCACACCTCACCCTCTGATCAGCAGGACATGAACACTTGAAGAAACATCCCTCCACATCAGATAACCATCTCATAGCGCTCGTCAAAATACTCAAGCATGGCGGTCTTAATAGACCTAAACATCTCCGGTAACTGAGCCCGAAACAATGCAGCCGCCTCATCATGCAAGATCTCCCAGATCTTGGCGTCCATCTCGTTTGACCTCATTTGGCTGATAGTCTCGGGCACTAGGGGTGCCTCATGTCCGCCGTCTCCTGATCCTGACCCGGCTCCAGTCACAAAGTGTCTCGTAACCACCATACTGAAAATACATCAGGAAAATATCAGATAATATGTACAATAATAGGGAACCAACTCCCAACTAAACCCTAAAGGTTGTGACTTCCTTGATACGTGTATGGGGCCTGTGCTTTCAGTAGTACGGGCCCATACTACCTTCTACACCTACCCATATTCGCATCAAGTATCATCACAACACCCTAACAATATACATAAATGTAGCGAGCGCTTACTCCTCACTCCTAGAGGGATGCAAAAATATCTCATAACTGGCCTCCCGACCTCTCATAACCCACCCATGAAACTTCCACCAACCTTGCAACACTCATGTATGCTAACCATACATAACGTTGGACCCTATAGACTTTCGAATACTTGATCCTACCCTAAGCCCTTCATCAGACAGGAACAAGAAATAAGGCCAAACCAAACATTCTTAGGCTATAAGATTTTTATTATATATAGCTACGATGCACACACTAAGAAACCAAGAGAGTGAGAAAGCTTGAAGCTTTTTACCTCTAAGTGAAGCTTTCTACATAGCTAAGCTTAGATCCAAAATCCTGGACTCCCACTCCTTATTCACCAAGGCTTCTTCTCTCAAGAACACAAGTTTACACTTAAAAGCTCTCAAATGCACTCACAAGCTAAAAGAACAATGATTTAGGGTTAGGAGAGTTTGGTGTCTGGGAATGGTGGCCAAAAATGAGTCCATCATATCCTTTAAATAGAGGGCACACCAAAAATTAGGGCTTTCATTCTGGGCCTAGTACGCTCAATGTACCCTCTGGTACATCTAGCGTACTAGGTGGTCTCCGCTTCAAATGCACTGTGACAACCCGAAAATCATTTCCTTGTAAGTTCGGCCATTCAATTCAACCGTGTCTCGGACTCGTTTCTACTACCTTTTAGCCTTGTTTAGAGTCTATTTAAAGGTTTAAAGCTCAGTACATTCAAGCATTGAGTATAGGATTGGGTCGCATACACTTCTAACCTTGAAATCATGCCCTACACTCCATTTGAGGGAGTGTACGGCCGTACACATGAGTGTTCGGCCGTACACACATGTATGTGTGGCCGTACACCCATGTTGGCCGTACACCCCCTCCATAAGGTTGATATCCTTCCATTTCCAAGTCCTTTCTTCAGTTTCCAAGTCTAGAAATCGGATTTCCCTCTCAACTATCATCAAGTTCTTCATCCAAATCCTTCAAAAATGTAAGTGATCCTTCTACCCTTCTTGATATCTTCCTTGGTGTTGTACACATTTCTTGATTCATCCATGAAAACATATTTTTATGTTATATCTTCATCTTTCACCAAGAACACGCACTTGTTCTTGGTGATTTTGAGCCTTCTCGAGCCTCCGGATCGTAAGTACTCCTTCCCTATGCTTAGATCTTGTTAAGAACACTAGATTAACACCTTGAAAATGCCCAGAACTCAAGAACACAAGGTGTGTGCGGCCTCACACCCATGTGTGGCTGTACACCCCTCAAAACACCCCTAAAGGTCCTACAAAATGCAACTCTATCTTCAACACTTGATGAGCAATTGTCCCACAAGCCTCCCTACCTTTGGAAAACACTTTTGTGCACTCATTACCATGATTGTGCGGCTACACACTCCCTGTCCAAACACCCATGGCCGCACACTCCTCAAAGTGGCCGTACATTCCCCTTAGATGAATCACATGTTATTCCAACACTTGGTCAAAGTGTTTCCTAGTCCCTTAAGGTGTTTCCTTGCATTTGGTTGCTTCTAAACCCTATATTCATGCCAATATATGTTAATATATGTCATTTAGGACTCGTTTGTGTCTCGGGAATTCATTCGTGGAACTTCTCATCCTTATGCGCATATTCATTTGAATCACCCACATAAGGTGAGTTCATACCCCTATAATGAATCTTTTAACTGTTTTAAATGCTTTTAGGGGAGGGGGGGAATACAAGTTGAACACAATGATAATTGTGTAATTGTTTGTTATAAACATCTTTAAAAAGATTGCCTATGTCTTTTATAAGTGATCAAAACATTGTTGGGTTTTGAGCATTCTAACACTCCTATGGTGTACTTGCAACCCTAGAAACCTTGGATATATGTTTGACTAAGATACATGGAAAATAATTTTCCAAGGTTCATAATCCTATCTAGCATACATGGGGATCTTTTATTCTAATAGTTAGTAAGAATTACATACCTCTTTGTAGCTTGGATTCCTTTGAAACCTTGTAACCTAGCACCTCAAGTGTGACACCTCAAATGCTTCACACAACAACAAGTACACTTGGAATAAAACCTTAAGAGAATAAGAACACTTAGTATTTTCGGCTAGCCCTCTTTTATTCACTCTAGTGGCCGAAAAATGGTGAAGAATAGCTTCTTTATATAGTATGTTACAATTAGTGTTACACCATGTAGACCCTAATTGTCATGACCTTTCATTTCCATGACCCATGGGTTATGTAACCCCCATGGAGCATCTTATGGGTTTAACCTAACTTGATAATCCCTGGAGCCTTGGCCTACTATATAAGTTATGAATGATTGACACAATCAACCATATATTTAACTAGTCTTCTTTTGATCACATAATTAATTCTAAATTAATTATTGATCAATACTAACTAAACATTATTATTCTTATTATTCTTATTATTAATATATTAGAACTTATAATACATTAATAAACCATAAGTGTCTTATTTCTCTCATTTAGTCTATCCAAGTGCATGATGCCATGCAACCCAAATGGACCATACCAGGTCGGATCAAGTACATACCAAATATGGTTATGGACTTAGACACTATATCCAACAGTCTCCGACTTGGATAAGTCTAATAACTATAGTTGCAAGTATGACTTCAGGAACCGATCAACAATCGTATCTCTTTCAAGGTCTCTTGGAATTGAGAATATGATGGTGTGTCATTTTAGATAAGTGATCATATAATCCTCTGTTCTAGATATCAGCCGGACAAACACATGGAACAATGTCTTTCTATTGTCTAGCAGTTGTTTCCTGATTTCCTATTTGTTTGACATAGAACTTAATTGAACACATCAATTCAGTTCTGACCGGGCCCGGTACATGGGTCAAAACAAAATCATCGAGGGGCCCAGATATCGCTTCTAATCCAAGAAGGAACAGATAAACTTCGACTCATATGTTTGCTCTACTACTTGTTGACTTACACACAAAGGTATGTTTTACAACATCGAGTTACCAATGGATTTTCGTACAATCAATGCATAACCAACTCATAGGTAACAAATCATATGTCTAGGTTTGAAGACTTATATGATATTACCATCTCACAATCACTCGAGATACAATCCATAAATGATACCAGTGAGCGTGGGTTGAATCCAATACTCAGAACTTATGAGCACTCATGAGTGTTGTATCCCCCTTTGTCCAACATCTTGGACCTCTACAAACCAACCCATGATAGTCATGATTCATATGTACTTCCAACATATGATTGACTGTGGAGAATTTGAATAATATGATATATATCATAACATAATTATTCTGGAAGTCAAAACATGCAAAAAGAAATACTAGTAAATGATTGACAAGAGATAGTAACACTTTACTCATAAACAAAAACTTTTATTTATCATCAAATGTCAATTACATTTTACATATTTCAAAAATTATCGAACTTATAAAACTAATATCATCTCTTAGCCCTATGCTCCTAGCATGCTGAAGATGCTTAACCCTATTCAGTCCCTTCATGAGGGGATCTACCGGGTTCTCATCTAATGATACCTTCTTTGCCACGAGAACTCCTTCTTCTATTCGATGTCTGATGAAATGATAGCTTCTATCGATGTGCTTGGATCTCCCATGATCCCTTGGTTCCTTTTCTATGGCAACTGCACTTTCACTATCACATAAAATTTCTATGGGCTCCTTAGTAGCTGGTACAACTCCAAGGTCTCCGATGAAGTTCCTTAGACATATAGCCTCCTTTTTTGCTTCACTTGTTGCTATATACTCTAATTCACAAGTGGAATCAGCCATTGTATCTTGCTTGGAACTTTTCCAAGTAATTGCCCCTCCATTTAAGGTAAAGACCCAGCCCGACTGAGAGCGGAAATTATCCCTATCAGCCTGAAAGCTAGTATCACCATACCCTGCTATTTTCAAGTTATCACTCCCACCAAGGGTAAGGACCCAGTCCTTAGTCCTTCGCAGGTACCTAAGAATTTTCTTTACTATAGTCCAGTGAGCCTTGCCAGGATTACTCTGATATCTGCTAACCATGCTTAAAGAAAAAGCAACATCAGGATGAGTACAAGTCATAGCATACATGATTGAGCCTACAGCGGAAGCATACGGGACTCGACTCATCTCAGCTATCTCTTCATCTGTACTCGGGCTCTGAGTTTTACTCAGTCTGGCATTACATTGAATAGGTAAATCTCCTTTCTTTGTATTTTCCATGCTGAACCTCTTCAGCACTTTGTCCAAGTAGGTATTTTGACTAAGTCCAATGTGTCTTTTACTCCCGTTTCTCAAAATCTTTATCCCGAGGATATAGACAGCTTCTCCTAGGTCTTTCATAGCGAAACACTTCCCAAGCCAGGATTTCACTTCCTGCAAGGTTGGAACGTCATTTCCTATGAGCAGTATGTCATCCACATAAAGTACCAAAAAGCTAACTATACTCCTACTAGCCTTGACATATATACAAGATTCATCTTCACATCTCGAAAAGCCAAACACTTTGACTTTCTCATCGAATAAAATATTCCATCTGCGAGGTGCATGTTTCAATCCTTATATGGATTTTTCAATCTTACACACCCTATTACGGTATTATGTACTTACAAAACCCTCTGGCTGAACCATGCAAACATCCTCATCCAACTTTCCATTAAGGAAAGTGGTTTTGACATCCATTTTCCATATTTCATAGTCATGAAATGCAGCAATGGCTAACAGAACCCTGATAGACTTAATCTTGGCCACTACTGCAAAGGTCTCATCATAATCAACTCCCGTAGTTTGAGAATAACCCTGTGCAACCATTCGTGCCTTGTAAGTGTGTACATTACCATCCATGTCGGTCTTCTACTTGAAGATCCATTTGCACCCTACTGTCTTACGACCTGGTACATTGTTAACCAAGTTCCAAACTTGATTGTTATACATGGATTGTATCTCGCTATCCATAGCCTCTTTCCATTTAGCAGACTCAGGGTCTGCCATGGCTTCCGTGTAGCTGTTAGGCTCTTCCAGATTTATCAGTGTATTATCACTGGTAAGGGTATCACCTTCTGTAATAATATGGAAACCATAATAATGATTAGGTGCACTCCTAACTCTGGTGGAATGCCTCAGAGGTATGGACTCTTCAGTCGGCTCAACTGGAGTTTCCTCCTCAGGTTGAGGGCTAGGGTTTGAGGTTCCTTCAATGCTTCACACTTGAATTTCTTCAAGGTCAAATTTCCTCCCACTGTCTCCTTGGCTTATGAGTTCTCTCTCTCTCTCGAAAGACTCCTCTTCTTGCTACAAAGACCACATTATCACTGGTTATGTAGAAGATATAACCAAAAGATTTATGTGGGTATCTGATGAAAATACACCTCTCACTTCGAGGTTCGAGCTTGTCGTGAGTCTTGCATCGCACAAAAGTCTCACAACCCCAAACCTTGATGTGGTCTAGATTTGGAACTTTTCCAGTCCACATCTCGTGAGGTGTTTTGGCAACCTTCTTTGTAGGGACTAGGTTAAGGATATGGGTGGCAGTCTCTAAGGCATACCCCCAAAATGAGATTGGTAGCGAAACTCGACTCATCATGGAATAAACCATGTCCAACAAGGTTCGATTGTGCCTCTTAGCTACACCATTCAACTGTGGTGTTCTGGGAGGTGTCAATTGTGAGACTATCCCACATTCCTTAAGATAGTCAAGGAACTTGGTACTAAGATACTCACCACCTCGATCGGATCGAAGCATCTTAATGTTCCTGCACAACTGATTCTCCACTTCTTGCTTAAACTCTTTGAATTTATCAAAGGTTTCCGACTTATGTTTGGTTAAGTAGACATATCCATATCTACTAAAATCATCAATAAAAGTCACATAAAAGCGATTAGCATCTCTAGTGGCAGTTCTAAAGGGTCCACACACATCTGTGTGTATGAGATCCAACAAACCTTCACCCCTAGCACAAGTATCAGTAAAAGGTGACTTTTTCATTTTTCCAAGTAGACAAGATTCACAACTATCCTCTGACTTTAGGTCGAATGATTCCAAGACTCCATCCTTTTGGAGTTGGCCTATGCGTTTCTTGCTTACATGTCCAAGACGACAATGCCATAAAGATGCTTTATCTAAGCTAGTGGAAGAATCGATACACAATACATTATTTCCTAAGTTATCTACAACATATATAATTTCATACACACCATCACAAGGCACTGCTTTAAAATAAAGAACACTATTATAGAAAGCATCAATACCACCACTTTTATTATCAAAATAAAAGGTGAACCCTTGTTTATACAATGCATGAAAGGAAATAACATTTCTTTCCATTTCTAACGAATAACAACATTTATTTAAGTCTAATGTAAACCCACTATCTAGCAACAAGGAATAAACTCCAATTTTGGTGACAGGTGAAACTTTCCTATTCGCCATGATTAGATTTATCTTTCCATGTTCCAAATCCTCACTTTTTCTTAGTCGCTACAAATCAGAACATATGTGAATTTCACAACCTGTATCAAGGACCCAAGACTTAGAATGAGGTGAGTTATTAGAGAATATAGTGTATATATCTGCATGGTTGGGTTTTACTTTCCCATCCTTCAAATCTTGCTGGTACTTTGGGCAGTTTCGCTTCCAGTGCAACTTTTCATGGAAATAGAAGCATTCAGCCTCATTAGGGTTAGCAGAAGGAGTGACAAAACCTTTCTTGGTTTTGCTTGAAGAGGAGCCTTCAAGGGTCTTACCCTTTGTACCCTTAAAAGGGTTCTTTCTCTTCTTACCTTTGCCATGCCCGATTGCTAAGAAATTGGCCGCAGTAGGAGTAGGAGGAGTAGTAACACCTGACTTACCCTTAAGACTACTTTTTGCAGTCTTTAAGAGTCCTTGAAGTTTACTAAGTGTAACTTCTTCCTTATTCATGTGTATATCATTCTAAATTTGTGACAACCCGAAATTTCCATTCAGTCAAACCCTAAAAGTCAACCACTTCGTATCATAAGTCAATGCCATTATTTCTTATTTTTAAGAAATATAAAGTTCGTTTGATTATTTTAATATTATTTTTAAACGAACGGGTGAAATAAAGTGCCGTCACGGGTTTTGAATTTTTAAAAACCGCAAACACCTCGCGTCTTAGAAATTCCCGACCAAACTTTTATGTTTGGGTTGAAAAATCACCCAAAAACCATGAACTCATACCTATGTATGAGTTTACTCCCCAAAGACTAATCATTCTTGAGTTTACTCCCTAAACACCAAAAGAGTAAACTCCAAAATATCCTCTCAAGTATCATCCAAGTTTTTATTCAAAATCTTCAAACTAGTAAGTGTTCTAACCCTTTCAAGTTAGTATATCACTTAATCTATTGATTGTACATCCTTTAATCCATTCATTTATGTGTTTTGACTAGTTTTTCCAAAACACCAAGAACACACACTAGTGTTCTTGGACTTAAAATTCATTTCAAGCTTTCATAATGTAAGTACTTCCTTCCTTGAGTGTTATTAAGCTAGTATTACATTTAAACATCAAGAAATTATGCCAAGAACACAAGGTTAGAGGTGTTCACGGTCCAAGAATGTTCTTGGGCCGTAAACACCATAAATGGCACCAAAGTGTGCTTAAGTCCCTTGTTTAGCCCTGGTTTGATGTTTAAGACTTACCTTGACATGTTTAAACCTTCCATTGATGTGTTTAAACCTTGAAAAACACCAAAGACCCACATTTATAGGTGTTTACGATTTGGGGATCTCCCAAAACAGTAAACACCCTAAAGTGTGTTTAAATGGGTCATTTTCCTTCCTTAGGCCTAAAAACTAGCTTAGATAATTACCTAGTTGTGTTAAGGACTTGAAAACATGGCAATACCCTTCTCCATAAGGTTTACCGTAGTAAACCCAAAGGGAAATGTCCATGAGGCCGTAAATTCCATTTAGGAGTGTTTTGATGCCACACAACACTTCCTAAGGCTAAATCATGAAGTAGGAATTCTTGGAACAACTTAAAAGACTTCAAACCAACAAATGGTCATAAGGTGTAGAGTTTATGACCGTAAACCCTTGAGTTTACTGCCGTAAACTCCTTGGGTAATGGTCATCAAAACTGTAAACTCCAAGGGAGTTTACCCTTGAACCCCAAACACACTAGCCTTTCCCTAAAACAGTTAGATGCAACCCTTAAGACTTATAACACTTATACAAAGTGTTTGCCATGCCTTAGAGTGTCTTGACTTTGTTTATTAGTTGTTTAAAGACTAATTTTTTATATACATATATCCTTATATGTTATTAGGATCTTTGTGCATGTCTAACTCTTCACTTGACACCAAGCACTTATCTGACACTTCCTTCTGATCCACTTGCTACATGTGAGTTCATACCCCTTAATCAAGGTTTTAACTGTTTTTAAATGTTTTATGGGGGGATACAAGTAGAATTATGCTAATTATTATATCAATCACATGTGATTAATAAGCAGCATTCAAATGATTGGCTACTCATTATCCGTTTTACCAAACAGTTTCCTTCAAATGTTTTTCATAAACACTTTATGTGTTTAAAACTCCTTATTACACTGTACATTTTACTATGTATGTTACATTTCAAACTTATTTACAATTGTGTTTCAAACAAATGTTTCTTTATACTAAATTGTTTTATCAAACCCATGCCTTCAAACCATTTTATAGATTGACATCAAGTCGATCTTTTCTTAGATAATAATTATGTTCAAAGGTTTTACAAAACTTATTTTATGCTTTTATATTATCAATTTCATGCCTATATATGTATAGATATATAAGAAATGTTTAAAGGACTTAGGAAGGCTATCCACCCTATTTCCTTTTCGCGCTTGAGATGTGGTCTGGTGGGACATCGGGTATCCGTCTGAAGGTTGTTTAAATATTAGTTATATATCATATGTACATATATAGTCATAAAGGTCCTTCCAGTTCATCCAATGCCCTTGGGTAGCAAGGGTATACATCCATGTCCATACGTACCAGTTAGATTACTAGTAAGCTACCATATGGGTAGTTTAGGAAGATACTAGAACTGTTACTAGAATGCGATATCATACAATGAGTCAGTTCATTCATGAGTCAATACTTGCTAGATAGAGAGAACATACATTACAGCTAGAACATTACAGTACATTACTATTCTTACTAGATAGAGAGAACATACATTATAGTACATTACTATACCTGCTAGATAGAGAGAGAACACACATTACAGCTAGCAGACGTAGAACGTTTCGGTACACTACATATACATGAATACATTGACAAAATTGTGATCCACTGTATCGGAGCATGCCTTAAATGTCATGGCCTGAGTTGTAGCCAGAGTCTCTTGGAGGGAGAGCGTGAGTTTGCATATAGATCTATACTGGATTGCCTATCCTACACCTTGCTGCTAGCTATAGCCAAACCTGTAGGTCTGTGGGTGCCAAACGTCATACCTTTTTACGACCTACATTTGTCGTTGTTACCTAGTCGATAGTATGGTACAATTAATCACATGATGCCTTAATATAAATCCGGTTTAAGGTAGTTAGTACAACAGAAGTTCCTATAGCACTACACTACAGTACTACATTAATTTGCCCTTTACATATATTTAGTGATCTTTTCACTTAAACATTAAATGTAAAAACTATATTTTGTTAATGATAGTTACACTTGGGAAAATTACACACTTTTATAAGAAACGAACATTTAGAGTAGACAAGTCTTGGTAGAAGACTACATTCAGAATAGTCGGGTCTTGGTAGAAGACTACATTCAGAGCAGTTAGGTCTTGGTAGAAGGCTACATTCAGAGCAGTTAGGTCTTGGTAAAAGGCTACATTCAGAACAGTCGCGTCTTGGTAGAAGACTACATTCAGAGCAGTTAGGTCTTGGTAGAAGACTACATTCAGAGCAGTTAGGTCTTGGTAGAAGGCTACATTCAGAGCAGTTAGGTATTGGTAGAAGACATCCTTATTTAATAGTAGGAATCATAGGGATTTCTAGGGTTTTTCAAACATTTACGGTTGTTTTACAAAACATTTTTATACTTACAGTTCATATACATTTTCAATACTTACGATTCGTATACATACAAATACTTACATACAAATTAAGAAACTGAAATACTTATGATCTCACCAGCTTTAAGATGATACTCGCTTTCAAAATTACTTGTATCCTCAGGTCATCAATAGACAGGTACCGATGCAAGGTTTAGAGAAGATGGAGCTCGTTCAAGACTCATCTTTCGTTTTGATTATACTTTAATGTCTATCATAATTTTTCAGAACACTTGTATTAAAATTATATTATTAATGCAATGGATGATGTTGTTGCTTGTTTACTACTTTTCATTGTTGTGATACTGTACATGACGTCCTCCGCCCCAGAACGTTTCCACCGTTCTTGGTTTTGGGGTGTGACAAAATTGATCATAACATTAAGGTAAGGAGTGCAAAATGATATCTATTGCTAACTCCTCAGGAAAGTCAACATTCAGTTTCTTCAAGCGATCCACAAACCATTGCATTTTCTGTAAGTGGGTCGTGAGGGACTCATTGTCCTTCATTTGGGTGGTTATCATGGATGAGATTATTTCATACCTCTCTTGATGAGCACTTTAATAGTATCGCTCCATCAAGTCCATGTGCATCTCAAAAGGGTAATAGTCCTCATAGGACTTTTGGAGCTCAGCTGTCGTTGTGGCAGTCATGATACATGCTACTTTGGTAGCATCCCTTTCATGTGCTAGAAATGTAGCAATCTCCTCTGGGGTAGCAGTTGACTAATCAATATCCTTTAGCTCCGTATCAAGGACATATTCTTTGTCCTCACATCGAGTGACCATCCTGATGTTTCTGATCCAATCCATAAAGTTGGATCCATCAAAGATGACTCTCCCACAAAGGTTAATGAGAGAGAAAGAGCTAGTAGGGTTTGAGCCAGAAGCATTGTTATTGGAAGACATCTGAAATGAAAGAATATGTTTAGATTAGATTTCAGGATAGTCCTTAATAAAGCACCCAAATGCTATATTAAGGCTAGGACCCAACACAATATTTTATAACTTAAAAGAGGGATGTCGTAATCCAAGCTATAAAATATTTGAAGGTAGGTGAATGACGATTCACCAATTTCCACCATAAAACAGAATAAATCTTATTAGGTTTTAATTGGTTTAGAAATTCCTAGGTTCTTTGAGATTCATTGAAATTTTCAATGGCATGTTTCAATCTCGAGTGTGCCCTTCAAGTTTTGTGACTGGGATGCTGAGGATCACAAAACAAGGTGTGAAGTAACCATGCAAATTACTTGGTACACTTAATGTATTACCCCTCAATCGAAGTGTCGGTTAACCACACACACTCCAACGATACTATGATAAACATTAAGTCACCTTTTGCCTACCTTGATAAGTCCAAGTTAGTGTGCCGGTTAACCACACACGCTCTACTAACGACTTAATCAAAGTGCAAAGTGTAACTTCATGGATTAGCACCTTATTCACATTTTCCTAAAGTAACTATGATTGGGAATTAATAAAAGTTTAGTTACTTTAGTATGTTCATAATACTTATTATGTGGATTATAGTCTTTGTTCTACCTTTTTGGCTATGACCCTCCACCGATCAAGGAAGCGGTGGGTGAGAATAGACACCCATTAAGATGCCACTTTATAGGCAACAACCTTATACCCCCCCTTATAGATTGACTTCGTGAATGAGGCGTACTAATGGTAAAACGACTTTTATCTTATACATATATAATTATTATTCACTTATAATATTATAGAGTATAAGGGATGAATTTTAATATTTAAAATTCTAGGGGTTGGAACTAAAGTTTTAATTATGAATTTACTTGTTCCAAAACTTGAGGGCAAGTTTTGTAAACTTTCAAAACTTTTCATTTCTCATAACTTATGATTTTATTAGAGTATTAAAATGAAGTCTCTTCATTTTCATAACTCTTGTGTTCTTTTAATGGTTTTAATTCAAGTGTGACTCTTGGTTTCTCCATAACTTGAGGAAAAGTTATGGACTCCACTAAAACACATAATGATCAAGAATTAACTAACATGGAGGTTACAAATAATTCCTATGATCATCTAAATTCATAAGTTCAAGAACATGATTATCAAGAATTTCAAGAATCGTAACAAACTTATATAAAACTTGTAATTTTTGATAATAGCCATTGTAAATGGATAAGCATAAACATTACACCAACTAAAACAAGTTTTAAAACACCAAAACAGTTTAGGGTAATGTTTCTAGTCCATTTCCAGTAGCAGAACTTGAAAATCTGAACACTGCAGCATGTACTCGTCGAGTGCATGAACTGACTCGACGAGTTGCATGCATTTCTTCACGGACTCGTCGAGTCTCCCCTTGGACTCGGCGAGTTCATGCGGGCAGTGAACAAAAAATTGTGTGTTCAGCTATTTTGCATCAAGTATCAAACAAACAAGCCTAGGCTCCGATACCACTGTTGAGTTTTGAGCATTCTAACACTCCTATGGTGTACATGCAACCCTACAAACCTTGGATCTATGTTTGACTAATATACATGCAAAATGATTTCCCAAGGTTCATAATCCTATCTAGCATACATGGGGATTTTTATTCTAATAGTTAGTAAGAATTACATACGTCTTCGTAGCTTGGATTCCTTTGAAACCTTGTGAGCCTAGCACCTCAAGTGTTATGCCTCAAATGTTTCACACAACACTGAGTACACTTGCAATAAACTCTTAAGAGAATAAGAACACTTAGTATTTCGGCTAGCCCTCTTTTGTTCACTCTAGTGGCCGAAAATGGTGAAGAATAACTTCTTTATATAGTGTGTTACAATTAGGGTTACACCATGTAAACCCTAATTGTCATGACCTTTCATTTCCATAACCATGGGTTATGTAACACCCATGGATCATCCATGGAGCATCTTATGAGTTTAACCCAACTTGATAATCCATGGAGCCTTGACCCACTATATAAGTTATGGATGATTGACACAATCAACCCATATATTTAATTAGTCTTCTTTTGATCACATAATTAATTCTAAATTAATTATTGATCAATACTAACTAAATATTATTATTCTTATTATTAATATATTAGAACTTATAATATATTAATAAACTATAAGTGTCTTCTTTCTCTCATTTAGTCTATTGAAGTGCATGATGCCATGCAACCCAAATGGACCATGCCGGGTCGGGTCAAGTACATACTAAATATATTTATGGACTTAGACACTATATCCAACAAACATTTCAAAAACTTTTTTAAAGTTATGTTACTTTATAGTTTAACAAAACTCCGTTTTTAAAGTACAAGCATAACTCAGTAGAAAAATGTGTCTTTTCAATAACAGTTCAAGCAAAATACTAGTAAACTATAAGGGGTATAGTTTAGGGGTTCAGTTCATACTAGATACTAGAGCATACTATAAAGAGAAACTGGGAGGTAGATACAATACACGATAACAAAGAGAACATACTAAGATAGTATAATAGAACGAACTTACGAAGATGCTATAGCGTAGAGCAACTACCGGATCTAACTATACCAATGAATCACTAACTGATTGTTCTAAACAAAAGGTGATAGTTAAATTGGGTATACATGATCGTATAACTATAATGTGAGTCTACTTCACAGCTCAGTAACTAGTTTGCCGAAGTCGCGTTTGGTCCCCAGAATCTCTTGCAGGGAGAGCGTATAGTATGGATACTATCCGTCACATTATGACCTTAATAAAACAAACATGATTTAAGGTAATTAGTACGTCAGGATGTCAATTCAAAAGACAACTGGGTACTTATAATTTCCCATTACATTCATTTTGTGACAGTTCCACTTGAAAGTTAATGCAAACTATTTTCGAGTCAAGATAGTTATAAACTACAGAAAACATAAATTTTACAACCGACATACAGAACAATCGAACCTAGTACATTTAGTAGAAAGGGGGCCTATAATGCTAACTTTATGATTCCTTAGTGTATGCATCCAGGAATATATATATATATATTAACAGGATCCGACAGGTAGTAGGATGTGTGCTTTCCGCTTCATTTTTTGTTTCTTGTTTGGTTGTGGGCTTAGAGCAGATTCACCCAGCCTACTATTTATTCAATCTTAGCAATATATATATTCCGTATACACCAAGTAATCATAAGGGGTACCAGGTATGGGCTAGGTCATAAGACACTAATTCAATGCACAGTTTTCTAGTACAAAACATACTTTTCAAATCAGAACTTTTGGTATACAAAACTAGAAACTTACCAGTAAAGGATTTAATCCATTTTATTAAACCAGTATAACTTAAAGGACCTTAGGTGGTTAATGCTATAATACCTTAGTTTATACATCAATGTTATATAAAACTAATATCTGATTGGTAGTTGGATGTGTGCTTTCCGCCTCATTCCCTATTCCTTGTTTGGTTGTGGGCTTAGGGAAGATCCACACAATTAACTACCTGTTCGATATTAGATTATTTATAGCTAGTATAAACTAAGTGGTTATAGAAGGAACTGATGGGTTTTAGACAAACAATCCTATGTGTGCATGCAACCCTAAATAAGGATCTATGTTTTCACTATTAGATACACAACATTATGAACACATGAAGAAACCTAGCATGCTCCTAGGTATTTCGAAATTTAGATATTAGAAGGGATTACATACCTCTTGTTGTTATATTGTAATAACAACTCAAATCTTCAATCTTCTTGTCTTTGAAAGCAAGTACCACAAGTGTAGTGGCTCTAATGGCTCATAAACACTAAAAGCAAATGGAGAGGCAAGAGAGAGAGAGAGAGAGAGAGAGAGAGAAAGAGAGGAGAGGTAGAAAATCGGCTCTAGGAGATTCTAGGATCAAGTGGCTGGTTTTCCTAAGCCAAGGGGTCCTTATATAGGACTAGGGATTAGGGTTTCAGTCCTTATCCTTATCTGATTACTTGCCCACCAAGCAGTCCAAAGGATAATCCTAGAAACCTTATCATGGACGAATTCTATGGACTTATCTCCTTGAATTCGTCCTCCCTATCCATAGGGCATCCATTGCCCTATTTTGTAACTATCACATAATTATAATTCAGCCCCCTAGTTTAGTTAACTTCTTTTAATCACAAAATTAATTCTTAATTAATTCTTGATCAAAGTCAACTAAATAAAAATGATTTCTCTTTTAATATATTATTCTTATAATATATTAATAAACCATAATAACCTCTTTCTCTATCATTTCTCCAGTCAAGTTGCTTTGGTGAAGGCAACCCAAAAGGACCATGCACAACTGGGTCAAGTGCTTACCAAATATGGTTACGGGCTTAGACACTAATCCAAAAGGAACCAATATGGTTACCATTTTTATTATAAGAAATAAGGGTTTTCTTAAAGGATCTTTTCATCAAATATAAAAGAACTATTACAGTTAACTCCATGAGTACCAAGTGAGTACACTAGGGTTATATACAACGATGATCTAACAAACAATGAGATGTGTGTCCTCCGCTTCATTCCCTATTCCTTTTTTGGTTGTGGGCTTAGGGCAGATATACACAACCGATTGTTTGTTTACTCTGGGTTTTATATAACTTGTATCCATTTAGTACTCATAGAAATGATTGTAGAGTCATTTTTACTTATATTTCAACAAAGCAGGAAATATAGGATTTTCTGATGGAACATGCGTACTTTTCTAAACAGAACTTACAACTTACTACAACTTTCTTACAACTTACTTAAATCACTAAAATCTTATCAACTCACCAGCTTAAATGTTGATCTACGCTTTCAAAATAACTTGTATTCTCAGGAGACAGTAGATAGGTACGCACACTGGGATTCAGAAGATGGAGCAGTATAGCTTCATGTCTTTTTGTTATTTGCTTTGTAGTCTATGTCATGTGAACCACATACTTTGTAAACACTTTCTTTGTAATGAAATGGTTGTTTATTACTTTGATTACTATGATGCATGTCTTGTGATACTAAACATGACGTTCTCCACCCCTGAACGTTTCCGCCGTTCCGATTTTGGGGTGTGACATGCACGCATACGAATATGCTAAGCGTACACTCTAGTACGCCCTGCGTACTCATTTACCACCTTTTTCTAAAAAGGGCCAAAATGGACAAATACTCAAAACATCAAGGTTTACAGGGTATACTTGACTCCGGATGTTACAATATATATATATATATATATATATATATATATATACACACACACACACACTACAAGAAATAAGGGCAATAGCAGTGACGCACACTATTAGCGGCGACATGTCATTTGCGCGTTACTTGTCGCCGCTAATAGTGTGAGTCGCCGCTAATAGTAGAAAACCACGATCCGTGTCAAAAAGAACTAGTTAACCGTGTTCGTTGATCTGGACCAAATCGAACGGCCGAAAACGATGTTCGCTCAACGTATTTGCGGCGACATCAATGGCGGCGACGGCATCGCCGCTAATGCTCCAAAAAAAAGGCGCTATTTTTTTCGCTCGTAAGGGTGTCGCTGCTAAGACCCTAATGTCGCCGCTAATACCTCCCTGTCGCCGCTAATAAGTGTCACCGCTAATGGTCATCGTAGATATACCCCTCTTCCTACACTGCTTTCTGTAATCTGTTTCTTTCACTTGCTGTCGACGACTCATATCGAAGAAAAAACATCGGCAAAGACAAGAGCACCGTCACCGGCGACGGAAGCCTCATCACTAACGACAGGTAATTTCCGATTTTTTATCCCGATTTCTTTTCTGAACATCGACTATATAAGTGATTAACTAATGATTTCGCTGTTTGATTGTATGTATTAAGCTTTGTTGACCTCTAATTTCGGGTTGTCATCACCACCACCAAACCACCGGATTATTTTGCCACCACAACGCCACCATCATTCTGATTTCATTCCACTCCAGGTTCTATTCCATTTCATGAAGTTTTCTAATATAATTCTTCATATTGTATGCACCATGTATGTATGTAATTTATTTGATGAATGGAAAAAAATTGTATAATGAATGTGAATAGAAAAAACTAAAAAAAAAGTAGGATGCAATAATGGAAAGAATGAAAAAAAATATGATGTTATAATGTGTATTTGTATGTATATTGTGTGTTTAAGTGTATTTTTATGTTTAATGTGTGCATTTATGTATGAAAAAAACAAAGTAGAATGCTATAATGAAATGTGTATTTATTTTATTATATGTGTAACTGTATGTATAGAAATTATGTATGTAGTTTGTGTGTTTGTATGTGGATGTTATAATGATATAGATGAAATTGTATGTATAGAAATTATTCATATTGTAATTGTATGTATAGAAATTATTTTTTATATGTTTATTTATTTTATTTTATTATATATGTAATTGTTTGTATAGAAATTATTCATATTGTAATTTTGCAGACTATATATGAGATTTAGTTGGACGATACTCTTTTACGTGATGACAGATGTTGTGGGCTTTGGACATGGAGGTGATGGAGTCGGGGATCCACCACCTCATGTAGGCTTTGGTCATGGACAACACAACAGGATGATAAGTTTTATTATGATATATTCGTTACCTATTTTTATCTATTTATTATAAGTTGTCATGACTAATATTTTTAATTATATTTTTCAGCTGAGCTTCCTAAAAAAAGAAGAGGCCTAGCAAAAAAAATCCAACTATCAAAGTCGATACGGAGAAACACGGGAAAGCCTGTAGAATTGGATTTTAACAGGGAGATCACATATTCCCCTGTCGGGAACCATGGTAATTGGTTTACCCGTGAGATTAGGAAGTATATGTGGATGGATATCCCTTTGAGCGTATCTGGTTGGGAAAATGTTTCCCCCACTTTAAGAAATGTCACAGTGGTGCATCTAAAGGTAACTTGGTTAATATTTTAAGTTTAGTTGTGATTGGTATTTAATTAACTAACTTTTTTTGAATTTTTAGAATAAGTTTGATTTGGATAAGGTTAACTTGGATCCCGAGCGTGCTCAGTTGTTGCAGAGCATTGATGCGACTTTACAAAGAGTTTATAGAGGTCGGAAAAATAAAGCACATACTTATTTTCAGAATGTCGGGGGGCTTACAGATATCCCAAGGGCATTAGCCAACCCCCCCCCCCCCCCCCGATAGTATGTCACATGAAAATTGGGCACAAGCAGTCAAACATTTTTCAAACTCCTGAATTTTTAAAGCGTTCGGTGTCAAACAAAGGAGTTCATGCACAACAACAAGTTGTAAATAGAGGGGGGTCGTGCTCGTATAGCAATGCATGTTTCAAAGAAGTAAGTTATGATATATTTAAATATTTATTTAAATTATAATTAATCTAATTTTTAATGTTAAATAGGACATCACTCGAATCGAAGCATTTCGTAAGGCTAATACTGATCGTCAAGGGGTATTTACTAGTTCTGCAGTCGAGCAACAATACGTAAGTGCTTAATTTGTATTTTTTTCATATAAGTGTTTATATTATCAATGGGTATTTAGTAATCCAATTTTTATGATGTTTTTCATTTTTTTGAAAATACAGAATGTTTTACTCAATGAGATCAGTCAACAAACTCAAACTTCTTCTGAACCCAGCGGTCTAACACCAAAGGATACACAAATTTGTTTTAAAAGAATATTAGGTGTTCGACGAAGCCATATTAGAGGCATCGCGCGTAAACCTTCTACGGTTGTGTCGATGTACGATCGGGAACGACCACTGACACAACCACCACCACAATCACAGGTGACAAGACTATTTAATTTTGGTAATTGCTTCAAATGTTGGTAATTGTTGGTTTAGTATTAGGAATGTTGGTAATTGTTAGTTTGATAATATTTTATATGTTGGTAATTGTTAGTTTGGTTATACTTTGATATATCGGTATTTATGTAGTTTGGTAATTGTTAGTTTATGAAAGTGCAATGCTATAATGGTATTTTGTAGTTTGGTAATTGTTAGCTATTGTACAATGCTATAATGTGTTGTATGCAATATGTACATTTGATAATTGTTAGTTTCTGAAAGTACAATGCTATAATGGTATTTTGTATATAGAATGTTATAATGTTGGCTTAACTAATTATAAGACTATGTTGTTTTCTTTGTAGTTGGAAATGCTTTAAACGATGTTAAAAGATCCAACATGTAGTGCCGCACTTGAAGATTGGTTTTGATCGTTGCCACAAAGAAATGAAACTCAAGGAAACGAGGAGAGCGACGATGACGAGTAGCTAGTTGTATGATTTTTGTATGTTTTGTTTGTGTAAGCATTTTAGACTAGTATTTTTGATATTTTGTATTATCCTAAATTGGAAGATTATTTTAAATGGATGTTGGATTAATATTTTGGAATGGAAAGATGTAGGATTATAATAATTAATATCTAGCCGTTTTTATAGTTTTTATGTAGTTTTTTTTTCACTTATAATACGAAATATTTAAAAAAAAAAAAAAAAAAACAATATTGGCGATGTCTTTAGTGGCGACAGTCGGTTATTCGCGGCGACAAGACTTTAGCGGCGACTGGCCTTTAGTGGCGACAACTCGTAGTAGCGGCGACATTTGGATTATCAGCGACGAGGCATCAGCAGCGACCTTTTAGCGACAACACGTCGCCGCTAATACTATTAGCGGCGACATACGCTACTATTAGCGGTGACGCGTGTCGCCGGGAATACACTAATTTATTTTATATATATATATATATATATATATATATATATATATATATATATATAGAGAGAGAGAGAGAGAGAGAGAGAGACAAAGAGAGAAATTCCTTTTTTATTTTTTTTAATCGAAAAATTATTTAGATAAATAAAAAAACAAAAAAAAAAACAAAAATTAAGAGCAAAATCGTCATTGTAAAAAAGTTTAAAGTAAATTGGACTAAACTTGCAAGAAAATGATAACTTTGGACCTGTGGTGCTAGTCCAAACCTTTTTAGACCAAAGTGACAAATTTCAACAAACCATAGGGCCCACTTGTGCAGTTTTGTCTTTACTGAAATAGCCAAACAAATACATTTATTCTAAAATAGCCAACAAAATCATAGATACGTTAACTCGCCTGTAATTTCAACAATGGACTAAGTAATTCATTTTTAATTTCATCAAGGGAAAATGATTTGTAAGGGTAACTAAGTATTAGACATGTACAAAAAATACCATTAAACTTTTTTTGTACACATATCACCAATCAACTATAGCTTTTGTACACATATGACCATTATTAAACTTCACATTTGTTCAAAAAATACCATTATGTTACCGGTAATAGTAGGTCACCAGTCACGTAACATGCCATGTGGTTGCTGACGTGGATTTAATTGTATATTATGTACACATTATACCATTAAACTATTTTTTGTACATATTATACCATTAAATTTTTTTTGTGTATATTTTACCATTAAACTTTTTTTACACATTTTACCATTAATCTTATATAATTTATTCAAAAAATATCATTTCAAAAAATACATATTTTTACATAAAATGGGTTTTCCATCACCTATTGTGACCCCTTGATTTTGTAAGGTTTGGGGGAAAGGGTTTGTTTTTGACAATGATACTAAGCACTTTCTTTTACAACTACATTGTGAATTTATATTGGTCATACATCGATTGAAACCCACAATGTTTGAACTTGAGACTTCTATCTGGAGTGGCGAAGAAATAATCAATTGTTCATTATTTTAGCTAATGTCTAATAAACATATTCTTATAAGTCATTTTCTTAGGAAACTACGTTTGATGCACACTTATAAACTCATGAAACATTTTGTACATGTTACTTTATTATAATCCTCCCTCTTCTTGATGATGGTTGATGATTAAAAAAAATGCATTGAAATTATGTCATTGTTTACTGATAGGAAAATGACTTATAATGATGAGTTTACTAAAATTTAAAAAATCAGTAAAATCCACATCAGATGATGGGAAACCTACTTTTATGTAATAATTTTATTTTTGAAATGATATTTTTTCTATAAATTATATAACATTAATGGTAAAATGTGTACAAAAAAGTTTAATGGTAAAATGTGTACAAAAAAAGTTTAATGGTATAATGTGTACAAAAAATAGTTTAATGATATAATATGTACATAATAAACAGTAAAATCCACAACAGCAGCCACATGGCATGCCACGTGGCATGCTACGTGGCTGATGACCTATTATTACCGGTAATATAATGGTATTTTTTGAACAAATGTGAAGTTTAATGGTCATATATGTACAAAAGTAATAGTTGATTGGTGATGTGTGTATAAAAAAAAAGTTGAATGAATATTTTGTACAAGTCTAATACTTTGTTACCCTTACAAGTCATTTTCCCTTTCATCAAATAGGTTGCGAGTTCATGGCCCATATGCGGTTTTAAAGACCATTACACTAATATATTTATATCCTAAAAGAATGCTAGCATTTTTTACACTCAAAGATACCCAAATTCTCTCTGTGATGGTTGGTTGAAGGAGATGTTCCACAAAACAATGTTTTAAGTAATCTTATATATAGTCTTTTTTACCATATACACTAAAAGATAGTATTAAGGTATATGAACCTAAAAAAATAAAGAAAAAAATGATGGACGAAATCATATATGGCATGATTATCTGCGATGGCACAAGTCTTTAATACATATAATGTGCATCAAATGAGTTATACGTGATGAGTTCGAAATCTCTTTGATCGATTAGATCTTTGTAACAGGTAAATAAAGAACATAAAAACAATGAGATAAAACACAAGTATGGATCTGAATGTGTCGAATGATTTGATTAACTCAATCCTCAGCAGAGCTCGATGAAGAACTTCCGCTGTAGAGGATTCTAGGGTCACAAAAGATAAGAACTTGTACGTTATAAAATCTCTATCAATCTTATCTAATCGTCACTTTCTAGGATGCATGCAAGCATCTATTTATAATAAACCCTAGATAAAACTCACGGATGGACAGGCCCATACCGGAGACAAAACTTGGACTAATCAACGAGCCCAAAAGACGCAACACTAAACTGGACCTAACAATACGTTCACAAAGTCAGTTTTTGGCTAAAACCAAACCAACCCGTAGAAATTCGGTTTTTCAGTTTTTAAACCCATATAGGTTTTGTTTTTGCATGGTTCGGTTTTTCGGTTTTTCAGGGTTGGGATTATGGGTTTTTGGTTTTAAACCGTGGGTTTATGAGCTCCTTTTTTTTCTTCTAGTTTTTGGGATCAAACCCAGTGAAAATACGTTTTGATAAATATTATTGTATCTACTTCAAATATATTAAAATAAAGAGTACGGATTCTAGTATTCTAAAAACATAAAAGTGTTGAAAATATCAAAATTTACCAACATTAAAAGTTTGCTGAAAATAATCATAAAGTAATAAAAGGATAAAGTCTAAAGTCTAAAACTAGAAGTTTAAAACATAATAAATAATATATATGTGGGCCGGTTCGGTTTTCATGGACGTTTTATACGTCAAAACCGAAACAACCCGTTATTTTTCGGTTTTTGTAAAATCAAACCTAAAACATCGGTTATTGCTTTGGTTTCAGTTTTTCGGTTTCGATTACGTTTTTTTTTTTATTTTTTTTATTTTTCGGCTTTCGGTTCGGTTATTGCTCCTCTGTAGTTTAATGTATATAATATGGGGTCTACAATTTTGGGTATTAAAAAATGAGTAAATTGATCTTTTCTATAATAATGATAACACAAAGTTGTAGGCGAGAGGAACGATGCAACTGGCAAATTGATGAAGCTACAGACGTATTTACCTCATTAGGGTTGTCAATGATTTTTTTTTGTTTTGGATAAACTCTAATTTTTGGTTATTTATTCTAAACCATCATAAAATCTGAATATTTTTCAAAATAAAATAAAAAAGATTATTTTTAATTACTTCATAATTAAGTAATTATAGATAAAAATATAAAATTATTAATAATCATCAATTTTAGTTAAAATAATATAATTATTAGAGGTAAATTTAGATTATAGATGGCTACAAAAAGATAAACCCTTGAATATATACTATTGTATTTAAATAAGTTTTATTGAAATTCTTTATCTTCCAAAATGACAATCCTCTTTATCCTACATTTGGGTTTTATCTTGTTCGAAAATGATATGCAAATGAAAAGTCGTAGTTTCGTTTTGGAGCATAAATCGTTGGCAACAAACGAATATGAAGTCTAGGTTTGGTTTAGTTTAAGATTCGATCGAAATTCATAGTCATGAATGTTTAAAATCTTTATAAGGTCAATGCGTTAAACAACGAATTGTCTCAGGTCAAAAGCGTGTGGGACATTACCAGCTTTTCGTGTTGTGTATTACAATAACTAATCACATGCACGTAAGAATGGAAAATTTACAGTTTGTTATACCGATTTATCTTTTAGAACTTCCCAGGTATTAAAAACTTATTCCTATCAAACCATTTTGGATATTCGCATAATAACATCCGTCATTAATCAATTAATTGCACTACAAACCCGACGAATTTCTCCTTGAGTCCCAGTTTTCACCTCAATATTACCCATCCTCACCATTGATCTTGCAAACTCAACGTTAAAAGTCAATCCAAGGAGTCCCCTAACTCCAAGAAACCGTTGCACTAACCTTTGTGTTGTTGGGTTGCTCCATAGCACTTGATCAGATTCAAGTACACCTCTCCGGTTCCTCAGGTTTGCATAGTATGAATTGTCAAACCTGTTTTGGCTTCCTGTATCTAAAGCCACACGCCTTGAACCATCTCCTCCGTTGGGGCACAGGTTTCGTAGTGTGGGAAGAAATGCTTGGTCAATAGATGGATCCGGTCCATTGGTGTTGTTGAAGTTGTATAGCCTGTAGCTGAATAATGCACAGGCTGCTGTCCCAATGGTGTGTGCTCCTGGAAATCAGTAAAACCCATAGACGCATCAGTTTAATACATTGATAGTAAGTGTTGCAACGGTTGAAGTGTTATATATGCTTAAGTACTTACCAGAAAGGGTAACAAGATCTTGGGCGTTAAGACCTTTCTCAGCAAACTTCCTGATTTGGACATCAACGGCGTCATTGAAAGCAGGAAGATTTGCAGTATCGGCTGCACGTGAAACCAATCCATCTCTACGGCCTAATGGCACTGCCCAGCGCGCAATTCCCCCAGCCTGAACAGCGATTGGAAAAATAGAATAAGTACAACAAGTTTTAAGCCCAACAAACGTAATATTTCTACTGGCGACTTGGAAATGCTTAAACAACGTATTGAGAAAGTAATTAATTACCAGAAGCACAGAATCACGGGCAGCCAGTGCAAGAATATCAGCACAGGAGACGACCCCAGGACAAACCCTTTCGAGTTCCGTCTTTGCAGCATCGATAATCTCGAAGCCTCTCAATAGAGAATTGGGCGGAGCAGTTCTCTCCGTAGAAGGACCATTGAGTAGGATAGAGGCGTCACAGCCATTAACAAAACAATCGTGAAAAAACATTCTAACCAAACCTGGTGGGACTCCTGCGTTGGCCCGATCAGCTGCTGCAACTGCAGACTGCACAATGGCTTCAACTCTTGGGCATGAGGTCTGGTAGAAGCCATTTCGGGTGCCTTGGCCTTGTGCCAAGGTGGTCAAGGTGGCTAACAAGACAACAAAGAAGAGGGGTATTTTGTTATTACAAAAAACCTCCATTACTAGTTTACTACGATGATTTGTTTAATAAGTTATGTATTGGATTTGGTATTTGATAATTTGAGGTAGAAGGTATTTTATAGTGAGTGGAGGTGGGGGAGTGAAGAGAAAGTCAAAGACGCGGCAGGTGATAAAAGTAGACAAAGTCGACCATAGGAGATACATAGACAAAGAGTCAATCTTTTGATGGATACAGCTCCTATATCTAACCATGCAAGTTTGTGTATAAAATAAAATAGTCATAGGAGGAGATTATACATTAATATGCAAAAAAAGCACGTACATATACATTTATTAGTGTTTTACTATGGTACGTAAACTATAAACTATATAAAGTGAGAGGTTAAGATTTGACATTTTTGAATAGCCATAGTTGAAATAAAAACAGTCTTTAATATCGTGAGTTATTGCAAATTATAACACATTAAAGTAACATTAGAAGTAAGACATATGTATTACAATTAATTTTTTAAAAAAAAATTAAATATAAAGGTAGAAGTATAATTTTACAAGAAAATAAGAATAAATAAAGAATTATTATTATCGAAATGTTTGTTATCTTTTAGATTTAAACAAATAATTTAAATAATTAAAAGAAACTAATTAACTTTAATTTTGGGAAATGTTAAATTTTATATCAATTTATTAATATCTTTATTACAACTATTACATTAAAATATTATATATAATTTAATAAAAAAGAAAAAGTTTATAAAATAACATACGAAAAAAATAATATTTTAAAATAACCATAAAATAAAATGAAATTTGTCAAATTGAATTAAAATTTGACAAATGATACAAAAAAACTTTCGCTTATTAATCAAGATTGATCCCAAACTTAAAACTTCTTAAAATATCATTTTTATCCTTTGATCTCTTAAATTTTTGTATTTACCTAGGTAATATATATATATATATATATATATATATATATAATAGGATATTTGTATAGTTAACACTTTTGGTTAAAATTTGAGTTTTCCTATGTTTCGACATTAATGTTATTTACCTTTTCGTGGGTATTTATATGTACATCTCCTATATATGAGTCAAGTTACATATAATTTGTTTTCATTCAACATAAATTAGAAATTTTGTACGTTATTTATTTATTTTTTTATAACACTTACTTCATTTTCTATGTGTGCGTTGGTATAAACTCGAGTTTGTCTTCGTTTTGATGTAAATTGTTTTTACATTTTCTACTTATTTTTATATATATGTTTTGTATGTATGCATCAGGTTACATATAATATGTTTTTTTACCGTTAAAAACGTATAATATCCTTTTGATTATTTTAGCTTCCATTCGTTAACTCAAAAATAATCTTAATTACTTATTTTTATGTATGTTTTTATATACATTCAAGTTTCTTACATTCAACATAAAGTTTGTATGCATTTTCCTGTTTATTTTATGTACATTTCGTATGTATGATGCACTACTACAAAAACACCCTTTTACGACATGCAACGTGTGTCGTAAAATGCTCAGACGATACGCAAATACGTGTAAAGGAAGGCTCTATCATAACAAAAGACGACACGCAAATGCGCATCGCCTATTTACGACGCGCTCTTACGGCACACAATGTGTGTCAAGGAAATCCCTGTCATAAATATGACAACACGCTTTGCGTGTCGTAACCTTACGACTCGCAATGTGTATCATTAAAGTCCCCATCATAAAGAAAGAGCACACACATTTTTGCATGTCATAATTTTAAATGTTTTAAAAATTATATCTTTTGATAGATGTAGTAATTTTAACTCTAAATAACACACTAGAAGTCTCATAATACAAAATAAAATACAATAAATATGAAAGGTAATTCATTGAACTAATATGTCAAATACAAATTATCATTCCAATAGTAAGTAAATGTAATACATTGCTAATATTGCCTAATATTTATTATAGAAAAAAGAAAACATGTACAACTGGTTGGATCCCTTTAAGAGCTTGATTTGCCATAAATTCCTCCAAATTATCCGTCCCACTACCCCTACAGTTCAAAGCACTAAAATCAGTTCAAGAAAACAAAAGCATATTATCAATAATTTTGAGTAGATCCAATAAAAAAGTGTTAATGGATTTATACGTGTTAAAAAATATACCTTAAAGCAAAGACATTTCTTTTAGTCTTCTTGTATTTGATCTTCTATTCATGTCAACAAGCTCGGGGTCATCATTCATGTGTTTTTTTGAATATACACACAAGTTTCTGTCACACCCCAAACCTGAACGGCGGAAACGTTCGGGGGCGGATGACTTCATGTGGTAACGTAACAAATGAATACATAGTAAAGAAAGCAATACAACCATCATATATATAATTGAAAGTTTACATTTGTCAAAAGTTACATGTTCAACACCAATTACAATATGATGTCAAAATATGAGATTTAACTGGCGCCGCAGCATCCCTTCATCAAAAGCATAATGATACCTGAAATTACTGAGTTCCTGGGACATACAAGTAATTTTGAAAGAGTAGATCAGCATTTAAGCTGGTGAGTTTCATAAGTATTTAAATGACAAAGTTCGTATGAAATGAAATGTTTTGTCCTTGTTTGTTTGTGTTTAGAAAATCCTATATTTTGTACTAGTATAAAAATAGCATTCTCTCAAGACCAATGTTTGTTTCTAAAATGTATGTAAGTGTAAAATAACCAATGTGTTTGAAAACGTTGTAAATAAATGCAGTTTTAATACCCCGTGTGAGTTTTATAACCATACTATTGACTCGGAATGCCTATACACAACGTTCTTCAGGCGTTGGAATGTTATGACGTTTGTCACCCCAAATGGTGTACCGTAGCTAACAGTCAGGGCGCGGGTTGTCAAGCCCGTATAGATCTATACACAAACACCATGCTCCCCCTCCAAGGGATTCTGGTATATAATACAGGACTTGAAATGTGTACTCGAACGTACGTGAAGTTAGTGTCTCACAAAAACCGTGGTATAAAAACAGATTTACGTGTTAAAGTGTTCGTTTGTTCTTGTATATGAAAGTGACTTCTTGAAATTCATGTTTCTAGTACGTAAGAGTTAGAAATTTGTTCGTAAAACTATACCTATTATAGTTTTAAAAGTGTGTCTCGTTTGTTTAGAAATACCTAGAAAAGGAATCATTTGTTATGAAAGCATAGATTTTTGTAGAGCCTAAGATAGACAAATATACATATAATCTAAGAAAATGTTTAGTTTATACATGCATTAGAACAATTTATATTTCAAAAGATAGAATGCTATTGTAACATATTTTACATATGAAAGTTCCTTATAAAGTTTATAAATCACATGTGATTTGGATATGTAAAAGCATATAAAATAATTCTTTATGTAACACACGATAATACTCGTGTGTTTTACTTGTATTCCCCCCCCCCTTGAAAGCATATAAAAGCATTTATAGAACATTTAAAATGTTAATTAAGGGGTATGAACTCACTTGAAAGTTTGAAGATAGCGAGATGGAAAACCGGGCAGAGTTTCGTCTCGGGAAACGGATTTTTCTCGGGATTCTCGGGAATCTCGGGAGTAAAATCGACCTTCGGGACTTGAGCAAAATGACCAGCGCTTCGGGTTTGAACGGGCACGGAAATCGAGGCAAGATCGAGAGAGAAATGAGAGAAATGGGGTGAATTTTCGGGAACCCTCGCATCTCTATTTATAGGGGGTCTGAGAAGCCTCGGTACGCGGGGCGTACGCTCGTACGCAGCGCGTACACGTACGTCATGCATGACCGAGTCCTCGACTGCCTCGGCTTCGGATGGGACGGAAAGGGGGTAGCTTTGCATAGGGGCGACGTGGACGGACCGAGACCAAGGCCCTCGGGTACGCGGGGGGTACGGGGTTACGCAACGCGTAACTCGGATGAGGACGCTGACTCCTCCTTCGGATATTACCGGATTTTTGAATTAAATTTATATATAATTTATTTAATAAACTTCAAAAAATCATACCTTCTTCATACGAACTCCGTTTTTGATGGTCTTTATATCCACGCGTAGGTGAGACTACGCTCTACAACTTTCGTTTAGACTCCGTTGCCAAATTCCGAAATTATTTTTATTATTTATTTATAAAATGACGTGATTAAGGAATTTCTTTAAAAATTCATAACTTCTTTATCTAACGTCGGTTTTTGCCAGACTTTTCACCGCTGAAATACCATTGTCGAGACCTTCGATTCTCGTTTAGGTCATTCCGGCCAAAAGTCGCTCGATCTCCGATTCGAGTTTTTAGTTGTCTGCTGCTAAGCCGAACTTGGAAAAATCATAACTTCAATATACGAAGTCGGATTTGGGCGTTCTTTTTACGTACGATCATGGTTTAATGACATTTAAACATAGAAGGAATTTAAATAGAAACATTTTGGACATTTTAATATCAAAGTTAATTTTATTAACTCAAAAGTGGTTACAATACTTGACTTTTTAGGTCATTACAAAGAGTTGAAATATCGGGTTGTCACATCACCCCCCCCGTTAGAGGGAATTTCGTCCCGAAATTTAAAGTAGTAAAGATACTAGTGAACATGAAAGAGATGAGGGTACTTTTGTTTCATCTGATCTTCGCGTTCCCATGTGAATTCAGGTCCCCGCTTGGCGTTCCAGCGAACCTTCACGATGGGTATGCGACTTTGTTTTGTTTGTTTGACCTCTCGGTCCATGATTTCTACTGGTTCTTCCACAAAATTGAGGCTCTCGCTGATCTCAATCTCGTCGAGTGGAATAACAAGAGTCTTATCGGACAGACACTTTTTCAAGTTTGAGATGTGGAAGGTTGGATGTATGTTACTAAGTTCACGCGGTAGGTTAAGCTTGTAAGCCACAGGGCCGATTCTAGCAAGAATCTCGAAAGGCCCTATGTATCTTGGATTTAGTTTCCCACGCTTCCCAAAGCGTATTAAACCCTTCCACTGTGAGACCTTTAATAAAACGTGGTCTCCTACCTAGAATTCCAAAGGTTTCCTCCTTTGGTCAGCGTAGCTTTTCTGTCGGTCTCTGGAGGCCTTCAATCGTTCACGAATCTGAACGTTCTTCTCTGTCGTTTCTCGTATGATTTCCGGACCGGTGAGAGTGCTTTCAGGAACTCTTCCTCTAGCTAACTGGGTATCGCCAACTTCAGTCCAGCATAGAGGGGATCTGCACTTTCGACCATAGAGGGCTTCAAACGGAGCAGCCTTTATGCTTGTATGATAACTATTGTTGTATGAAAATTCGACAAGGGGTAAATGGATATCCCATGCCTTTCCAAAGTCAATCACACAGGCTCTCAACATATCTTCCAAGGTTTGTATCGTTCTCTCACTTTGCCCGTCTGTTTGTGGGTGGTAGGTTGTACTCATATCTAGCCTAGTCCCCAGGGAACTTTGTAGTGACTGCCAGAATCTTGAAGTGAATCTACTATCTCTATCGGAGATAATGGATATTGGAACACCGTGCAGTCGCACTACTTCCTTTATGTAAGTTCTTGTAAGCTTTTCCATTTTGTTAGTCTCCTTGATTGGTAGGAAATGCGCGGATTTGGTCAATCTGTCGACGATGACCCATATGGTATCGAGTCCACCCATCGTCTTGGGTAGCTTGGTTATGAAGTCCATAGTAATCCGCTCCCATTTCCATTCTGGTATCTCTGGTTGTTGTAGTAATCCTGACGGTTTCAGATACTCGACCTTAACCTTAGCGCAAGTAAGGCATTTACTTACAAAGGTAGCAATTTCTGCTTTCATGTTAGGCCACCAGTACAGTTTCTTAAGATCCAGATACATTATATTTGAACCTGGGTGAACGGAATATCTTGTGTTGTGTGCTTCGGTCAAGACTACGTCTCTGAAACCACCATGTTTCGGTGTCCAGATTCGGTCCATGAGATAATAGGCTTCGCCACCCTTGACTTCTAGATTCTTTTCCATTCCTCGCAGGGATTCACCCGCCACATTTTCAGGTTGCAAAGCTTCCATTTGTGTCTCCTTAATTTGTGTGGATAAGTGGGAATGGATAGTCATAGTTAGAGATTTGACCCTCCGACCAGTGTATTCCTTTCGACTGAGGGCGTCAGCTACCACGTTGACCTTGCCAGGATGATAACGAATTTCGCATTCGTAGTCATTTAGTAACTCAACCCATCGTCGTTGTCGCATGTTGAGTTCCTTCTGATTGAAAATGTCTTGAAGGCTCTTGTGATCGGTGAAAATAGTACTCTTTGTTCCGTATAAGTAGTGTCTCTAGATCTTCAGAGCAAATACCACTGCTCCGAACTCAAGATCGTGGGTCGTATAGTTCACTTCGTGTGTCTTAAGCTATCGGGAGGCATAAGTAATAACCTTCCCTCTCTACATAAGAACACAACCAAGTCCTTGGTTTGATGCATCGCAATACACTACGAAATCTTCTATCCCTTCGGGGAGGGATAGTATCGGTGCGGTGCACAATGCCTGTTTCAGCGTTTGGAACGCCTTCTCTTGTTTCGCTTCCCAGTCAAAGGCCACGCCTTTCTGGGTTAATGTAGTAAGAGGTTTCGCAATGCTAGAGAAGTTCTTTATGAATCTGCGATAGTAGCCGGCGAGACCTAGAAATTGACGAATCTCTGTAGGTGTCTTTGGTGCCGACCAGTTCTCAATGGCCTTAATTTTGGAGGGGTCCACGTGTATCCCCTTCTCGCTAACAACGTGGCCCAAAAATTCGACACTTCGAATCCAAAATTCGCATTTAGAGAACTTTGCATAGAGCTTCTCCGATCACAATGTTTCTAAGACTTTTCGTAAGTGTTGACTATGCTCTTCCTTACTTCGGGAGTAGATAAGTATGTCACCGCTGAAGACGATGACGAACTGATCTAAGAAGGGACGCACACCCTATTCATTAGGTCCATAAATACTGCTGGTGTGTTGGTTAATCCGAACGGCATCACTAGAAATTCGTAGTGTCCATAACGAGTTCAGAATGCTGTCTTGGGAATATCCCCTTCTAGCACTCGTAATTGGTGATATCCGAATCGTAGATCTATCTTCGAGAAGTAGTTTCCTCCTTGAAGTTGATCAAATAGGTCGTCAATACGGGGTAGAGGATAGCGATTTTTGACAGTAAGCTTGTTCAGTTCTTTGTAGTCGATGCACATGCGGAACGATCCGTCTTTCTTCTTTACAAACAGGATCGGTGCTCCCCAAGGTGAGAAACTTGGTCTAATGAATCCTTTTTGAAGGAGTTCGTAAAGCTAACTGGAAAGTTCTTGCATCTCTGCTGGTGCTAGGCGATAAGGCGACTTCGCTACTGGGGTAGCCCCTGGAACTAAGTCGATTCTAAACTCGACTTGGCGTTGTGGTGGTAATCCCGGTAGTTCTTCTGGAAAGATATCGGGAAAGTCGCCTACTTCTGGAATGTTCTTGATGTCCTTCAGTTCCTGAGTCGTATCGACGATCTGTGCTAGGAATGCTCGACAATCCTTCCGTAAACACTTTCGAGCTTGGATGCACGAAATGATACGAAGGTTTTTACTTGATTTGTCGCCGTAAATCACTAATGTTTCGTCGTTAGGAAGGCTAAGACGAACTGCTTTTTCAAAGCACAGGATGTTGGCGCGAAAAAGCATTAACCAATCCATGCCGACTATGACGTCGAAACTTTTAATTTGGACCGACATGAGGTTGATTGGGAAAGAATGTCCGTCTAAGGTTAACGTACAATCCATGTATATGCAGTTAGTGTTTTCTGTTTTTCCACTGGCCATCTTTACAGTGAATGATTTTTCTAACTTGCTAGGTTGATGTTTAAGTAAGTGAACAAAGTTTTGACTCACGAAGCTTCTCTCCGCTCCACTATCGAATAATATGCATGCATATGAATTATCAAGAAAGAACGTACCAGCAACTATAGTTGGGTCAGCTACAGCTTCGTCGTGGCCTATTGCCAAAACTCGTCCCACACCGCCGGTGCCTGCTGCCTTAGGGCAGTTCCTCTTGTAGTGGCCCACCTCGCCACAACCGTAGCAAGTCTGCCCTACACCCGCACTGGGAACTTGAGTGATCGGCTTTGCGGGGTCTTTGCAGAAACGGGCTGTGTGTCCCTTTCTGTTGCAGTTGGCGCACTTCATTTCCCGACAAGGTCCATGGTGGTGGTAAGTGCATTTGGTGCACTTTGGAAGGTTACCTACATAAGGCTTTGTTGGGTAGGTATTTGTAGGAGTTGTAGTAAGTACAGTGGCAGCATTCACTGAAACCAGTTGTTTCTTTGCGGATTCTTGGGAAGACCCACCCTTCCCTTTATTCCATACCCTCTTCTTGCTATTGTTGTTGTTGTTGTTGTTGTTGTTGTTGTTGTTGCTGTTGTTGTTGTTGTTGTTGTTGTTGTTTCCTTTCTGTGGTTCTGGTGCAGAAACGGTTGAGTTCTGATGACCTCCATAATCAACAAGAGATTGTGCCAGTTCCTTGGCACTTTCAAAGGTGTCAGGTTTTGAAGCTAACACGCTGGACCTAATTTGGGGAGACATCCCCCAAATGTATCTCTCTATCTTCTTGCTCTCAGGAGCAATCATATCTGGGCAAAGGATTGCCAGATCGCAGAACCTGTTGGTATAAGTAGCGATGTCGGTACCAACCATTCCGAGAGTCCATAGTTCGTGTTCGAGCTTTTGAATCTCTCCCCGTGGGCACTATTCTCTCATCATCATGGCTTTTAGGCTCTCCCAGCTTATGGAGTTTGCCACTATTAGGGTAAGTACTTTAACGTGGCCATTCCACCAAGTTAAAGCTCTATCAATAAGGGTGAAAGTTGCAAATTTGACTTTGCTGTGCTCGGGACAAGAGCAGATTTCAAAGACTGACTCCATCCTTTCAATCCACTGCCTCAGGGCTATCACACCACCAGTTCCATAAAACATCCGGGGCTTGGCATTAGTAATGTCCTTATAGGTGCATTCTCGGGGTAGTCCATGACTCTCGCCATGGTTGGATGGGTGTGTGCCAGATCCCGCGCCATTAGTACTCGAGTTATTGATCTGTGACATGGCAGCTGCTACCGCTGTGGTGACTGCTGCTTGGAACATAATAGCATCAAATTGAGGTGGTGGAGGTGGTGGTGGTACAGGTGCTTCCCCACCGTTGCTTCGCCTTGGATTCGTACGCGGAGGCATCCTTCAACTATAAGTCGAAAAGGTAAAGATAAGAATTCCATAGAATAGAAAATGTATGTGTCTCATGAACTAAATTGCTATAGTTCAACAACAGATGCTAGTATGAGTCTTAAAATAGAAGAATGAAAGTTATTTGTAAGACTGAAAGTATGAAACAAGTATTTGGTTTCTTGAAGACTTTTCAAGGTTTGAACGAAATACTCAACGTAGTAATAATAGTGTCACTTATATTAATATAAAAGTTGATACAACGATCATGAAAATTTGACCCTATAAGGGTCTCCGATTACAAAGTTTGAGAAATTTAAAGACTTTTAGCCGAGTTCCTAAGCTATAACAAAATTTGAGTCTTTGACAAGCACTACTTGCGACGTAGGTTGCGCTTGGAGCTTGACTCTGCATCTGATTGCTTTGACTCCATTAGATGCCTATCAAAAGCGGCTTGTTGTTCCCTCAGTTCAGCGAGGGCTGCAATCATTTGTGCTTGGAATGCCTCGGTTTGGAGTTGAGCATTGTCTTGTATCTTGTCCAACCTACGGATGTCAGAAGTGTGAACCTGTACTTCCACGTTGACATCCTGGAGTCGGCTAGCTTGAACTCCGGACTGATAGGACTGATTTGCTAGTTTACCCACCATTACTGGGAGTGCCCGATCAGCCAAACCTCCACCGCGGACATCATAGAAGTCCCAACACATGCCGTAGGGAGGGCGTATGCCTTGTTGTTGGCTCCAATGATGGAGGTGACTTCCCCAGACGGGAGTCAGTCCTTGAAAGTTCCTTACAAAGACGGGAGGTTGAACGGGTGGTGGATCGATCACTTCCGGCTCTGAGTCGGTACCAGAGTAATCATCCACTTCTATGGGTTCCTCGTCCTCTTCGGGATCATCTTCGACACATCCTCCGTTGCCTTGGTTGGGAAAGTGGGGGTCGCCAGGGTGGTGAAATCCAGCCATTTGACTGTACGAGAAATAGGGTTATAAGAATTGAATAAAGTTGAAACATGCAAAACATGTAAGTTAAACTAGTTTAGGTAGAAAATACAACTATAGTATTTAAATTCTTGTGTTTGATTCTAGTAATGGTTTGGTAAGTTTTGACTTGTTGCTTACTACGAGCAATCCTCGATATATATTGGTCCGATCTCAGGCAAATATAGTTGATCATGCTATATTTGTCCAAAATCAGATTACATATATCGAGTCTTAATCGTAGTGTCAATTTGTCTAAATACTTGTTGTATAATTATATATCATGAAAATAATTTGTTGCATGCATGTAATTGTACTTAAATGAACTATCAATTTAAGTTAAACGTAACGCTGCTTAAGCGTAAGAAGAAAAATTGTTTTGTCAGAGAGTCTTAGTCCCTTAAGCATTTATAGTTTGTATATCTTATGTGGTTCGACATACTTAGTTCACTATAAACATTGCTCTGATACCAATCTGTCACACCCCCAAACTGAACGGCGAAAACGTTCAGGGGCAGATGACTTCATGTGGTAACGTAACACATGAATACATAGTAAAGAAAGCAATACAACCATCATATATATAATTGAAAGTTTACATTTGTCAAAAGTTACATGTTCAAAACCAATTACAATATGATGTCAAAATATGAGATTTAACTGGCGCCGCAACATCCCTTCATCAAAAGCGTAATAATACCTGAAATTACTGAGTTCCTGGGACATACAAGTAATTTTGAAAGAGTAGATCAGCATTTAAGTTGGTGAGTTTCATAAGTATTTAAATGACAAAGTTCGTATGAAATGAAATGTTTTGTCCTTGTTTGTTTGTGTTTAGAAAATCCTATATTTTCTACTAGTATAAAAGTAGCCTTCTCTCAATACCAATGTTTTTTTCTAAAATGTATGTAAGTGTAAAATAACCAATGTGTTTGAAAACCTTGTAAATCAATGCATTTTTAATACCCCATGTGAGTTTTATAACCATACTATTGACTCGGAATGCCTATACACAACGTTCTTCAGGCGTTGGAATGTTATGACGTTTGTCACCCCAAATGGTGTACCGTAGCTAACAGTCAGGGCGCGGGTTGTCAAGCCCGTATAGATCTATACACAAACACCATGCTCCCCCTCCAAGGGATTCTGGTATATAATACAGGACTTGAAATGTGTACTCGAACGTACGTGAAGTTAGTGTCTCACAAAAACCGTGGTATAAAAACAGATTTACGTGTTAAAGTGTTCGTTTGTTCTTGTATATGAAAGTGACTTCTTGAAATTCATGTTTCTAGTACGTAAGAGTTAGAAATTTGTTCGTAAAACTATACCTATTATAGTTTTAAAAGTGTGTCTCGTTTGTTTAGAAATACCTAGAAAAGGAATCATTTGTTATGAAAGCATAGATTTTTGTAGAGCCTAAGATAGACAAATATACATATAATCTAAGAAAATGTTTAGTTTATACATGCATTAGAACAATTTATATTTCAAAAGATAGAATGCTACGTAACATATTTTACATATGAAAGTTCCTTATAAAGTTTATAAATCACATGTGATTTGGATATGTAAAAGCATATAAAATAATTCTTTATGTAACACACGATAATACTCGTGTGTTTTACTTGTATCCCCCCCCTTGAAAGAATATAAAAGCATTTATAGCATATTTAAAAGGTTAATTAAGGGGTATCAACTCACTTGAATGTTTGAAGATAGCGAGATGGAAACCGGGCAGAGTTTCGTCTCGGGAAACGGATTTTTCTCGGGATTCTCGGGAATCTCGGGAGTAAAATCGACCTTCGGAACTTGAGCAAAATGACCAGGGCTTCGGGTTTGAATGGGCACGGAAATCGAGGCAAGATCGAGAGAGAAATGAGAGAAATGGGGTGAATTTTCGGGAACCCTCGCATCTCTATTTATAGGGGGTCTGAGAAGCCTCGGTACGCGGGGCGTACGCTCGTACGCAGTGCGTACGCGTATGTCATGCATGACCGAGTCCTCGACTGCCTCACCTTCGGATGGGACGGAAAGGGCGTAGCTTTGCATAGGGGCGACATGGACGGACCGAGACCAAGGCCCTCGGGTACGCGGGGCGTACGGGGTTACGCAGCGCGTAACTCGGATGAGGACGCTGACTCCTCCTTCGGATATTACCGGATTTTTGAATTAAATTTATATATAATTTATTTCATAAACTTCAAAAAATCATATCTTCTTCATACGAACTCCTTTTTCGATGGTCTTTATATCCACGCGTAGGTGAGACTACGCTCTACAACTTTCGTTTAGACTCTGTTGGCAAATTCCGAAATTATTTTTATTATTTATTTATAAAATGACGTGATTAAGGAATTTCTTTAAAAATTCATAACTTCTTTATCTGACGTCGGTTTTTGCCAGACTTTTCACCGCTGAAATACCATTGTCAAGACGTTCGATTCTCGTTTAGGTCATTGCGGCCAAAAGTCGCTCGATCTCCGATTCGAGTTTTTAGTTGTCTGCTGCTAAGCCGAACTTGGAAAAATCATAACTTCAATATACGAAGTCGGATTTGGGCGTTCTTTTTACGTACGATCATGGTTTAATGACATTTAAACATAGAAGGAATTTAAATAGAAACATTTTGGACATTTTAATATCAAAGTTAATTTTATTAACTCAAAAGTGGTTACAATACTTGACTTTTTAGGTCATTACAAAGAGTTGAAATATCGGGTTGTCACAGTTTCTCCCCATGCTAAAAGGCTTGCAAAGAGGATCTGTTATCAATCATCTGCCACGAAAATCTGCATCACAGTGTTTTTCTAAGTAAAGATAATATATATTTTTTAGTTTGAATTTCGGGTAAGGTGAGCTTACTATGTTTTCAGATATATGGGCGACAGCAATGGCGGCGACACCTACCTTTAGCGGCGACAATGTGATATGTCGCCGCTAAAGGTAGGTGTCGCCGCTAATAGTCCATGACACGGATCCACACTTTAACTTTCTGGTAAATTAAGACCGTCTGATCATGTTTCTACTCCAAAGGCTTGGGTACTCGAGGAATTCACAAAAGCAATACTGGTGACAAAAGTCCTCGCTAAAGACCTAACCGAGTCGCCGCAAATTGTCGAATAAATGACGCATCATTGATTCCCTCCTATGTGTCGCCGCTATTAACAGAAGTCGCCGCTAAAGCCCAAATTGTCACTGGTAAAGGATTCGCCGCTAAAGGTCGACTCAGTTAACCAAAGAAATCAACACCTTTTTCCTTTTCTCTGTTCGCTTCCATCTTGAGCTGCTGCTATGATTTTTTCCTTTCATATTCTTCGTTGATTCACAAATGCACCCATCCAGCAAAACCGAGGTTAAGGATGTTGGCCACATAATAGAAGATACCGACGGTCAAAGTTGAGATTGACCGGCGAGGCTCTTTAATTTCCGGCGACATACACAAGATTCTGGTGACAATAGGTATTTCCAGCAAAAGATTTCTTTTCCTATTGTCATGTAACATCGATTTGTAGCTTACTTTAGTGATTAATTGAAAAATATTATAATTTTCAGCTCTTAATTGACTTTCCCGACCACCACCGCCGACTACCGCCACCACTGCACCATTTCTTTGATTTCCACAACCACAGGTTCTATTTACTTTTATTTATTTTGAAATTTGATTTTAAATGCAAAATATGTGTAGTTGTATAAATTATGTGAATATTTGATATATGTATTTGAATGTATGAAAATTTGGTGTATATATGTGAATGTATGTGTGTTTGGTGTATATGTTGTATATGAATCTAAAATATGTGTATTTGGTATAAGTGGGATGCTATTATCTATATATGTGAAAGTATATGTGTATTTGGTATAAGTAGGATGTTATTATGTACGTATGTGAATGCATATGTGTTTGGTGTATATGTGATATATGAATGCGAAATTTGTGTATTTGGTATAAGTAAGATGTTAATATATATATATATATATATATATATATATATATATATATATATATATATATATAGAGAGAGAGAGAGCTAGGTTCAAATGTTTTTAGCAAGTATTGTGTCCCTAAATGCACCAATGAGAATTCAGAAATAATTAAATCACTAATAAATAATAAAAGGGTATAAGTGTAATCTACACTATAATTAATTATGGTAAAAGAAAAAAAAAATAATCAATATCCCACTAATTTTGGTTATCAGTTTCATATAACACCACCACTGATTCCCACTACTTCTTTAAAAATCATCGTTCTCTCTTCATAGACCCAGAAACCCTTATCCCCTCCTAAATCAGTTTCGACACCACCAGAGCAGTAGCACCACCCCACAGCATCGTAGAACAACCAACTTTATGGATTGGAGAAGAGAATGGGTGGAGCTGGGCCCTTTCGTCAGCGATGGCGCCGACCACCGACGGCACATCAAACAGAGACGTTCGCCAGGGACACGATGATCTCTCAGGTATGCTGATTTTAATTTCCAAGGCTTTTGTATTTCAGCAATTTTGAAATTAAGTAACAATGATTTTTATATGATGTTGTTATATAATATTGATGGATTTATGATGAATGAAACAACAGGAAGTAGTGAATAACTTGGAAGATGCACATGAACAAATTGACACTGCAATTTCAATTGCGTTGAAAGAAAGCAAACCAGTGTACATCAGTAAAAGTTGTAATCTGCCTAGTATTCCTCATTTTTGTCCATCAATGTAAGTCTTATGAGTTATGATCCATTACCATATTTGCAATTTTTGTTTACAAACAACATTTTGTCATGGCCTCCATGTGTTCGATAAAATACCTCAATGAAAAAATAGTTAAAAATCTTTAATGTTTTTACTTCATTTTGTTCCTTATTCCTTTCAGAACTATATAACTCAATTTAGATTGGGTTGGATGTCATTTTCATAACAATAGGTTGATGCTAGTTCCTTATTCTGTCAGAATTTGCAGTTAAATACATTGAGCATATCGAGAAGAAAATAAGAATAAATAATGAATTATTATTATCGAAATGTTTGTTATGTTTAAATTTAAACAAATAATTTAAATAATTAAAAGCAACTAATTAACTTTAATTTTGCGAAATTTTAAAATTTATATCAATTTATTAATATTTTTATTACAACTATTACATTAAAATATTATATGTAATTTAATAAAAAAGAAAAAGTTTATAAAATAACATACGAAAAAAATAATATTTTAAAATAACCATAAAATAAAATGAAATTTGCCAAATTCAATTAAAATTTGACATGTGATACAAAAAAACTTTCGCTTATTAATCAAGATTGATCCCAAACTTAAAACTTCTTAAATTATCATTTTTATCCTTTGATCTCTTAAATTTTTGTATTTACCTAGGTAATATATATATATATATATATATATATATATATATATATATATATATATATATAATAGGATATTTCTATAGTTAACACTTTTGGTTAAAATTTGAGTTTTCCTATGTTTCGACATTAATGTTATTTACCTTTTCGTGAGTATTTATATGTACATCTCCTATATATGAGTCAAGTTACATATAATTTGTTTTCATTCAACGTAAATTAGAAATTTTGTACGTTATTTTTTTTTTTTTTATAACACTTACTTCATTTTCTATGTGTGCGTCGGTATAAACTCGAGTTTGTCTTCGTTTTGATGTAAATTGTTTTTACATTTTCTACTTATTTTTATATATATGTTTTCTATGTATGCATCAGGTTACATATCATATGTTTTTTTACCGTTAAAAACGTATAATATCCTTTTGATTATTTTAGCTTCCATTCGTTAACTCAAAAATAATCTTAATTACTTATTTTTATGTATGTTTTTATATACATTCAAGTTTCTTACATTCAACATAAAGTTTGTATGCATTTTCCTGTTTATTTTATGTACATTTCGTATGTATGATGCACTACTACAAAAACACCCTTTTACGACATGCAACGTGTGTCGTAAAACGCTCAGACGATACGCAAATACGTGTAAAGGAAGGCTCTATCATAACAAAAGACGACACGCAAATGCGCATCGCCTATTTACGACGCGCTCTTACGACACACAATGTGTGTCAAGGAAAGCCCTGTCATAAATATGACAACACGCTTTGCGTGTCGTAACCTTACGACTCGCAATGTGTATCATTAAAGTCCCCGTCATAAAGAAAGAGCACACACATTTTTGCATGTCATAATTTTAAATGTTTTAAAAATTATATCTTTTGATAGATTTAGTAATTTTAACTCTAAATAACACACTAGAAGTCTCATAATACAAAATAAAATAGAATAAGTATGAAAGGTAATTCATTGAACTAATATGTCAAATACAAATTATCATTCCAATAGTAAGTAAATGTAATACATTGCTAATATTGCCTAATATTTATTATAGAAAAAAGAAAACATGTACAACTGGTTGGATCCCTTTAAGTGCTTGATTTGCCATAAATTCCTCCAAATTATCCGTCCCACTACCCCTACAGTTCAAAGCACTAAAATCAGTTCAAGAAAACAAAAGCATATTATCAATAATTTTGAGTAGATCCAATAAAAAAAGTGTTAATGGATTATACGTGTTAAAAAATATACCTTAAAGCAAACATTTCTTTTAGTCTTCTTGTATTTGATCTTCTATTCATATCAACAAGCTCGGGGTCATCATTCATGTGTTTTTTTGAATATACACACAAGTTTCTGTCACACCCCCAAACCTGAACGGCGGAAACGTTCGGGGGCGGATGACTTCATGTGGTAACGTAACAAATGAATACATAGTAAAGAAAGCAATACAACCATCATATATATAATTGAAAGTTTACATTTGTCAAAAGTTACATGTTCAAAACCAATTACAATATGATGTCAAAATATGAGATTTAACTGGCGCCGCAGCATCCCTTCATCAAAAGCATAATGATACCTGAAATTACTGAGTTCCTGGGACATACAAGTAATTTTGAAAGAGTAGATCAGCATTTAAGCTGGTGAGTTTCATAAGTATTTAAATGACAAAGTTCGTATGAAATGAAATGTTTTGTCCTTGTTTGTTTGTGTTTAGAAAATCCTATATTTTCTACTAGTATAAAAGTAGCATTCTCTCAAGACCAATGTTTGTTTCTAAAATGTATGTAAGTGTAAAATAACCAATGTGTTTGAAAACCTTGTAAATAAGTGCATTTTTAATACCCCATGTGAGTTTTATAACCATACTATTGACTCGAAATGCCTATACACAACGTTCTTATGGCGTTGGAATGTTATGACGTTTGTCACCCCAAATGGTGTACTGTAGCTAACAGTCAGGGCGCGGGTTGTCAAGCCCGTATAGATCTATACACAAACACCATGCTCCCCCTCCAAGGGATTCTGGTATATAATACAGGACTTGAAATGTGTACTCGAACGTACGTGAAGTTAGTGTCTCACAAAAACCGTGGTATAAAAACAGATTTACGTGTTAAAGTGTTCGTTTGTTCTTGTATATGAAAGTGACTTCTTGAAATTCATGTTTCTAGTACGTAAGAGTTAGAAATTTGTTCGTAAAACTATACCTATTATAGTTTTAAAAGTATGTCTCGTTGGTTTAGAAATACCTAGAAAAGGAATCATTTGTTATGAAAGCATAGATTTTTGTAGAGCCTAAGATAGACAAATATACATATAATCTAAGAAAATGTTTAGTTTATACATGCATTAGAACAATTTATATTTCAAAAGATAGAATGCTACGTAACATATTTTACATATGAAAGTTCCTTATAAAGTTTATAAATCACATGTGATTCGGATATGTAAAAGCATATAAAATAATTCTTTATGTAACACACGATAATACTCGTGTGTTTTACTTGTGTTCCCCCCCCCTTGAAAGCATATAAAAGCATTTATAGAAAATTTAAAATGTTAATTAAGGGGTATGAACTCACTTGAAAGTTTGAAGATAGCGAGATGGAAAACCGGGCAGAGTTTCGTCTCGGGAAACGGATTTTTCTCGGGATTCTCGGGAATCTCGGGAGTAAAATCGACCTTCGGGACTTGAGCAAAATGACCAGGGCTTCGAGTTTGAACGGGCACGGAAATCGAGGCAAGATCGAGAGAGAAATGAGAGAAATGGGGTGAATTTTCGGGAACCCTCGCATCTCTATTTATAGGGGGTCTGAGAAGCCTCGGTACGCGGGGCGTACGCTCGTACGCAGCGCGTACACGTACGTCATGCATGACCGAGTCCTCGACTGCCTCGGCTTCGGATGGGACGGAAAGGGGGTAGCTTCGCATAGGGGCGACGTGGACGGACCGAGACCAAGGCCCTCGGGTACGCGGGGGGTACGGGGTTACGTAGCGCGTAACTCGGATGAGGACGCTGACTCCTCCTTCGGATATTACCGGATTTTTGAATTAAATTTATATATAATTTATTTAATAAACTTCAAAAAATCATACCTTCTTCATACGAACTCCGTTTTCGATTGTCTTTATATCCACGCGTAGGTGAGACTACGCTCTACAACTTTCGTTTAGACTCTGTTGGCAAATTCCGAAATTATTTTTATTATTTATTTATAAAATGACGTGATTAAGGAATTTCTTTAAAAATTCATAACTTCTTTATCTAACGTCGGTTTTTGCCAGACTTTTCACCGCTGAAATACCATTGTCGAGACCTTCGATTCTCGTTTAGGTCATTTCGGCCAAAAGTCGCTCGATCTCCGATTCGAGTTTTTAGTTGTCTGCTGCTAAGCCGAACTTGGAAAAATCATAACTTCAATATACGAAGTCGGATTTGGGCGTTCTTTTTACGTACGATCATGGTTTAATGACATTTAAACATAGGAATTTAAATAGAAACATTTTAGACATTTTAATATCAAAGTTAATTTTATTAACTCAAAAGTGGTTACAATACTTGACTTTTTAGGTCATTACAAAGAGTTGAAATATCGGGTTGTCACATCATCCCCCCCGTTAGAGGGAATTTCGTCCCGAAATTTAAAGTAGTAAAGATACTAGTGAACATGAAAGAGATGAGGGTACATTTGTTTCATCTGATCTTCGCGTTACCATGTGAATTCAGGTCCCCGCTTGGCGTTCCAGCGAACCTTCACGATGGGTATGCGACTTTGTTTTGTTTGTTTGACCTCTCGGTCCATGATTTCTACTGGTTCTTCCACAAAATTGAGGCTCTCGCTGATCTCAATCTCGTCGAGTGGAATAACAAGAGTCTTATCGGACAGACACTTTTTCAAGTTTGAGATGTGGAAGGTTGGATGTATGTTACTAAGTTCACGCGGTAGGTTAAGCTTGTAAGCCACAGGGCCGATTCTAGCAAGAATCTCGAAAGGCCCTATGTATCTTGGATTTAGTTTCCCACGCTTCCCAAAGCGTATTAAACCCTTCCACGGTGAGACCTTTAATAAAACGTGGTCTCCTACCTAGAATTCCAAAGGTTTCCTCCTTTGGTCAGCGTAGCTTTTCTATCGGTCTCTGGAGGCCTTCAATCGTTCACGAATCTGAACGATCTTCTCTGTCGTTTCTCGTATGATTTCCGGACCGGTGAGAGTGCTTTCAGGAACTCTTCCTCGAGCTAACTGGGTATCGCCAACTTCAGTCCAGCATAGAGGGGATCTGCACTTTCGACCATAGAGGGCTTCAAACGGAGCAGCCTTTATGCTTGTATGATAACTATTGTTGTATGAAAATTCGACAAGGGGTAAATGGATATCCCATGCCTTTCCAAAGTCAATCACACAGGCTCTCAGCATATCTTCCAAGGTTTGTATCGTTCTCTCACTTTGCCCGTCTGTTTGTGGGTGGTAGGTTGTACTCATATCTAGCCTAGTCCCTAGGGAACTTTGTAGTGACTGCCAGAATCTTGAAGTGAATCTACTATCTCTATCGGAGATAATGGATATTGGAACACCGTGCAGTCGCACTACTTCCTTTATGTAAGTTCTTGTAAGCTTTTCCATTTTGTTAGTCTCCTTGATTGGTAGGAAATGCGCGGATTTGGTCAATCTGTCGACGATGACCCATATGGTATCGAGTCCACCCATCGTCTTGGGTAGCTTGGTTATGAAGTCCATAGTAATCCGCTCCCATTTCCATTCTGGTATCTCTGGTTGTTGTAGTAATCCTGACGGTTTCAGATACTCGACCTTAACCTTAGCGCAAGTAAGGCATTTACTTACAAAGGTAGCAATTTCTGCTTTCATGTTAGGCCACCAGTACAGTTTCTTAAGATCCAGATACATTATATTTGAACCTGGGTGAACGGAATATCTTGTGTTGTGTGCTTCGGTCAAGACTACGTCTCTGAAACCACCATGTTTCGGTGTCCAGATTCGGTCCATGAGATAATAGGCTTCGCCACCCTTGACTTCTAGATTCTTTTCCATTCCTCGCAGGGATTCACCCGCCACATTTTCAGGTTGCAAAGCTTCCATTTGTGTCTCCTTAATTTGTGTGGATAAGTGGGAATGGATAGTCATAGTTAGAGATTTGACCCTCCGACCAGTGTATTCCTTTCGACTGAGGGCGTCAGCTACCACGTTGACCTTGCCAGGATGATAACGAATTTCGCATTCGTAGTCATTTAGTAACTCAACCCATCGTCGTTGTCGCATGTTGAGTTCCTTCTGATTGAAAATGTCTTGAAGGCTCTTGTGATCGGTGAAAATAGTACTCTTTGTTCCGTATAAGTAGTGTCTCTAGATCTTCAGAGCAAATACCACTGCTCCGAACTCAAGATCGTGGGTCGTATAGTTCACTTCGTGTGTCTTAAGCTATCGGGAGGCATAAGTAATAACCTTCCCTCTCTACATAAGAACACAACCAAGTCCTTGGTTTGATGCATCGCAATACACTACGAAATCTTCTATCCCTTCGGGGAGGGATAGTATCGGTGCGGTGCACAATGCCTGTTTCAGCGTTTGGAACGCCTTCTCTTGTTTCGCTTCCCAGTCAAAGGCCACGCCTTTCTGGGTTAATGTAGTAAGAGGTTTCGCAATGCTAGAGAAGTTCTTTATGAATCTGCGATAGTAGCCGGCGAGACCTAGAAATTGACGAATCTCTGTAGGTGTCTTTGGTGCCGACCAGTTCTCAATGGCCTTAATTTTGGAGGGGTCCACGTGTATCCCCTTCTCGCTAACAACGTGGCCCAAAAATTCGACACTTCGAATCCAAAATTCGCATTTAGAGAACTTCGCATAGAGCTTCTCCGATCACAATGTTTCTAAGACTTTTCGTAAGTGTTGACTATGCTCTTCCTTACTTCGGGAGTAGATAAGTATGTCACCGCTGAAGACGATGACGAACTGATCTAAGAAGGGACGCACACCCTATTCATTAGGTCCATAAATACTGCTGGTGTGTTGGTTAATCCGAACGGCATCACTAGAAATTCGTAGTGTCCATAACGAGTTCGGAATGCTGTCTTGGGAATATCCCCTTCTAGCACTCGTAATTGGTGATATCCGAATCGTAGATCTATCTTCGAGAAGTAGTTTCCTCCTTGAAGTTGATCAAATAGGTCGTCAATACGGGGTAGAGGATAGCGATTTTTGACAGTAAGCTTGTTCAGTTCTTTGTAGTCGATGCACATGCGGAACGATCCGTCTTTCTTCTTTACAAACAGGATCGGTGCTCCCCAAGGTGAGAAACTTGGTCTAATGAATCCTTTTTGAAGGAGTTCGTAAAGCTAACTGGAAAGTTCTTGCATCTCTGCTGGTGCTAGGCGATAAGGCGACTTCGCTACTGGGGTAGCCCCTGGAACTAAGTCGATTCTAAACTCGACTTGGCGTTGTGGTGGTAATCCCGGTAGTTCTTCTGGAAAGATATCGGGAAAGTCGCCTACTTCTGGAATGTTCTTGATGTCCTTCAGTTCCTGAGTCGTATCGACGATGTGTGCTAGGAATGCTCGACAATCCTTCCGTAAACACTTTCGAGCTTGGATGCACGAAATGATACGAAGGTTTTTACTTGATTTGTCGCCGTAAATCACTAATGTTTCGTCGTTAGGAAGGCTAAGACGAACTGCTTTTGCAAAGCACAAGATGTTGGCGCGAAAAAGCATTAACCAATCCATGCCGACTATGACGTCGAAACTTTTAATTTGGACCGACATGAGGTTGATTGGGAAAGAATGTCCGTCTAAGGTTAACGTACAATCCATGTATATGCAGTTAGTGTTTTCTGTTTTTCCACTGGCCATCTCTACAGTGAATGATTTTTCTAACTTGCTAGGTTGATGTTTAAGTAAGTGAACAAAGTTTTGACTCACGAAGCTTCTATCCGCTCCACTATCGAATAATATGCATGCATATGAATTATCAAGAAAGAACGTACCAGCAACTATAGTTGGGTCAGCTACAGCTTCGTCGTGGCCTATTGCCAAAACTCGTCCCACACCGCCGGTGCCTGCTGCCTTAGGGCAGTTCCTCTTGTAGTGGCCCACCTCGCCACAACCGTAGCAAGTCTGCCCTACACCCGCACTGGGAACTTGAGTGATCGGCTTTGCGGGGTCTTTGCAGAAACGGGCTGTGTGTCCCTTTCTGTTGCAGTTGGCGCACTTCATTTCCCGACAAGGTCCATGGTGGTGGTAAGTGCATTTGGTGCACTTTGGAAGGTTACCTACATAAGGCTTTGTTGGGTAGGTATTTGTAGGAGTTGTAGTAAGTACAGTGGCAGCATTCACTGAAACCAGTTGTTTCTTTGCGGATTCTTGGGAAGACCCACCCTTCCCTTTATTCCATACCCTCTTCTTGCTATTGTTGTTGTTGTTGTTGTTGTTGTTGTTGTTGTTGTTGCTGTTGTTGTTGTTGTTGTTGTTGTTTCCTTTCTGTGGTTCTGGTGCAGAAACGGTTGAGTTCTGATGACCTCCATAATCAACAAGAGATTGTGCCAGTTCCTTGGCACTTTCAAAGGTGTCAGGTTTTGAAGCTAACACGCTGGACCTAATTTGGGGAGACATCCCCCAAATGTATCTCTCTATCTTCTTGCTCTCAGGAGCAATCATATCTGGGCAAAGGATTGCCAGATCGCAGAACCTGTTGGTATAAGTAGCGATGTCGGTACCAACCATTCCGAGAGTCCATAGTTCGTGTTCGAGCTTTTGAATCTCTCCCCGTGGGCACTATTCTCTCATCATCATGGCTTTTAGGCTCTCCCAGCTTATGGAGTTTGCCACTATTAGGGTAAGTACTTTAACGTGGCCATTCCACCAAGTTAAAGCTCTATCAATAAGGGTGAAAGTTGCAAATTTGACTTTGCTGTGCTCGGGACAAGAGCAGATTTCAAAGACTGACTCCATCCTTTCAATCCACTGCCTCAGGGCTATCACACCACCAGTTCCATAAAACATCCGGGGCTTGGCATTAGTAATGTCCTTATAGGTGCATTCTCGGGGTAGTCCATGACTCTCGCCATGGTTGGATGGGTGTGTGCCAGATCCCGCGCCATTAGTACTCGAGTTATTGATCTGTGACATGGCAGCTGCTACCGCTGTGGTGACTGCTGCTTGGAACATAATAGCATCAAATTGAGGTGGTGGAGGTGGTGGTGGTACAGGTGCTTCCCCACCGTTGCTTCGCCTTGGATTCGTACGCGGAGGCATCCTTCAACTATAAGTCGAAAAGGTAAAGATAAGAATTCCATAGAATAGAAAATGTATGTGTCTCATGAACTAAATTGCTATAGTTCAACAACAGATGCTAGTATGAGTCTTAAAATAGAAGAATGAAAGTTATTTGTAAGACTGAAAGTATGAAACAAGTATTTGGTTTCTCGAAGACTTTTCAAGGTTTGAACGAAATACTCAACGTAGTAATAATAGTGTCACTTATATTAATATAAAAGTTGATACAACGATCATGAAAATTTGACCCCTATAAGGGTCTCCGATTACAAAGTTTGAGAAATTTAAAGACTTTTAGCCGAGTTCCTAAGCTATAACAAAATTTGAGTCTTTGACAAGCACTACTTGCGACGTAGGTTGCGCTTGGAGCTTGACTCTGCATCTGATTGCTTTGACTCCATTAGATGCCTATCAAAAGCGGCTTGTTGTTCCCTCAGTTCAGCGAGGGCTGCAATCATTTGTGCTTGGAATGCCTCGGTTTGGAGTTGAGCATTGTCTTGTATCTTGTCCAACCTACGGATGTCAGAAGTGTGAACCTGTACTTCCACGTTGACATCCTGGAGTCGGCTAGCTTGAACTCCGGACTGATAGGACTGATTTGCTAGTTTACCCACCATTACTGGGAGTGCCCGATCAGCCGAACCTCCACCGCGGACATCATAGAAGTCCCGACACATGCCGTGGGGAGGGCGTATGCCTTGTTGTTGGCTCCAATGATGGAGGTGACTTCCCCAGACGGGAGTCAGTCCTTGAAAGTTCCTTACAAAGACGGGAGGTTGAACGGGTGGTGGATCGATCACTTCCGGCTCTGAGTCGGTACCAGAGTCATCATCCACTTCTATGGGTTCCTCGTCCTCTTCGGGATCATCTTCGACACATCCTCCGTTGCCTTGGTTGGGAAAGTGGGGGTCGCCAGGGTGGTGAAATCCAGCCATTTGACTGTACGAGAAATAGGGTTATAAGAATTGAATAAAGTTGAAACATGCAAAACATGTAAGTTAAACTAGTTTAGGTAGAAAATACAACTATAGTATTTAAATTCTTGTGTTTGATTCTAGTAATGGTTTGGTAAGTTTTGACTTGTTGCTTACTACGAGCAATCCTCGATATATATTGGTCCGATCTCAGGCAAATATAGTTGATCATGCTATATTTGTCCAAAATCAGATTACATATATCGAGTCTTAATCGTAGTGTCAATTTGTCTAAATACTTGTTGTATAGTTATATATCATGAAAATAATTTGTTGCATGCATGTAATTGTACTTAAATGAACTATCAATTTAAGTTAAACGTAACGCTGCTTAAGCGTAAGAAGAAAAATTGTTTTGTCAGAGAGTCTTAGTCCCTTAAGCATTTATAGTTTGTATATCTTATGTGGTTCGACATACTTAGTTCACTATAAACATTGCTCTGATACCAATCTGTCACACCCCCAAACTGAACGGCGGAAAGGTTCAGGGCCAGATGACTTCATGTGGTAACGTAACACATGAATACATAGTAAAGAAAGCAATACAACCATCATATATATAATTGAAAGTTTACATTTGTCAAAAGTTACATGTTCAAAACCAATTACAATATGATGTCAAAATATGAGATTTAACTGGCGCCGCAACATCCCTTCATCAAAAGCATAATGATACCTGAAATTACTGAGTTCCTGGGACATACAAGTAATTTTGAAAGAGTAGATCAACATTTAAGCTGGTGAGTTTCATAAGTATTTAAATGACAAAGTTCATATGAAATGAAATGTTTTGTCCTTGTTTGTTTGTGTTTAGAAAATCCTATATTTTCTACTAGTATAAAAGTAGCCTTCTCTCAAGACCAATGTTTGTTTCTAAAATGTATGTAAGTGTAAAATAACCAATGTGTTTGAAAACCTTGTAAATCAATGCATTTTTAATACCCCATGTGAGTTTTATAACCATACTATTGACTCGGAATGCCTATACACAACGTTCTTCAGGCGTTGGAATGTTATGACGTTTGTCACCCCAAATGGTGTACCGTAGCTAACAGTCAGGGCGCGGGTTGTCAAGCCCGTATAGATCTATACACAAACACCATGCTCCCCCTCCAAGGGATTCTGGTATATAATACAGGACTTGAAATGTGTACTCGAACGTACGTGAAGTTAGTGTCTCACAAAAACCGTGGTATAAAAACAGATTTACGTGTTAAAGTGTTCGTTTGTTCATGTATATGAAAGTGACTTCTTGAAATTCATGTTTCTAGTACGTAAGAGTTAGAAATTTGTTCGTAAAACTATACCTATTATAGTTTTAAAAGTGTGTCTCGTTTGTTTAGAAATACCTAGAAAAGGAATCATTTGTTATGAAAGCATAGATTTTTGTAGAGCCTAAGATAGACAAATATACATATAATCTAAGAAAATGTTTAGTTTATACATGCATTAGAACAATTTATATTTCAAAAGATAGAATGCTACGTAGCATATTTTACATATGAAATAGAAGGAATTTAAATAGAAAATGGGCGTTCTTTTTACGTACGATCATGGTTTAATGACATTTAAACATAGAAGGAATTTAAATAGAAACATTTTGGACATTTTAATATCAAAGTTAATTTTATTAACTCAAAAGTGGTTACAATACTTGACTTTTTAGGTCCTTACAAAGAGTTGAAATATCGGGTTGTCACAGTTTCTCCCCATGCTAAAAGGCTTGCAAAGAGGATCTGTTATCAATCACCTGCCACGAAAATCTGCATCACAGTGTTTTTCTAAGTAAAGATAATATATATTTTTTAGTTTGAATTTCGGGTAAGGTGAGCTTACTATGTTTTCAGATATATGGGCGACAGCAATGGCGGCGACACCTACCTTTAGCGGCGACAATGTGATATGTCGCCGCTAAAGGTAGGTGTCGCCGCTAATAGTCCATGACACGGATCCACACTTTAACTTTCTGGTAAATTAAGACCGTCTGATCATGTTTCTACTCCAAAGGCTTGGGTACTCGAGGAATTCACAAAAGCAATACTGGTGACAAAAGTCCTCGCTAAAGACCTAACCGAGTCGCCGCAAATTGTCGAATAAATGACGCATCATTGATTCCCTCCTATGTGTCGCCGCTATTAACAGAAGTCGCCGCTAAAGCCCAAATTGTCACTGGTAAAGGATTCGCCGCTAAAGGTCGACTCAGTTAACCAAAGAAATCAACACCTTTTTCCTTTTCTCTGTTCGCTTCCATCTTGAGCTGCTGCTATGATTTTTTCCTTTCATATTCTTCGTTGATTCACAAATGCACCCATCCAGCAAAACCGAGGTTAAGGATGTTGGCCACATAATAGAAGATACCGACGGTCAAAGTTGAGATTGACCGGCGAGGCTCTTCAATTTCCGGCGACATACACAAGATTCTTGTGACAATAGGTATTTCCAGCAAAAGATTTCTTTTCCTATTGTCATGTAACATCGATTTGTAGCTTACTTTAGTGATTAATTGCAAAATATTTTAATTTTCAGCTCTTAATTGACTTTCCCGACCACCACCGCCGACTACCGCCACCACTGCACCATTTCTTTGATTTCCACAACCATAGGTTCTATTTACTTTTATTTATTTTGAAATTTGATTTTAAATGCAAAATATGTGTAGTTGTATAAATTATGTGAATATTTGATATATGTATTTGAATGTATGAAAATTTGGTGTATATATGTGAATGTATGTGTGTTTGGTGTATATGTTGTATATGAATCTAAAATATGTGTATTTGGTATAAGTGGGATGCTATTATCTATATATGTGAAAGTATATGTGTATTTGGTATAAGTAGGATGTTATTATGTACGTATGTGAATGCATATGTGTTTGGTGTATATGTGATATATGAATGCGAAATTTGTGTATTTGGTATAAGTAAGATGTTAATATATATATATATATATATATATATATATATATATATATATATATATATAGAGAGAGAGAGAGAGCTAGGTTCAAATGTTTTTAGCAAGTATTGTGTCCCTAAATGCACCAATGAGAATTCAGAAATAATTAAATCACTAATAAATAATAAAAGGGTATAAGTGTAATCTACACTATAATTAATTATGGTAAAAGAAAAAAAAATAATCAATATCCCACTAATTTTGGTTATCAGTTTCATATAACACCACCACCGATTCCCACTACTTCTTTAAAAATCATCGTTCTCTCTTCATAGACCCAGAACCCTTATCCCCTCCTAAATCAGTTTCGACACCACCAGAGCAGTAACACCACCCCACAACATCGTAGAACAACCAACTTTATGGATTGGAGAAGAGAATGGGTGGAGCTGGGCCCTTTCGTCAGCGATGGCGCCGACCACCGACGGTACATCAAACAGAGACGTTCGCCAGGGACACGATGATCTCTCAGGTATGCTGATTTTAATTTCCAAGGCTTTTGTATTTCAGCAATTTTGAAATTAAGTAACAATGATTTTTATATGATGTTGTTATATAATATTGATGGATTTATGATGAATGAAACAACAGGAAGTAGTGAATAACTTGGAAGATGCACATGAACAAATTGACACTGCAATTTCAATTGCGTTGAAAGAAAGCAAACCAGTGTACATCAGTATAAGTTGTAATCTGCCTAGTATTCCTCATTTTTGTCCATCAATGTAAGTCTTATGAGTTATGATCCATTACCATATTTGCAATTTTTGTTTACAAACAACATTTTGTCATGGCCTCCATGTGTTCGATAAAATACCTCAATGAAAAAATAGTTAAAAATCTTTAATGTTTTTACTTCATTTTGTTCCTTATTCCTTTCAGAACTATATAACTCAATTTAGATTGGGTTGGATGTCATTTTCCTAACAATAGGTTGATGCTAGTTCCTTATTCTGTCAGAATTTGCAGTTAAATACATTGAGCATATCGAGAAGAAAATAAGAATAAATAATGAATTATTATTATCGAAATGTTTGTTATGTTTTAGATTTAAACAAATAATTTAAATAATTAAAAGCAACTAATTAACTTTAATTTTGGGAAATTTTAAAATTTATATCAATTTATTAATATTTTTATTACAACTATTACATTAAAATATTATATGTAATTTAATAAAAAAGAAAAAGTTTATAAAATAACATACAAAAAAAATAATATTTTAAAATAACCATAAAATAAAATGAAATTTGTCAAATTCAATTAAAATTTGACAAGTGATACAAAAAAACTTTCGCTTATTAATCAAGATTGATCCCAAACTTAAAACTTCTTAAAATATCATTTTTATCCTTTGATCTCTTAAATTTTTGTATTTACCTAGGTAATATATATATATATATATATATATATATATATATATATATATATATATATATATATATAATAGGATATTTCTATAGTTAACACTTTTGGTTAAAATTTGAGTTTTCCTATGTTTCGACATTAATGTTATTTACCTTTTCGTGAGTATTTATATGTACATCTCCTATATATGAGTCAAGTTATATATAATTTGTTTTCATTCAACGTAAATTAGAAATTTTGTACGTTATTTTTTTTTTATAACACTTACTTCATTTTCTATGTGTGCGTCGGTATAAACTCGAGTTTGTCTTCGTTTTGATGTAAATTGTTTTTACATTTTCTACTTACTTTTATATATATGTTTTCTATGTATGCATCAGGTTACATATCATATGTTTTTTTACCGTTAAAAACGTATAATATCCTTTTGATTATTTTAGCTTCCATTCGTTAACTCAAAAATAATCTTAATTACTTATTTTTATGTATGTTTTTATATACATTCAAGTTTCTTACATTCAACATAAAGTTTGTATGCATTTTCCTGTTTATTTTATGTACATTTCGTATGTATGATGAACTACTACAAAAACACCCTTTTACGACATGCAACGTGTGTCGTAAAACGCTCAGACGATACGCAAATACGTGTAAAGGAAGGCTCTATCATAACAAAAGACGACACGCAAATGCGCATCGCCTATTTACGACGCGCTCTTACGACACACAATGTGTGTCAAGGAAAGCCCTGTCATAAATATGACAACACGCTTTGCGTGTCGTAACCTTACGACTCGCAATGTGTATCATTAAAGTCCCCGTCATAAAGAAAGAGCACACACATTTTTGCATGTCATAATTTTAAATGTTTTAAAAATTATATCTTTTGATAGATTTAGTAATTTTAACTCTAAATAACACACTAGAAGTCTCATAATACAAAATAAAATACAATAAGTATGAAAGGTAATTCATTGAACTAATATGTCAAATACAAATTATCATTCCAATAGTAAGTAAATGTAATACATTGCTAATATTGCCTAATATTTATTATAGAAAAAAGAAAACATGTACAACTGGTTGGATCCCTTTAAGTGCTTGATTTGCCATAAATTCCTCCAAATTATCCGTCCCACTACCCCTACAGTTCAAAGCACTAAAATCAGTTCAAGAAAACAAAAGCATATTATCAATAATTTTGAGTAGATCCAATAAAAAAGTGTTAATGGATTATACGTGTTAAAAAATATACCTTAAAGCAAAGACATTTCTTTTAGTCTTCTTGTATTTTATCTTCTATTCATATCAACAAGCTCGGGGTCATCATTCATGTGTTTTTTTGAATATACACACAAGTTTCTGTCACACCCCCAAACCTGAACGGCGGAAACGTTCGGGGGCGGATGACTTCATGTGGTAACGTAACAAATGAATACATAGTAAAGAAAGCAATACAACCATCATATATATAATTGAAAGTTTACATTTGTCAAAAGTTACATGTTCAAAACCAATTACAATATGATGTCAAAATATGAGATTTAACTGGCGCCGCAACATCCCTTCATCAAAAGCATAATGATACCTGAAATTACTGAGTTCCTGGGACATACAAGTAATTTTGAAAGAGTAGATCAGCATTTAAGCTGGTGAGTTTCATAAGTATTTAAATGACAAAGTTCGTATGAAATGAAATGTTTTGTCCTTGTTTGTTTGTGTTTAGAAAATCCTATATTTTCTACTAGTATAAAAGTAGCATTCTCTCAAAACCAATGTTTGTTTCTAAAATGTATGTAAGTGTAAAATAACCAATGTGTTTGAAAACCTTGTAAATAAGTGCATTTTTAATACCCCATGTGAGTTTTATAACCATACTATTGACTCGAAATGCCTATACACAACGTTCTTATGGCGTTGGAATGTTATGACGTTTGTCACCCCAAATGGTGTACTGTAGCTAACAGTCACGGCGCGGGTTGTCAAGCCCGTATAGATCTATACACAAACACCATGCTCCCCCTCCAAGGGATTCTGGTATATAATATAGGACTTGAAATGTGTACTCGAACGTACGTGAAGTTAGTGTCTCACAAAAACCGTGGTATAAAAACAGATTTACGTGTTAAAGTGTTCGTTTGTTCTTGTATATGAAAGTGACTTCTTGAAATTCATGTTTCTAGTACGTAAGAGTTAGAAATTTGTTCGTCAAACTATACCTATTATAGTTTTAAAAGTGTGTCTCGTTTGTTTAGAAATACCTAGAAAAGGAATCATTTGTTGTGAAAGCATAGATTTTTGTAGAGCCTAAGATAGACAAATATACATATAATCTAAGAAAATGTTTAGTTTATACATGCATTAGAACAATTTATATTTCAAAAGATAGAATGCTACGTAACATATTTTACATATGAAAGTTCCTTATAAAGTTTATAAATCACATGTGATTTGGATATGTAAAAGCATATAAAATAATTCTTTATGTAACACACGATAATACTCGTGTGTTTTACTTGTATCCCCCCCCCCCCTTGAAAGCATATAAAAGCATTTATAGAACATTTAAAATGTTAATTAAGGGGTATGAACTCACTTGAAAGTTTGAAGATAGCGAGATGGAAAACCGGGCAGAGTTTCGTCTCGGGAAACGGATTTTTCTCGGGATTCTCGGGAATCTCGGGAGTAAAATCGACCTTCGGGACTTGAGCAAAATGACCAGGGCTTCGGGTTTGAACGGGCACGGAAATCGAGGCAAGATCGAGAGAGAAATGAGAGAAATGGGGTGAATTTTCGGGAACCCTCGCATCTCTATTTATAGGGGGTCTGAGAAGCCTCGGTACGCGGGGCGTACGCTCGTACGCAGCGCGTACACGTACGTCATGCATGACCGAGTCCTCGACTGCCTCGGCTTCGGATGGGACAGAAACGGGGTAGCTTCGCATAGGGGCGACGTGGACGGACCGAGACCAAGGCCCTCGGGTACGCGGGGCGTACGGGGTTACGCAGCGCGTAACTCGGATGTGGACGCTGACTCCTCCTTCGGATATTACCGGATTTTTGAATTAAATTTATATATAATTTATTTAATAAACTTCAAAAAATCATACCTTCTTCATACGAACTCCGTTTTCGATTGTCTTTATATCCACGCGTAGGTGAGACTACGCTCTACAACTTTCGTTTAGACTCCGTTGGCAAATTCCGAAATTATTTTTATTATTTATTTATAAAATGACGTGATTAAGGAATTTCTTTAAAATTTCATAACTTCTTTATCTAACGTCGGTTTTTGCCAGACTTTTCACCGCTGAAATACCATTGTCGAGACCTTCGATTCTCGTTTAGGTCATTCCGGCCAAAAGTCGCTCGATCTCCGATTCGAGTTTTTAGTTGTCTGCTGCTAAGCCGAACTTGGAAAAATCATAACTTCAATATACGAAGTCGGATTTGGGCGTTCTTTTTACGTACGATCATGGTTTAATGACATTTAAACATAGAAGGAATTTAAATAGAAACATTTTGGACATTTTAATATCAAAGTTAATTTTATTAACTCAAAAGTGGTTACAATACTTGACTTTTTAGGTCATTACAAAGAGTTGAAATATCGGGTTGTCACAGTTTCTCCCCATGCTAAAAGGCTTGCAAAGAGGATCTGTTATCAATCACCTGCCACGAAAATCTGCATCACAGTGTTTTTCTAAGTAAAGATAATATATATTTTTTAGTTTGAATTTCGGGTAAGGTGAGCTTACTATGTTTTCAGATATATGGGCGACAGCAATGGCGGCGACACCTACCTTTAGCGGCGACAATGTGATATGTCGCCGCTAAAGGTAGGTGTCGCCGCTAATAGTCCATGACACGGATCCACACTTTAACTTTCTGGTAAATTAAGACCGTCTGATCATGTTTCTACTCCAAAGGCTTGGGTACTCGAGGAATTCACAAAAGCAATACTGGTGACAAAAGTCCTCGCTAAAGACCTAACCGAGTCGCCGCAAATTGTCGAATAAATGACGCATCATTGATTCCCTCCTATGTGTCGCCGCTATTAACAGAAGTCGCCGCTAAAGCCCAAATTGTCACTGGTAAAGGATTCGCCGCTAAAGGTCGACTCAGTTAACCAAAGAAATCAACACCTTTTTCCTTTTCTCTGTTCGCTTCCATCTTGAGCTGCTGCTATGATTTTTTCCTTTCATATTCTTCGTTGATTCACAAATGCACCCATCCAGCAAAACCGAGGTTAAGGATGTTGGCCACATAATAGAAGATACCGACGGTCAAAGTTGAGATTGACCGGCGAGGCTCTTCAATTTCCGGCGACATACACAAGATTCTGGTGACAATAGGTATTTCCAGCAAAAGATTTCTTTTCCTATTGTCATGTAACATCGATTTGTAGCTTACTTTAGTGATTAATTGCAAAATATTTTAATTTTCAGCTCTTAATTGACTTTCCCGACCACCACTGCACCATTTCTTTGATTTCCACAACCACAGGTTCTATTTACTTTTATTTATTTTGAAATTTGATTTTAAATGCAAAATATGTGTAGTTGTATAAATTATGTGAATATTTGATATATGTATTTGAATGTATGAAAATTTGGTGTATATATGTGAATGTATGTGTGTTTGGTGTATATGTTGTATATGAATCTAAAATATGTGTATTTGGTATAAGTGGGATGCTATTATCTATATATGTGAAAGTATATGTGTATTTGGTATAAGTAGGATGTTATTATGTACGTATGTGAATGCATATGTGTTTGGTGTATATGTGATATATGAATGCGAAATTTGTGTATTTGGTATAAGTAAGATGTTAATATATATATATATATATATATATATATAGAGAGAGAGAGAGAGAGAGAGAGAGCTAGGTTCAAATGTTTTTAGCAAGTATTGTGTCCCTAAATGCACCAATGAGAATTCAGAAATAATTAAATCACTAATAAATAATAAAAGGGTATAAGTGTAATCTACACTATAATTAATTATGGTAAAAGAAAAAAAAATAATCAATATCCCACTAATTTTGGTTATCAGTTTCATATAACACCACCACCGATTCCCACTACTTCTTTAAAAATCATCGTTCTCTCTTCATAGACCCAGAAACCCTTATCCCCTCCTAAATCAGTTTCGACACCACCAGAGCAGTAACACCACCCCACAGCATCGTAGAACAACCAACTTTATGGATTGGAGAAGAGAATGGGTGGAGCTGGGCCCTTTCGTCAGCGATGGCGCCGACCACCGACGGTACATCAAACAGAGACGTTCGCCAGGGACACGATGATCTCTCAGGTATGCTGATTTTAATTTCCAAGGCTTTTGTATTTCAGCAATTTTGAAATTAAGTAACAATGATTTTTATATGATGTTGTTATATAATATTGATGGATTTATGATGAATGAAACAACAGGAAGTAGTGAATAACTTGGAAGATGCACATGAACAAATTGACACTGCAATTTCAATTGCGTTGAAAGAAAGCAAACCAGTGTACATCAGTATAAGTTGTAATCTGCCTAGTATTCCTCATTTTTGTCCATCAATGTAAGTCTTATGAGTTATGATCCATTACCATATTTGCAATTTTTGTTTACAAACAACATTTTGTCATGGCCTCCATGTGTTCGATAAAATACCTCAATGAAAAAATAGTTAAAAATCTTTAATGTTTTTACTTCATTTTGTTCCTTATTCCTTTCAGAACTATATAACTCAATTTAGATTGGGTTGGATGTCATTTTCCTAACAATAGGTTGATGCTAGTTCCTTATTCTGTCAGAATTTGCAGTTAAATACATTGAGCATATCGAGAAGAAAATAAGAATAAATAATGAATTATTATTATCGAAATGTTTGTTATGTTTTAGATTTAAACAAATAATTTAAATAATTAAAAGCAACTAATTAACTTTAATTTTGGGAAATTTTAAAATTTATATCAATTTATTAATATTTTTATTACAACTATTACATTAAAATATTATATGTAATTTAATAAAAAAGAAAAAGTTTATAAAATAACATACAAAAAAAATAATATTTTAAAATAACCATAAAATAAAATGAAATTTGTCAAATTCAATTAAAATTTGACAAGTGATACAAAAAAACTTTCGCTTATTAATCAAGATTGATCCCAAACTTAAAACTTCTTAAAATATCATTTTTATCCTTTGATCTCTTAAATTTTTGTATTTACCTAGGTAATATATATATATATATATATATATATATATATATATATATATATATATATATAATAGGATATTTCTATAGTTAACACTTTTGGTTAAAATTTGAGTTTTCCTATGTTTCGACATTAATGTTATTTACCTTTTCGTGAGTATTTATATGTACATCTCCTATATATGAGTCAAGTTATATATAATTTGTTTTCATTCAACGTAAATTAGAAATTTTGTACGTTATTTTTTTTTTATAACACTTACTTCATTTTCTATGTGTGCGTCGGTATAAACTCGAGTTTGTCTTCGTTTTGATGTAAATTGTTTTTACATTTTCTACTTACTTTTATATATATGTTTTCTATGTATGCATCAGGTTACATATCATATGTTTTTTTACCGTTAAAAACGTATAATATCCTTTTGATTATTTTAGCTTCCATTCGTTAACTCAAAAATAATCTTAATTACTTATTTTTATGTATGTTTTTATATACATTCAAGTTTCTTACATTCAACATAAAGTTTGTATGCATTTTCCTGTTTATTTTATGTACATTTCGTATGTATGATGAACTACTACAAAAACACCCTTTTACGACATGCAACGTGTGTCGTAAAACGCTCAGACGATACGCAAATACGTGTAAAGGAAGGCTCTATCATAACAAAAGACGACACGCAAATGCGCATCGCCTATTTACGACGCGCTCTTACGACACACAATGTGTGTCAAGGAAAGCCCTGTCATAAATATGACAACACGCTTTGCGTGTCGTAACCTTACGACTCGCAATGTGTATCATTAAAGTCCCCGTCATAAAGAAAGAGCACACACATTTTTGCATGTCATAATTTTAAATGTTTTAAAAATTATATCTTTTGATAGATTTAGTAATTTTAACTCTAAATAACACACTAGAAGTCTCATAATACAAAATAAAATACAATAAGTATGAAAGGTAATTCATTGAACTAATATGTCAAATACAAATTATCATTCCAATAGTAAGTAAATGTAATACATTGCTAATATTGCCTAATATTTATTATAGAAAAAAGAAAACATGTACAACTGGTTGGATCCCTTTAAGTGCTTGATTTGCCATAAATTCCTCCAAATTATCCGTCCCACTACCCCTACAGTTCAAAGCACTAAAATCAGTTCAAGAAAACAAAAGCATATTATCAATAATTTTGAGTAGATCCAATAAAAAAGTGTTAATGGATTATACGTGTTAAAAAATATACCTTAAAGCAAAGACATTTCTTTTAGTCTTCTTGTATTTTATCTTCTATTCATATCAACAAGCTCGGGGTCATCATTCATGTGTTTTTTTGAATATACACACAAGTTTCTGTCACACCCCCAAACCTGAACGGCGGAAACGTTCGGGGGCGGATGACTTCATGTGGTAACGTAACAAATGAATACATAGTAAAGAAAGCAATACAACCATCATATATATAATTGAAAGTTTACATTTGTCAAAAGTTACATGTTCAAAACCAATTACAATATGATGTCAAAATATGAGATTTAACTGGCGCCGCAACATCCCTTCATCAAAAGCATAATGATACCTGAAATTACTGAGTTCCTGGGACATACAAGTAATTTTGAAAGAGTAGATCAGCATTTAAGCTGGTGAGTTTCATAAGTATTTAAATGACAAAGTTCGTATGAAATGAAATGTTTTGTCCTTGTTTGTTTGTGTTTAGAAAATCCTATATTTTCTACTAGTATAAAAGTAGCATTCTCTCAAAACCAATGTTTGTTTCTAAAATGTATGTAAGTGTAAAATAACCAATGTGTTTGAAAACCTTGTAAATAAGTGCATTTTTAATACCCCATGTGAGTTTTATAACCATACTATTGACTCGAAATGCCTATACACAACGTTCTTATGGCGTTGGAATGTTATGACGTTTGTCACCCCAAATGGTGTACTGTAGCTAACAGTCACGGCGCGGGTTGTCAAGCCCGTATAGATCTATACACAAACACCATGCTCCCCCTCCAAGGGATTCTGGTATATAATATAGGACTTGAAATGTGTACTCGAACGTACGTGAAGTTAGTGTCTCACAAAAACCGTGGTATAAAAACAGATTTACGTGTTAAAGTGTTCGTTTGTTCTTGTATATGAAAGTGACTTCTTGAAATTCATGTTTCTAGTACGTAAGAGTTAGAAATTTGTTCGTCAAACTATACCTATTATAGTTTTAAAAGTGTGTCTCGTTTGTTTAGAAATACCTAGAAAAGGAATCATTTGTTGTGAAAGCATAGATTTTTGTAGAGCCTAAGATAGACAAATATACATATAATCTAAGAAAATGTTTAGTTTATACATGCATTAGAACAATTTATATTTCAAAAGATAGAATGCTACGTAACATATTTTACATATGAAAGTTCCTTATAAAGTTTATAAATCACATGTGATTTGGATATGTAAAAGCATATAAAATAATTCTTTATGTAACACACGATAATACTCGTGTGTTTTACTTGTATCCCCCCCCCCCCTTGAAAGCATATAAAAGCATTTATAGAACATTTAAAATGTTAATTAAGGGGTATGAACTCACTTGAAAGTTTGAAGATAGCGAGATGGAAAACCGGGCAGAGTTTCGTCTCGGGAAACGGATTTTTCTCGGGATTCTCGGGAATCTCGGGAGTAAAATCGACCTTCGGGACTTGAGCAAAATGACCAGGGCTTCGGGTTTGAACGGGCACGGAAATCGAGGCAAGATCGAGAGAGAAATGAGAGAAATGGGGTGAATTTTCGGGAACCCTCGCATCTCTATTTATAGGGGGTCTGAGAAGCCTCGGTACGCGGGGCGTACGCTCGTACGCAGCGCGTACACGTACGTCATGCATGACCGAGTCCTCGACTGCCTCGGCTTCGGATGGGACAGAAACGGGGTAGCTTCGCATAGGGGCGACGTGGACGGACCGAGACCAAGGCCCTCGGGTACGCGGGGCGTACGGGGTTACGCAGCGCGTAACTCGGATGTGGACGCTGACTCCTCCTTCGGATATTACCGGATTTTTGAATTAAATTTATATATAATTTATTTAATAAACTTCAAAAAATCATACCTTCTTCATACGAACTCCGTTTTCGATTGTCTTTATATCCACGCGTAGGTGAGACTACGCTCTACAACTTTCGTTTAGACTCCGTTGGCAAATTCCGAAATTATTTTTATTATTTATTTATAAAATGACGTGATTAAGGAATTTCTTTAAAATTTCATAACTTCTTTATCTAACGTCGGTTTTTGCCAGACTTTTCACCGCTGAAATACCATTGTCGAGACCTTCGATTCTCGTTTAGGTCATTCCGGCCAAAAGTCGCTCGATCTCCGATTCGAGTTTTTAGTTGTCTGCTGCTAAGCCGAACTTGGAAAAATCATAACTTCAATATACGAAGTCGGATTTGGGCGTTCTTTTTACGTACGATCATGGTTTAATGACATTTAAACATAGAAGGAATTTAAATAGAAACATTTTGGACATTTTAATATCAAAGTTAATTTTATTAACTCAAAAGTGGTTACAATACTTGACTTTTTAGGTCATTACAAAGAGTTGAAATATCGGGTTGTCACAGTTTCTCCCCATGCTAAAAGGCTTGCAAAGAGGATCTGTTATCAATCACCTGCCACGAAAATCTGCATCACAGTGTTTTTCTAAGTAAAGATAATATATATTTTTTAGTTTGAATTTCGGGTAAGGTGAGCTTACTATGTTTTCAGATATATGGGCGACAGCAATGGCGGCGACACCTACCTTTAGCGGCGACAATGTGATATGTCGCCGCTAAAGGTAGGTGTCGCCGCTAATAGTCCATGACACGGATCCACACTTTAACTTTCTGGTAAATTAAGACCGTCTGATCATGTTTCTACTCCAAAGGCTTGGGTACTCGAGGAATTCACAAAAGCAATACTGGTGACAAAAGTCCTCGCTAAAGACCTAACCGAGTCGCCGCAAATTGTCGAATAAATGACGCATCATTGATTCCCTCCTATGTGTCGCCGCTATTAACAGAAGTCGCCGCTAAAGCCCAAATTGTCACTGGTAAAGGATTCGCCGCTAAAGGTCGACTCAGTTAACCAAAGAAATCAACACCTTTTTCCTTTTCTCTGTTCGCTTCCATCTTGAGCTGCTGCTATGATTTTTTCCTTTCATATTCTTCGTTGATTCACAAATGCACCCATCCAGCAAAACCGAGGTTAAGGATGTTGGCCACATAATAGAAGATACCGACGGTCAAAGTTGAGATTGACCGGCGAGGCTCTTCAATTTCCGGCGACATACACAAGATTCTGGTGACAATAGGTATTTCCAGCAAAAGATTTCTTTTCCTATTGTCATGTAACATCGATTTGTAGCTTACTTTAGTGATTAATTGCAAAATATTTTAATTTTCAGCTCTTAATTGACTTTCCCGACCACCACTGCACCATTTCTTTGATTTCCACAACCACAGGTTCTATTTACTTTTATTTATTTTGAAATTTGATTTTAAATGCAAAATATGTGTAGTTGTATAAATTATGTGAATATTTGATATATGTATTTGAATGTATGAAAATTTGGTGTATATATGTGAATGTATGTGTGTTTGGTGTATATGTTGTATATGAATCTAAAATATGTGTATTTGGTATAAGTGGGATGCTATTATCTATATATGTGAAAGTATATGTGTATTTGGTATAAGTAGGATGTTATTATGTACGTATGTGAATGCATATGTGTTTGGTGTATATGTGATATATGAATGCGAAATTTGTGTATTTGGTATAAGTAAGATGTTAATATATATATATATATATATATATAGAGAGAGAGAGAGAGAGAGAGAGAGAGCTAGGTTCAAATGTTTTTAGCAAGTATTGTGTCCCTAAATGCACCAATGAGAATTCAGAAATAATTAAATCACTAATAAATAATAAAAGGGTATAAGTGTAATCTACACTATAATTAATTATGGTAAAAGAAAAAAAAATAATCAATATCCCACTAATTTTGGTTATCAGTTTCATATAACACCACCACCGATTCCCACTACTTCTTTAAAAATCATCGTTCTCTCTTCATAGACCCAGAAACCCTTATCCCCTCCTAAATCAGTTTCGACACCACCAGAGCAGTAACACCACCCCACAGCATCGTAGAACAACCAACTTTATGGATTGGAGAAGAGAATGGGTGGAGCTGGGCCCTTTCGTCAGCGATGGCGCCGACCACCGACGGTACATCAAACAGAGACGTTCGCCAGGGACACGATGATCTCTCAGGTATGCTGATTTTAATTTCCAAGGCTTTTGTATTTCAGCAATTTTGAAATTAAGTAACAATGATTTTTATATGATGTTGTTATATAATATTGATGGATTTATGATGAATGAAACAACAGGAAGTAGTGAATAACTTGGAAGATGCACATGAACAAATTGACACTGCAATTTCAATTGCGTTGAAAGAAAGCAAACCAGTGTACATCAGTATAAGTTGTAATCTGCCTAGTATTCCTCATTTTTGTCCATCAATGTAAGTCTTATGAGTTATGATCCATTACCATATTTGCAATTTTTGTTTACAAACAACATTTTGTCATGGCCTCCATGTGTTCGATAAAATACCTCAATGAAAAAATAGTTAAAAATCTTTAATGTTTTTACTTCATTTTGTTCCTTATTCCTTTCAGAACTATATAACTCAATTTAGATTGGGTTGGATGTCATTTTCATAACAATAGGTTGATGCTAGTTCCTTATTCTGTCAGAATTTGCAGTTAAATACATTGAGCATATCGAGAAGAAAATAAGAATAAATAATGAATTATTATTATCGAAATGTTTGTTATGTTTTAGATTTAAACAAATAATTTAAATAATTAAAAGCAACTAATTAACTTTAATTTTGGGAAATTTTAAAATTTATATCAATTTATTAATATTTTTATTACAACTATTACATTAAAATATTATATGTAATTTAATAAAAAAGAAAAAGTTTATAAAATAACATACGAAAAAAATAATATTTTAAAATAACCATAAAATAAAATGAAATTTGTCAAATTCAATTAAAATTTGACAAGTGATACAAAAAAACTTTCGCTTATTAATCAAGATTGATCCCAAACTTAAAACTTCTTAAAATATCATTTTTATCATTTGATCTCTTAAATTTTTGTATTTACCTAGGTAATATATATATATATATATATATATATATATATATATATATATATATAATAGGATATTTCTATAGTTAACACTTTTGGTTAAAATTTGAGTTTTCCTATGTTTCGACATTAATGTTATTTACCTTTTCGTGAGTATTTATATGTACATCTCCTATATATGAGTCAAGTTACATATAATTTGTTTTCATTCAACGTAAATTAGAAATTTTGTACGTTATTTTTTTTTTTTTATAACACTTACTTCATTTTCTATGTGTGCGTCGGTATAAACTCGAGTTTGTCTTCGTTTTGATGTAAATTGTTTTTACATTTTCTACTTATTTTTATATATATGTTTTCTATGTATGCATCAGGTTACATATCATATGTTTTTTTACCGTTAAAAACGTATAATATCCTTTTGATTATTTTAGCTTCCATTCGTTAACTCAAAAATAATCTTAATTACTTATTTTTATGTATGTTTTTATATACATTCAAGTTTCTTACATTCAACATAAAGTTTGTATGCATTTTCCTGTTTATTTTATGTACATTTCGTATGTATGATGCACTACTACAAAAACACCCTTTTACGACATGCAACGTGTGTCGTAAAACGCTCAGACGATACGCAAATACGTGTAAAGGAAGGCTCTATCATAACAAAAGACGACACGCAAATGCGCATCGCCTATTTACGACGCGCTCTTACGACACACAATGTGTGTCAAGGAAAGCCCTGTCATAAATATGACAACACGCTTTGCGTGTCGTAACCTTACGACTCGCAATGTGTATCATTAAAGTCCCCGTCATAAAGAAAGAGCACACACATTTTTGCATGTCATAATTTTAAATGTTTTAAAAATTATATCTTTTGATAGATTTAGTAATTTTAACTCTAAATAACACACTAGAAGTCTCATAATACAAAATAAAATACAATAAGTATGAAAGGTAATTCATTGAACTAATATGTCAAATACAAATTATCATTCCAATAGTAAGTAAATGTAATACATTGCTAATATTGCCTAATATTTATTATAGAAAAAAGAAAACATGTACAACTGGTTGGATCCCTTTAAGTGCTTGATTTGCCATAAATTCCTCCAAATTATCCGTCCCACTACCCCTACAGTTCAAAGCACTAAAATCAGTTCAAGAAAACAAAAGCATATTATCAATAATTTTGAGTAGATCCAATAAAAAAAGTGTTAATGGATTATACGTGTTAAAAAATATACCTTAAAGCAAAGACATTTCTTTTAGTCTTCTTGTATTTTATCTTCTATTCATATCAACAAGCTCGGGGTCATCATTCATGTGTTTTTTTGAACATACACACAAGTTTCTGTCACACCCCCAAACCTGAACGGCGGAAACGTTCGGGGGCGGATGACTTCATGTGGTAACGTAACAAATGAATACATAGTAAAGAAAGCAATACAACCATCATATATATAATTGAAAGTTTACATTTGTCAAAAGTTACATGTTCAAAACCAATTACAATATGATGTCAAAATATGAGATTTAACTGGCGCCGCAACATCCCTTCATCAAAAGCATAATGATACCTGAAATTACTGAGTTCCTGGGACATACAAGTAATTTTGAAAGAGTAGATCAGCATTTAAGCTGGTGAGTTTCATAAGTATTTAAATGACAAAGTTCGTATGAAATGAAATGTTTTGTCCTTGTTTGTTTGTGTTTAGAAAATCCTATATTTTCTACTAGTATAAAAGTAGCATTCTCTCAAGACCAATGTTTGTTTCTAAAATGTATGTAAGTGTAAAATAACCAATGTGTTTGAAAACCTTGTAAATAAGTGCATTTTTAATACCCCATGTGAGTTTTATAACCATACTATTGACTCGAAATGCCTATACACAACGTTCTTATGGCGTTGGAATGTTATGACGTTTGTCACCCCAAATGGTGTACTGTAGCTAACAGTCACGGCGCGGGTTGTCAAGCCCGTATAGATCTATACACAAACACCATGCTCCCCCTCCAAGGGATTCTGGTATATAATATAGGACTTGAAATGTGTACTCGAACGTACGTGAAGTTAGTGTCTCACAAAAACCGTGGTATAAAAACAGATTTACGTGTTAAAGTGTTCGTTTGTTCTTGTATATGAAAGTGACTTCTTGAAATTCATGTTTCTAGTACGTAAGAGTTAGAAATTTGTTCGTCAAACTATACCTATTATACTTTTAAAAGTGTGTCTCGTTTGTTTAGAAATACCTAGAAAAGGAATCATTTGTTGTGAAAGCATAGATTTTTGTAGAGCCTAAGATAGACAAATATACATATAATCTAAGAAAATGTTTAGTTTATACATGCATTAGAACAATTTATATTTCAAAAGATAGAATGCTACGTAACATATTTTACATATGAAAGTTCCTTATAAAGTTTATAAATCACATGTGATTTGGATATGTAAAAGCATATAAAATAATTCTTTATGTAACACACGATAATACTCGTGTGTTTTACTTGTATTCCCCCCCCCCCCTTGAAAGCATATAAAAGCATTTATAGAACATTTAAAATGTTAATTAAGGGGTATGAACTCACTTGAAAGTTTGAAGATAGCGAGATGGAAAACCGGGCAGAGTTTCGTCTCGGGAAACGGATTTTTCTCGGGATTCTCGGGAATCTCGGGAGTAAAATCGACCTTCGGGACTTGAGCAAAATGACCAGGGCTTCGGGTTTGAACGGGCACGGAAATCGAGGCAAGATCGAGAGAGAAATGAGAGAAATGGGGTGAATTTTCGGGAACCCTCACATCTCTATTTATAGGGGGTCTGAGAAGCCTCGGTACGCGGGGCGTACGCTCGTACGCACTGCGTACGCGTATGTCATGCATGATCGAGTCCTCGACTGCCTCACCTTCGGATGGGACGGAAAGGAGGTAGCTTCGCATAGGGGCGACGTGGACGGACCAAGACCAAGGCCCTCGGGTACGCGGGGCGTACGGGGTTACGCAGCGCGTAACTCGGATGTGGACGCTGACTCCTCCTTCGGATATTACCGGATTTTTGAATTAAATTTATATATAATTTATTTAATAAACTTCAAAAAATCATACCTTCTTCATACGAACTCCGTTTTCGATTGTCTTTATATCCACGCGTAGGTGAGACTACGCTCTACAACTTTCGTTTAGACTCCGTTGGCAAATTCCGAAATTATTTTTATTATTTATTTATAAAATGACGTGATTAAGGAATTTCTTTAAAAATTCATAACTTCTTTATCTAACGTCGGTTTTTGCCAGACTTTTCACCGCTGAAATACCATTGTCGAGACCTTCGATTCTCGTTTAGGTCATTCCGGCCAAAAGTCGCTCGATCTCCGATTCGAGTTTTTAGTTGTCTGCTGCTAAGCCGAACTTGGAAAAATCATAACTTCAATATACGAAGTCGGATTTGGGCGTTCTTTTTACGTACGATCATGGTTTAATGACATTTAAACATAGAAGGAATTTAAATAGAAACATTTTGGACATTTTAATATCAAAGTTAATTTTATTAACTCAAAAGTGGTTACAATACTTGACTTTTTAGGTCATTACAAAGAGTTGAAATATCGGGTTGTCACATCATCCCCCCCGTTAGAGGGAATTTCGTCCCGAAATTTAAAGTAGTAAAGATACTAGTGAACATGAAAGAGATGAGGGTACTTTTGTTTCATCTGATCTTCGCGTTCCCATGTGAATTCAGGTCCCCGCTTGGCGTTCCAGCGAACCTTCACGATGGGTATGCGACTTTGTTTTGTTTGTTTGACCTCTCGGTCCATGATTTCTACTGGTTCTTCCACAAAATTGAGGCTCTCGCTGATCTCAATCTCGTCGAGTGGAATAACAAGAGTCTTATCGGACAGACACTTTTTCAAGTTTGAGATGTGGAAGGTTGGATGTATGTTACTAAGTTCACGCGGTAGGTTAAGCTTGTAAGCCACAGGGCCGATTCTAGCAAGAATCTCGAAAGGCCCTATGTATCTTGGATTTAGTTTCCCACGCTTCCCAAAGCGTATTAAACCCTTCCACGGTGAGACCTTTAATAAAACGTGGTCTCCTACCTGGAATTCCGAAGGTTTCCTCCTTTGGTCAGCGTAGCTTTTCTGTCGGTCTCTGGAGGCCTTCAATCGTTCACGAATCTGAACGATCTTCTCTGTCGTTTCTCGTATGATTTCCGGACCGGTGAGAGTGCTTTCAGGAACTCTTCCTCTAGCTAACTGGGTATCGCCAACTTCAGTCCAGCATAGAGGGGATCTGCACTTTCGACCATAGAGGGCTTCAAACGGAGCAGCCTTTATGCTTGTATGATAACTATTGTTGTATGAAAATTCGACAAGGGGTAAATGGATATCCCATGCCTTTCCAAAGTCAATCACACAGGCTCTCAGCATATCTTCCAAGGTTTGTATCGTTCTCTCACTTTGCCCGTCTGTTTGTGGGTGGTAGGTTGTACTGATATCTAGCCTAGTCCCCAGGGAACTTTGTAGTGACTGCCAGAATCTTGAAGTGAATCTACTATCTCTATCGGAGATAATGGATATTGGAACACCGTGCAGTCGCACTACTTCCTTTATGTAAGTTCTTGTAAGCTTTTCCATTTTGTTAGTCTCCTTGATTGGTAGGAAATGCGCGGATTTGGTCAATCTGTCGACGATGACCCATATGGTATCGAGTCCACCCATCGTCTTGGGTAACTTGGTTATGAAGTCCATAGTAATCCGCTCCCATTTCCATTCTGGTATCTCTGGTTGTTGTAGTAATCCTGACGGTTTCAGATACTCGACCTTAACCTTAGCGCAAGTAAGGCATTTACTTACAAAGGTAGCAATTTCTGCTTTCATGTTAGGCCACCAATACAGTTTCTTAAGATCCAGATACATTATATTTGAACCTGGGTGAACGGAATATCTTGTGTTGTGTGCTTCGGTCAAGACTACGTCTCTGAAACCACCATGTTTCAGTGTCCAGATTCGGTCCATGAGATAATAGGCTTCGCCACCCTTGACTTCTAGATTCTTTTCCATTCCTCGCAGGGATTCACCCGCCACATTTTCAGGTTGCAAAGCTTCCATTTGTGTCTCCTTAATTTGTGTGGATAAGTGGGAATGGATAGTCATAGTTAGAGATTTGACCCTCCGACCAGTGTATTCCTTTCGACTGAGGGCGTCAGCTACCACGTTGACCTTGCCAGGATGATAACGAATTTCGCATTCGTAGTCATTTAGTAACTCAACCCAGCGTCGTTGTCGCATGTTGAGTTCCTTCTGATTGAAAATGTCTTGAAGGCTCTTGTGATCGGTGAAAATAGTACTCTTTGTTCCGTATAAGTAGTGTCTCTAGATCTTCAGAGCAAATACCACTGCTCCGAACTCAAGATCGTGGGTCGTATAGTTCACTTCGTGTGTCTTAAGCTATCGGGAGGCATAAGTAATAACCTTCCCTCTCTACATAAGAACACAACCAAGTCCTTGGTTTGATGCATCGCAATACACTACGAAATCTTCTATCCCTTCGGGGAGGGATAGTATCGGTGCGGTGCACAATGCCTGTTTCAGCGTTTGGAACGCCTTCTCTTGTTTCGCTTCCCAGTCAAAGGCCACGCCTTTCTGGGTTAATGTAGTAAGAGGTTTCGCAATGCTAGAGAAGTTCTTTATGAATCTGCGATAGTAGCCGGCGAGACCTAGAAATTGACGAATCTCTGTAGGTGTCTTTGGTGCCGACCAGTTCTCAATGGCCTTAATTTTGGAGGGGTCCACGTGTATCCCCTTCTCGCTAACAACGTGGCCCAAAAATTCGACACTTCGAATCCAAAATTCGCATTTAGAGAACTTCGCATAGAGCTTCTCCGATCACAATGTTTCTAAGACTTTTCGTAAATGTTGACTATGCTCTTCCTTACTTCGGGAGTAGATAAGTATGTCACCGCTGAAGACGATGACGAACTGATCTAAGAAGGGACGCACACCCTATTCATTAGGTCCATAAATACTGCTGGTGTGTTGGTTAATCCGAACGGCATCACTAGAAATTCGTAGTGTCCATAACGAGTTCGGAATGCTGTCTTGGGAATATCCCCTTCTAGCACTCGTAATTGGTGATATCCGAATCGTAGATCTATCTTCGAGAAGTAGTTTCCTCCTTGAAGTTGATCAAATAGGTCGTCAATACGGGGTAGAGGATAGCGATTTTTGACAGTAAGCTTGTTCAGTTCTTTGTAGTCGATGCACATGCGGAACGATCCGTCTTTCTTCTTTACAAACAGGATCGGTGCTCCCCAAGGTGAGAAACTTGGTCTAATGAATCCTTTTTGAAGGAGTTCGTAAAGCTAACTGTAAAGTTCTTGCATCTCTGCTGGTGCTAGGCGATAAGGCGATTTCGCTACTGGGGTAGCCCCTGGAACTAAGTCGATTCTAAACTCAACTTGGCGTTGTGGTGGTAATCCCGGTAGTTCTTCTGGAAAGATATCGGGAAAGTCACGTACTTCTGGAATGTTCTTGATGTCCTTCAGTTCCTGACTCGTATCGACGATGTGTGCTAGGAATGCTCGACAATCCTTCCGTAAACACTTTCGAGCTTGGATGCACGAAATGATACGAAGGTTTTTACTTGATTTGTCGCCGTAAATCACTAATGTTTCGTCGTTAGGAAGGCTAAGACGAACTGCTTTTTCAAAGCACATGATGTTGGCGCGAAAAAGACATAACCAATCCATGCCGACTATGACGTCGAAACTTTTAATTTGGACCGACATGAGGTTGATTGGGAAAGAATGTCCGTCTAAGGTTAACGTACAATCCATGTATATGCAGTTAGTGTTTTCTGTTTTTCCACTGGCCATCTCTACAGTGAATGATTTTTCTAACTTGCTAGGTTGATGTTTAAGTAAGTGAACAAAGTTTGGACTCACGAAGCTTCTCTCCGCTCCACTATCGAATAATATGCATGCATATGAATTATCAAGAAAGAACGTACCAGCAACTATAGTTGGGTCAGCTACAGCTTCGTCGTGGCCTATTGCCAAAACTCGTCCCACACCGCCGGTGCCTGCTGCCTTAGGGTAGTTCCTCTTGTAGTGGCCCACCTCGCCACAACCGTAGCAAGTCTGCCCTACACCCGCACTGGGAATTTGAGTGATCGGCTTTGCGGGGTCTTTGCAGAAACGGGCTGTGTGTCCCTTTCTGTTGCAGTTGGCGCACTTCATTTCCCGACAAGGTCCATGGTGGTGGTAAGTGCATTTGGTGCACTTTGGAAGGTTACCTACATAAGGCTTTGTTGGGTAGGTATTTGTAGGAGTTGTAGTAAGTACAGTGGCAGCATTCACTGAAACCAGTTGTTTCTTTGCGGATTCTTGGGAAGACCCACCCTTCCCTTTATTCCATACCCTCTTCTTGCTATTGTTGTTGTTGTTGTTGTTGTTGTTGTTGTTGTTGTTGTTGTTGTTGTTGTTGTTGTTGCTGTTGTTGTTGTTGTTGTTGTTGTTTCCTTTCTGTGGTTCTGGTGCAGAAACGGTTGAGTTCTGATGACCTCCATAATCAACAAGAGATTGTGCCAGTTCCTTGGCACTTTCAAAGGTGTCAGGTTTTGAAGCTAACACGCTGGACCTAATTTGGGGAGACATCCCCCAAATGTATCTCTCTATCTTCTTGCTCTCAGGAGCAATCATATTTGGGCAAAGGATTGCCAGATCGCAGAACCTGTTGGTATAAGTAGCGATGTCGGTACCAACCATTCCGAGAGTCAATAGTTCGTGTTCGAGCTTTTGAATCTCTCCCCGTGGGCACTATTCTCTCATCATCATGGCTTTTAGGCTCTCCCAGCTTATGGAGTTTGCCACTATTAGGGTAAGTACTTTAACGTGGCCATTCCACCAAGTTAAAGCTCTATCAATAAGGGTGAAAGTTGCAAATTTGACTTTGCTGTGCTCGGGACAAGAGCAGATTTCAAAGACTGACTCCATCCTTTCAATCCACTGCCTCAGGGCTATCACACCACCAGTTCCATAAAACATCCGGGGCTTGGCATTAGTAATGTCCTTATAGGTGCATTCTCGGGGTAGTCCATGACTCTCGCCATGGTTGGATGGGTGTGTGCCAGATCCCGCGCCATTAGTACTCGAGTTATTGATCTGTGACATGGCAGCTGCTATCGCTGTGGTGACTGCTGCTTGGAACATAATAGCATCAAATTGAGGTGGTGGAGGTGGTGGTGGTACAGGTGCTTCCCCACCGTTGCTTCGCCTTGGATTCGTACGCGGAGGCATCCTTCAACTATAAGTCGAAAAGGTAAAGATAAGAATTCCATAGAATAGAAAATGTATGTGTCTCATGAACTAAATTGCTATAGTTCAACAACAGATGCTAGTATGAGTCTTAAAATAGAAGAATGAAAGTTATTTGTAAGACTGAAAGTATGAAACAAGTATTTGGTTTCTCGAAGACTTTTCAAGGTTTGAACGAAATACTCAACGTAGTAATAATAGTGTCACTTATATTAATATAAAAGTTGATACAACGATCATGAAAATTTGACCCCTATAAGGGTCTCCGATTACAAAGTTTGAGAAATTTAAAGACTTTTAGCCGAGTTCCTAAGCTATAACAAAATTTGAGTCTTTGACAAGCACTACTTGCGACGTAGGTTGCGCTTGGAGCTTGACTCTGCATCTGATTGCTTTGACTCCATTAGATGCCTATCAAAAGCGGCTTGTTGTTCCCTCAGTTCAGCGAGGGCTGCAATCATTTGTGCTTGGAATGCCTCGGTTTGGAGTTGAGCATTGTCTTGTATCTTGTCCAACCTACGGATGTCAGAAGTGTGAACCTGTACTTCCACGTTGACATCCTGGAGTCGGCTAGCTTGAACTCCGGACTGATAGGACTGATTTGCTAGTTTACCCACCATTACTGGGAGTGCCCGATCAGCCGAACCTCCACCGCGGACATCATAGAAGTCCCGACACATGCCGTAGGGAGGGCGTATGCCTTGTTGTTGGCTCCAATGATGGGGTGACTTCCCCAGACGGGAGTCAGTCCTTGAAAGTTCCTTACAAAGACGGGAGGTTGAACGGGTGGTGGATCGATCACTTCCGGCTCTGAGTCGGTACCAGAGTCATCATCCACTTCTATGGGTTCCTCGTCCTCTTCGGGATCATCTTCGACACATCCTCCGTTGCCTTGGTTGGGAAAGTGGGGGTCGCCAGGGTGGTGAAATCCAGCCATTTGACTGTACGAGAAATAGGGTTATAAGAATTGAATAAAGTTGAAACATGCAAAACATGTAAGTTAAACTAGTTTAGGTAGAAAATACAACTATAGTATTTAAATTCTTGTGTTTGATTCTAGTAATGGTTTGGTAAGTTTTGACTTGTTGCTTACTACGAGCAATCCTCGATATATATTGGTCCGATCTCAGGCAAATATAGTTGATCATGCTATATTTGTCCAAAATCAGATTACATATATCGAGTCTTAATCGTAGTGTCAATTTGTCTAAATACTTGTTGTATAGTTATATATCATGAAAATAATTTGTTGCATGCATGTAATTGTACTTAAATGAACTATCAATTTAAGTTAAACGTAACGCTGCTTAAGCGTAAGAAGAAAAATTGTTTTGTCAGAGAGTCTTAGTCCCTTAAGCATTTATAGTTTGTATATCTTATGTGGTTCGACATACTTAGTTCACTATAAACATTGCTCTGATACCAATCTGTCACACCCCCAAACTGAACGGCGGAAACGTTCAGGGGCAGATGACTTCATGTGGTAACGTAACACATGAATACATAGTAAAGAAAGCAATACAACCATCATATATATAATTGAAAGTTTACATTTGTCAAAAGTTACATGTTCAAAACCAATTACAATATGATGTCAAAATATGAGATTTAACTGGCGCCGCAACATCCCTTCATCAAAAGCATAATGATACCTGAAATTACTGAGTTCCTGGGACATACAAGTAATTTTGAAAGAGTAGATCAGCATTTAAGCTGGTGAGTTTCATAAGTATTTAAATGACAAAGTTCGTATGAAATGAAATGTTTTGTCCTTGTTTGTTTGTGTTTAGAAAATCCTATATTTTCTACTAGTATAAAAGTAGCCTTCTCTCAAGACCAATGTTTGTTTCTAAAATGTATGTAAGTGTAAAATAACCAATGTGTTTGAAAACCTTGTAAATCAATGCATTTTTAATACCCCATGTGAGTTTTATAACCATACTATTGACTCGGAATGCCTATACACAACGTTCTTCAGGCGTTGGAATGTTATGACGTTTGTCACCCCAAATGGTGTACCGTAGCTAACAGTCAGGGCGCGGGTTGTCAAGCCCGTATAGATCTATACACAAACACCATGCTCCCCCTCCAAGGGATTCTGGTATATAATACAGGACTTGAAATGTGTACTCGAACGTACGTGAAGTTAGTGTCTCACAAAAACCGTGGTATAAAAACAGATTTACGTGTTAAAGTGTTCGTTTGTTCTTGTATATGAAAGTGACTTCTTGAAATTCATGTTTCTAGTACGTAAGAGTTAGAAATTTGTTCGTAAACCTATACCTATTATAGTTTTAAAAGTGTGTCTCGTTTGTTTAGAAATACCTAGAAAAGGAATCATTTGTTATGAAAGCATAGATTTTTGTAGAGCCTAAGATAGACAAATATACATATAATCTAAGAAAATGTTTAGTTTATACATGCATTAGAACAATTTATATTTCAAAAGATAGAATGCTACGTAGCATATTTTACATATGAAAGTTCCTTATAAAGTTTATAAATCACATGTGATTAGGATATGTAAAAGCATATAAAATAATTCTTTATGTAACACACGATAATACTCGTGTGTTTTACTTGTATCCCCCCCCCCCCCTTGAAAGCCTATAAAAGCATTTATAGCATATTTAAAAGGTTAATTAAGGGGTATCAACTCACTTGAATGTTTGAAGATAGCGAGAAGGAAACCGGGCAGAGTTTCGTCTCGGGAAACGGATTTTTCTCGGGATTCTCGGGAATCTCGGGAGTAAAATCGACCTTCGGAACTTGAGCAAAATGACCAGGGCTTCGGGTTTGAATGGGCACGGAAATCGAGGAAAGATCGAGAGAGAAATGAGAGAAATGGGGTGAATTTTCGGGAACCCTCGCATCTCTATTTATAGGGGGTCTGAGAAGCCTCGGTACGCGGGGCGTACGCTCGTACGCACTGCGTACGCGTATGTCATGCATGATCGAGTCCTCGACTGCCTCACCTTCGGATGGGACGGAAAGGAGGTAGCTTCGCATAGGGGCGACGTGGACGGACCGAGACCAAGGCCCTCGGGTACGCGGGGCGTACGGGGTTACGCAACGCGTAACTCGGATGAGGACGCTGACTCCTCCTTCGGATATTACCGGATTTTTGAATTAAATTTATATATAATTTATTTCATAAACCCCAAAAAATCATATCTTCTTCATACGAACTCCTTTTTCGATGATCTTTATATCCACGCGTAGGTGAGACTACGCTCTACAACTTTCGTTTAGACTCCGTTGGCAAATTCCGAAATTATTTTTATTATTTATTTATAAAATGACGTGATTAAGGAATTTCTTTAAAAATTCATAACTTCTTTATCTGACGTCGGTTTTTGCTAGACTTTTCACCGCTGAAATACCATTGTCAAGACCTTCGATTCTCGTTTAGGTCATTTCGGCCAAAAGTCGCTCGATCTCCGATTCGAGTTTTTAGTTGTCTGCTGCTAAGCCGAACTTGGAAAAATCATAACTTCAATATACGAAGTCGGATTTGGGCGTTCTTTTTACGTACGATCATGGTTTAATGACATTTAAACATATAAGGAATTTAAATAGAAACATTTTGGACATTTTAATATCAAAGTTAATTTTATTAACTCAAAAGTGGTTACAATACTTGACTTTTTAGGTCATTACAAAGAGTTGAAATATCGGGTTGTCACAGTTTCTCCCCATGCTAAAAGGCTTGCAAAGAGGATCTGTTATCAATCACCTGCCACGAAAATCTGCATCACAGTGTTTTTCTAAGTAAAGATAATATATATTTTTTAGTTTGAATTTCGGGTAAGGTGAGCTTACTATGTTTTCAGATATATGGGCGACAGCAATGGCGGCGACACCTACCTTTAGCGGCGACAATGTGATATGTCGCCGCTAAAGGTAGGTGTCGCCGCTAATAGTCCATGACACGGATCCACACTTTAACTTTCTGGTAAATTAAGACCGTCTGATCATGTTTCTACTCCAAAGGCTTAGGTACTCGAGGAATTCACAAAAGCAATACTGGTGACAAAAGTCCTCGCTAAAGACCTAACCGAGTCGCCGCAAATTGTCGAATAAATGATGCATCATTGATTCCCTCCTATGTGTCGCCGCTATTAACAGAAGTCGCCGCTAAAGCCCAAATTGTCACTGGTAAAGGATTCGCCGCTAAAGGTCGACTCAGTTAACCAAAGAAATCAACACCTTTTTCCTTTTCTCTGTTCGCTTCCATCTTGAGCTGCTGCTATGATTTTTTCCTTTCATATTCTTCGTTGATTCACAAATGCACCCATCCAGCAAAACCGAGGTTAAGGATGTTGGCCACATAATAGAAGATACCGACGGTCAAAGTTGAGATTGACCGGCGAGGCTCTTCAATTTCCGGCGACATACACAAGATTCTGGTGACAATAGGTATTTCCAGCAAAAGATTTCTTTTCCTATTGTCATGTAACATCGATTTGTAGCTTACTTTAGTGATTAATTGCAAAATATTTTAATTTTCAGCTCTTAATTGACTTTCCCGACCACCACCGCCGACTACCGCCACCACTGCACCATTTCTTTGATTTCCACAACCACAGGTTCTATTTACTTTTATTTATTTTGAAATTTGATTTTAAATGCAAAATATGTGTAGTTGTATAAATTATGTGAATATTTGATATATGTATTTGAATGTATGAAAATTTGGTGTATATGTGTGAATGTGTGTGTGTTTGGTGTATATGTTGTATATGAATCTAAAATATGTGTATTTGGTATAAGTGGGATGCTATTATCTATATATGTGAAAGTATATGTGTATTTGGTATAAGTAGGATGTTATTATGTACGTATGTGAATGCATATGTGTTTGGTGTATATGTGATATATGAATGCGAAATTTGTGTATTTGGTATAAGTAAGATGTTAATATATATATATATATATATATATATATATATATATATATGTATATATATATAGAGAGAGAGAGAGAGCTAGGTTCAAATGTTTTTAGCAAGTATTGTGTCCCTAAATGCACCAATGAGAATTCAGAAATAATTAAATCACTAATAAATAATAAAAGGGTATAAGTGTAATCTACACTATAATTAATTATGGTAAAGAAAAAAAAATAATCAATATCCCACTAATTTTGGTTATCAGTTTCATATAACACCACCACCGATTCCCACTACTTCTTTAAAAATCATCGTTCTCTCTTCATAGACCCAAAAACCCTTATCCCCTCCTAAATCAGTTTCGACACCACCAGAGCAGTAGCACCACCCCACAGCATCGTAGAACAACCAACTTTATGGATTGGAGAAGAGAATGGGTGGAGCTGGGCCCTTTTTTCAGCGATGGCGCCGACCACCGACGGTACATCAAACAGAGACGTTCGCCAGGGACACGATGATCTCTCAGGTATGCTGATTTTAATTTCCAAGGCTTTTGTATTTCAGCAATTTTGAAATTAAGTAACAATGATTTTTATATGATGTTGTTATATAATATTGATGGATTTATGATGAATGAAACAACAGGAAGTAGTGAATAACTTGGAAGATGCACATGAACAAATTGACACTGCAATTTCAATTGCGTTGAAAGAAAGCAAACCAGTGTACATCAGTATAAGTTGTAATCTGCCTAGTATTCCTCATTTTTGTCCATCAATGTAAGTCTTATGAGTTATGATCCATTACCATATTTGCAATTTTTGTTTACAAACAACATTTTGTCATGGCCTCCATGTGTTCGATAAAATACCTCAATGAAAAAATAGTTAAAAATCTTTAATGTTTTTACTTCATTTTGTTCCTTATTCCTTTCAGAACTATATAACTCAATTTAGATTGGGTTGGATGTCATTTTCATAACAATAGGTTGATGCTAGTTCCTTATTCTGTCAGAATTTGCAGTTAAATACATTGAGCATATCGAGAAGAAAATAAGAATAAATAATGAATTATTATTGTCGAAATGTTTGTTATGTTTTAGATTTAAACAAATAATTTAAATAATTAAAAGCAACTAATTAACTTTAATTTTGGGAAATTTTAAAATTTATATCAATTTATTAATATTTTTATTACAACTATTACATTAAAATATTATATGTAATTTAATAAAAAAGAAAAAGTTTATAAAATAACATACGAAAAAAATAATATTTTAAAATAACCATAAAATAAAATGAAATTTGTCAAATTCAATTAAAATTTGACAAGTGATACAAAAAAACTTTCGCTTATTAATCAAGATTGATCCCAAACTTAAAACTTCTTAAAATATCATTTTTATCCTTTGATCTCTTAAATTTTTGTATTTACCTAGGTAATATATATATATATATATATATATATATATATATATATATATATATATATATATATAAATAGGATATTTCTATAGTTAACACTTTTGGTTAAAATTTGAGTTTTCCTATGTTTCGACATTAATGTTATTTACCTTTTCGTGAGTATTTATATGTACATCTCCTATATATGAGTCAAGTTACATATAATTTGTTTTCATTCAACGTAAATTAGAAATTTTGTACGTTATTTTTTTTTTATAACACTTACTTCATTTTCTATGTGTGCGTCGGTATAAACTCGAGTTTGTCTTCGTTTTGATGTAAATTGTTTTTACATTTTCTACTTATTTTTATATATATGTTTTCTATGTATGCATCAGGTTACATATCATATGTTTTTTTACCGTTAAAAACGTATAATATCCTTTTGATTATTTTAGCTTCCATTCGTTAACTCAAAAATAATCTTAATTACTTATTTTTATGTATGTTTTTATATACATTCAAGTTTCTTACATTCAACATAAAGTTTGTATGCATTTTCCTGTTTATTTTATGTACATTTCGTATGTATGATGCACTACTACAAAAACACCCTTTTACGACATGCAACGTGTGTCGTAAAACGCTCAGACGATACGCAAATACGTGTAAAGGAAGGCTCTATCATAACAAAAGACGACACGCAAATGCGCATCGCCTATTTACGACGCGCTCTTACGACACACAATGTGTGTCAAGGAAAGCCCTGTCATAAATATGACAACACGCTTTGCGTGTCGTAACCTTACGACTCGCAATGTGTATCATTAAAGTCCCCGTCATAAAGAAAGAGCACACACATTTTTGCATGTCATAATTTTAAATGTTTTAAAAATTATATCTTTTGATAGATTTAGTAATTTTAACTCTAAATAACACACTAGAAGTCTCATAATACAAAATAAAATACAATAAGTATGAAAGGTAATTCATTGAACTAATATGTCAAATACAAATTATCATTCCAATAGTAAGTAAATGTAATACATTGCTAATATTGCCTAATATTTATTATAGAAAAAAGAAAACATGTACAACTGGTTGGATCCCTTTAAGTGCTTGATTTGCCATAAATTCCTCCAAATTATCCGTCCCACTACCCCTACAGTTCAAAGCACTAAAATCAGTTCAAGAAAACAAAAGCATATTATCAATAATTTTGAGTAGATCCAATAAAAAAAGTGTTAATGGATTATACGTGTTAAAAAATATACCTTAAAGCAAAGACATTTCTTTTAGTCTTCTTGTATTTGATCTTCTATTCATATCAACAAGCTCGGGGTCATCATTCATGTGTTTTTTTGAACATACACACAAGTTTCTGTCACACCCCCAAACCTGAACGGCGGAAACGTTCGGGGGCGGATGACTTCATGTGGTAACGTAACAAATGAATACATAGTAAAGAAAGCAATACAACCATCATATATATAATTGAAAGTTTACATTTGTCAAAAGTTACATGTTCAAAACCAATTACAATATGATGTCAAAATATGAGATTTAACTGGCGCCGCAGCATCCCTTCATCAAAAGCATAATGATACCTGAAATTACTGAGTTCCTGGGACATACAAGTAATTTTGAAAGAGTAGATCAGCATTTAAGCTGGTGAGTTTCATAAGTATTTAAATGACAAAGTTCGTATGAAATGAAATGTTTTGTCCTTGTTTGTTTGTGTTTAGAAAATCCTATATTTTCTACTAGTATAAAAGTAGCATTCTCTCAAGACCAATGTTTGTTTCTAAAATGTATGTAAGTGTAAAATAACCAATGTGTTTGAAAACCTTGTAAATAAGTGCATTTTTAATACCCCATATGAGTTTTATAACCATACTATTGACTCGAAATGCCTATACACAACGTTCTTATGGCGTTGGAATGTTATGACGTTTGTCACCCCAAATGGTGTACTGTAGCTAACAGTCACGGCGCGGGTTGTCAAGCCCGTATAGATCTATACACAAACACCATGCTCCCCCTCCAAGGGATTCTGGTATATAATACAGGACTTGAAATGTGTACTCGAACGTACGTGAAGTTAGTGTCTCACAAAAACCGTGGTATAAAAACAGATTTACGTGTTAAAGTGTTCGTTTGTTCTTGTATATGAAAGTGACTTCTTGAAATTCATGTTTCTAGTACGTAAGAGTTAGAAATTTGTTCGTAAAACTATACCTATTATAGTTTTAAAAGTGTGTCTCGTTGGTTTAGAAATACCTAGAAAAGGAATCATTTGTTATGAAAGCATAGATTTTTGTAGAGCCTAAGATAGACAAATATACATATAATCTAAGAAAATGTTTAGTTTATACATGCATTAGAACAATTTATATTTCAAAAGATAGAATGCTACGTAACATATTTTACATATGAAAGTTCCTTATAAAGTTTATAAATCACATGTGATTTGGATATGTAAAAGCATATAAAATAATTCTTTATGTAACACACGATAATACTCGTGTGTTTTACTTGTATTCCCCCCCCCCCCCCCCCCGCCCTTGAAAGCATATAAAAGCATTTATAGAACATTTAAAATGTTAATTAAGGGGTATGAACTCACTTGAAAGTTTGAAGATAGCGAGATGGAAAACCGGGCAGAGTTTCGTCTCGGGAAACGGATTTTTCTCGGGATTCTCGGGAATCTCGGGAGTAAAATCGACCTTCGGGACTTGAGCAAAATGACCAGGGCTTCGGGTTTGAACGGGCACGGAAATCGAGGCAAGATCGAGAGAGAAATGAGAGAAATGGGGTGAATTTTCGGGAACCCTCGCATCTCTATTTATAGGGGGTCTGAGAAGCCTCGGTACGCGGGGCGTACGCTCGTACGCAGCGCGTACACGTACGTCATGCATGACCGAGTCCTCGACTGCCTCGGCTTCGGATGGGACGGAAACGGGGTAGCTTCGCATAGGGGCGACGTGGATGGACCGAGACCAAGGCCCTCGGGTACGCGGGGCGTACGGGGTTACGCAGCGCGTAACTCGGATGAGGACGCTGACTCCTCCTTCGGATATTACCGGATTTTTGAATTAAATTTATATATAATTTATTTAATAAACTTCAAAAAATCATACCTTCTTCATACGAACTCTGTTTTCGATTGTCTTTATATCCACGCGTAGGTGAGACTACGCTCTACAACTTTCGTTTAGACTCCGTTGGCAAATTCCGAAATTATTTTTATTATTTATTTATAAAATGACGTGATTAAGGAATTTCTTTAAAAATTCATAACTTCTTTATCTAACGTCGGTTTTTGCCAGACTTTTCACCGCTGAAATACCATTGTCGAGACCTTCGATTCTCGTTTAGGTCATTCCGGCCAAAAGTCGCTCGATCTCCGATTCGAGTTTTTAGTTGTCTGTTGCTAAGCCGAACTTGGAAAAATCATAACTTCAATATACGAAGTCGGATTTGGGCGTTCTTTTTACGTACGATCATGGTTTAATGACATTTAAACATAGAAGGAATTTAAATAGAAACATTTTGGACATTTTAATATCAAAGTTAATTTTATTAACTCAAAAGTGGTTACAATACTTGACTTTTTAGGTCATTACAAAGAGTTGAAATATCGGGTTGTCACATCATCCCCCCCGTTAGAGGGAATTTCGTCCCGAAATTTAAAGTAGTAAAGATACTAGTGAACATGAAAGAGATGAGGGTACTTTTGTTTCATCTGATCTTCGCGTTCCCATGTGAATTCAGGTCCCCGCTTGGCGTTCCAGCGAACCTTCACGATGGGTATGCGACTTTGTTTTGTTTGTTTGACCTCTCGGTCCATGATTTCTACTGGTTCTTCCACAAAATTGAGGCTCTCGCTGATCTCAATCTCGTCTAGTGGAATAACAAGAGTCTTATCGGACAGACACTTTTTCAAGTTTGAGATGTGGAAGGTTGGATGTATGTTACTAAGTTCACGCGGTAGGTTAAGCTTGTAAGCCACAGGGCCGATTCTAGCAAGAATCTCAAAAGGCCCTATGTATCTTGGATTTAGTTTCCCACGCTTCCCAAAGCGTATTAAACCCTTCCACGGTGAGACCTTTAATAAAACGTGGTCTCCTACCTGGAATTCCAAAGGTTTCCTCCTTTGGTCAGCGTAGCTTTTCTGTCGGTCTCTGGAGGCCTTCAATCGTTCACGAATCTGAACGATCTTCTCTGTCGTTTCTCGTATGATTTCCAGACCGGTGAGAGTGCTTTCAGGAACTCTTCCTCTAGCTAACTGGGTATCGCCAACTTCAGTCCAACATAGAGGGGATCTACACTTTCGACCATAGAGGGCTTCAAACGGAGCAGCCTTTATGCTTGTATGATAACTATTGTTGTATGAAAATTTGACAAGGGGTAAATGGATATGCCATGCCTTTCCAAAGTCAATCACATAGGCTCTCAGCATATCTTCCAAGGTTTGTATCGTTCTCTCACTTTGCCCGTCTGTTTGTGGGTGGTAGGTTGTACTCATATCTAGCCTAGTCCCCAGGGAACTTTGTAGTGACTGCCAGAATCTTGAAGTGAATCTACTATCTCTATCGGAGATAATGGATATTGGAACACCGTGCAGTCGCACTACTTCCTTTATGTAAGTTCTTGTAAGCTTTTCCATTTTGTTAGTCTCCTTGATTGGTAGGAAATGCGCGGATTTGGTCAATCTGTCGACGATGACCCATATGGTATCGAGTCCACCCATCGTCTTGGGTAACTTGGTTATGAAGTCCATAGTAATCCGCTCCCATTTCCATTCTGGTATCTCTGGTTGTTGTAGTAATCCTGACGGTTTCAGATACTCG